>NC_024309.1:2925479-2981311 GCF_000523025.1 Cynoglossus semilaevis | reverse complement strand
GATCCTGGTGAGCAGACAGTGTTACTATTACATGAAAGCTTCACTTGTTAGCTGAGTGGCCGATCATCTTCTTAGGTGGGGCAGCGGCAGATGTGGTTGAACACGCTGAGTATTTCGGTGCTGAAATCACTTGCTGTGTTTTCTCAGTGAGGATTTAATTTTGCTATGATAGCTAATCCACAACGGGAAGACGGTGGATACCTGTAATAACACCATAATCATTTCTTTTTAATAGAGAGGCAAGGAAGATAGTGTGGTAACATGAAGACCTGAGTCGATGTTACCGTTTGAATACAGCAGCAAACCTCCATGTTATCTGATGCGTTATGAAGGCAGGTGCAGGAAGACAAAGACGTGACAGGTTGTTTTGTTGGCGGGAGGTGGTTTGTTAAGGTGGAGCAGGAGGTAGAATATTCAAGGAGGTGAGAGGGGTGCTGGTTAGGGTGTGGGGGTGGGAGTTGCATCTGCTCTCAGCTTCAATCAGTGGCCTCCAAGACTTGGTCCTTTAACAATGGGCCACATCAGTGCACGGAGCAGAGTCACAGACGTAAGTGCACCCAATAAGTGTGCAATTTCTGCCCATATGACCATCCTGGCACAATTGCTCTAATTTTCCTCCTTTGAAATTATGATAAAAGACTTGGGTAATTGCCAGGCCACGAAATTTCTTCTCCCTGATCAGAAGGATGGAGTAACACAGGGACGGGAGCAGTACAGGGAGAGTCAAGGGCATCTGTGTGTGTTTGTGTGTGTGTGTAGTTATTGGTAGTAAGCGATGCACGCATGGAGGTGTGAGGTTGGGAACTTGTGTGTTATTTAAAAAAAAAAAAAACATCCTACATTCTTCATACTTTGTCATTTCCTCCCTCCTCAGTGAAAGCTCAATACTTTAGCACGTATCTCTTTAATCAGAGTTTTTAATTATGTTTTTACATTATAAATCTCTCTCGTTAAAAAAGATCATATGTTGATTTCACATTCAGGTTGTTGTGTCTTTTTTTTCTTGGTGTAAATGTACCACAGACAGACACAGACACAAAAAACAGAAACAATTTAAAAGCCATCTTGTTTTGGCGCCGTATTGAAAATGTGAATTTGTTAGTCGTGAGTGTGTGTGTGTGTGTGTGTGTGTGTGTGTGTGTTCGTGCTTGTAGGTGTTTGCTTGATGCTTGACTCTGATAGCTTGGTACCAATCTGTCACTCCTCACTATGACCTTGTCCTTTGTAATCAAGCCTCTTTTATCTGATTCTCTCTCTGTCTCCCTCTCTCTCTCTCTTCCATCCTCTCTCTATCTCTATCTCTATTTGTGTGTGTGTGTGCTGTACTCAGACTTCATTGAAACACCATGTATTCTGGACTGTGTCCTCACTTGATTGCAGTTCAGTTTCAGAGCTAGATAGAGAGGTGGTGAACGGGGCAGAGGGAAATGGATAAGAGAATGGTAGTTTAGTCGCCTCGCTAACTAACCAACAGTACAGCCAATCAGCTTTTCAAATCTTCCACCTCACCTCTGTGTGTGTGTGCATCAGGGCGTGCCTGTGTGTGTGTGTGTGTGTGACATGGCGTGATGGACTCCTGAGGTGCTGATTCTAAACACAGTCTCTGCCAGTGCCTGGGTAATGTTGGCTAATAGCTTAATCAATACTTATTATGTCCCTATTGGTTCACTAAAGTGAGAACAGAACCTCGCCTCACACAGCCCCTCGGTGGGGAAAAAGAGTGACGGAGAACAGCAGAGGAAAGGAAGTGAAGAAGAGATGTCCACCACTGATCCAGATGGACAGTCTAACCTTCCTCATGGGATTTCCTCCTTCAGGAATCCAATTTTCCCAACGTGATTGACGCAATTTAGATCCAGTTGAATAAGGCTAACTCTTTTAGCGTCCCCCAATAAAGCAGTGGTGGTTTCTCCCCTGATTTTCCAACTTCTCTGTCTTAACTGGTCTACTTGTCTTCAATTAGCAGTGAATGGGCAGAAGGAGAAGTGATGGTGAAGCGAACTGAAGTTCATGAAGTGATGAGTTAGAGATGGCCGTAGGATGTTCTACAGCACAACCAAATCTTGTTTCATTGAAACGAGTATTTCGTACCCAAGTAATGCATTATATGACTGTGTTCTGTATTCTTTTTCTAAGTGTAGCATTTAATTGGTGGTTATATTAGTTGCCCAAAGGGGAAAATTGCTTAATTTACAAAGTACAGCTCTATCTTGGCTTAATGTGCCATAACTTAAAACAATTTTTTTTTTACTTTAAAATGACCACGACCATCATCAGATTCATTGTTTCTTAATTGGGCCAAAAATTATTTTGCAACAGCGAGCAGCAGCTAATACCATATACAATCTACACTTGTGCAGTTTTCATTAAGCCTGCATGCTACACTTGTAATGATGTTAATTTCCTCACGTCGTTATGCCGACATAATGATTTGGTTAACATCACTGTATAAAGTGGAAAAATTGCAAACTGTGATAGCTCATTAGCAAACAAGTGTCTTCTTAAAGAGAAAAATAAACAGTTTAATTTTCATGGAAAGTAATTATAAAATATTTTACACAGAGTAAACAAGTCATTAACTAGTTTGTCTCACGGTGAGCATGTTAATGGTAAACGTAATGAATGTTGTTAATATTACAACTTTACTACTGCATGTTTTAAATCATAAATTTTCTTTAAAAAGCTGAAATATAGTTATTAATAAATATGAAATTAAATGAAAAATGATAAAATTAAATCCTATTATTTTTCTACTAATTTGTTATTTTTGCTCCCTTACTGCATCCTTAATATTTTTGACCAAAATGTTGCTTTAAAGTACAAACTTGAGTTTAATAGCATTTATATTTTTTTAGTTGAGCTATTACTTTGATTCATTGATAAGCCATTCATTCCCATAATTCCACTGGCTAATTTATATATTAAGTGTGATTTCCTAGTATGTCCTTGACAAACACTTGAAAACAACATAGCTTCTGTATTGTTTCAGATATTTTAAGTGGTTTCACCCTAAGCCTGTGCTATTATCTGACACAGCTGGGAAACCCACTGTGGCTTTATGAACTTGGATTGATTATGCTGTTTGGCAGCCCTACATATGGCAGCTTGGAGACCTGCAATGAAGACACAGCTGCACAGGTATAGCTCATGAATCTTCCGTCACTGGTGTGACAAGCCATTCAAACAACCAGTCTGGCCACTTCTGCTGGGTCCGTTTATGTGCCACAATATCCCCTCCTGCGATTTGTACATCTTTTGTGACTCTGTTTCTACCTAATGGCTTCACTAGTCAAGGCCCCTCTCGACAGCAGGCTTCCTCCCAGCTGCCATCATCAGACCGGCATGCAGTGAAATGGACAGGCCGTGATAATTCACTGTGTTGTATGGAGACTCCGTGCAATAAAGGTTTTTGGATACAACAATGCAATGCCCTGCGTTTCCACCTTGCTACAGGGGTCTGCTGCACATAAGGTTGGGATGTGAATTGGCTTTGATCGCACAAATCAATCACAAACAAACATACATCGTCCACATTTGGGGAAAGACATTATTTTGTTTAGAATTACCCCAGCTCTGGCAATAAGGAAAAACCTAACCATTGATCAACATTGTGGAACACAGGGTTGCTTTTTTTCCCCTACAAACTTACCTCATTTTTAGTTTGAGATTGGTCCCCACACCTCGACAATGTCCTGAAATACACGACAATCTTGCAACCTCTTATTTGTGTTCACAGGAACCTTGCAGGAAAAGTGGAAGGCTCACTGCAGGAAATGGAAGCATTGATTGACAGATTAATCATTCTATTTCTGTGTGCATGTGTGTTTGTGTATGTGAGTGTACGTGTGTGTGTGCGCTACGCCACTGACCTTGACAGCTCCGTACTGGAGCGGCAGCAGCCACTTTCCAGAGTCAGTCATTCAGACACAGCTCCTGGCTGCCAGGCTTTGGAACCAACTGTTAACATTGTGCCTGCAATTATCCATGCAGAGAACACTTATTAACCACTGTGATTCACAATTGCTTCATTTTAGAACAACATGCTTTACAACCCATTCAAAGATATTAAGGTATAATTACCAGCTCAAGATAAAAGGCAATTAGTTATATTCCAATGATTTAAATACTTTAACTAACTTTGAAGGGGGATTAGACTCCCTGTACGTACTCCTACTGGACTCCAGTTAATCATTTTATTATATAGTTAGGCCAAAAGTAATAGTTTAGATTTTCTTTATTTTAATATAATCAATTTAAACCCTGCTGACCTTTCTCCCACCTCAGTGCTCCTGAGGGCTTGACCCTGAACTCAGTCACCTCTGACAGCTCCTCCATATCACATCAAGCCCCCCAGCCACTGATCCCAGAACAGATATTTTCTTATCCCTCTAAATGGTTAAGGGAGCCGGTGCACCGTAATCTGACCCTGAATCTGTGGTAGGAATCCAGTTATTCCTAAGGCATCTCCTCACAGAGAGGCGAGGTAAGGTGAGCCAGGGGGCAGTATGGGTCCAGAAACTCCCCCATAGCAGGGGTGAGGAGCAGTTGTTTGTGTGGTTGCAGTAAATACAGAGAAAAAAAGGAGTGTCATTTTTATTGCATTAAATATTTGCATGCATTTTCAGACAGTCTTAACAAAGACTGTGTTAAATGACAACACAGTCTTTGTGCTGTTTTTGTGAATGTGGAATGTGTGTATGTGTGTGTGTCACTGACTCGTAGAGGCAAAGGAGATGTCATGTTCAGTTTATGTTTGGCTGACCCTGTGGTCTCCATCCCTAATAGCAGGGTCTACGGGGTGCAGACACATGCCAATATTCATTGGCGGTTGAATCAAGCCACTTAGATACAGCTGTAAACAAGACTCACCGGGCCTTGAATTAAACGGGTGCTAAGAAACAGAGGAGCTCTCTGCAGAAACTGCCACGACCTCATCACAGGTTAATGGACTCTGTTGCAACAGGATAGTTTTATTTAGACCCTGAGAATTCTACCTGAACTTAAAAATCTAATGAAAATGTAAACAACGAAAGTCATTAGTATTATTTATTCTCAACCAAAAAAAAAACAAACTTACTTTTATTCAAATAGAATATGCAGAATTCCCAAGTATTAAGGCTGTACATTTGTCTGCTATCTGAGGGAAAATCGATATTTTAAACAATTATTTTTTTGCAAGTAAATATGTACCTCACAAAGTCTTGAAAAACAAAATAGTTGGGTCTTCTTTCCAATTTACAACTGTCATTCAAAGCTAAAAAAATGACAATACTGTGCATCATTTGGATGCAGCCAATTTGTAGTTCTCTCTCTCTCTCTCTCTCTCTTTCTCTGCTCTTTTCCTCTCTCGCTCTGTCTCCTGACTCCCTTTCGCCACCGTGGTGCTCTGCTCACCAACACTGATTCATAATCTATAGCTGTGCCTGGGAGACCAGCAGCTATTGATTTAACGCCTACAGTAATCCAGCGCTGTATCCGCTGCTTGTTAGAGATGCTGGGGCCCAGGAACCGGGGCTTGCACAAGAACCCAGACTACAGGACTGATGGAAGAGAAATGGTCGAAATAATTCTCACTAGACAAGCATTTTTTGTTTAACTGATCCCTAAAATACACATTCTGTGTGTGTAACAGTCAGTGCTGCCCGTGCTGTTTAAAATGCAGGTAGTTGAAACAGGTAGTACTGCTGAGTAAAATAAACAAAATGACCTGAATGACGACGCAGATGACAGATTAAAATATATGTTTATATACGCTGACTCTATTTAAAGCACAGATACGCATGTATGTTCATAACTATTTTCATGTTTTCAATTTTCCTCATAATACAGCATTTAAAAAACACCTGTAAGATATTTAAATTTGCAATTTAAACAAAATCCTATTATGCATCCTCAGTTTCTTAAAGAAGTCTCATGTATGATGTTACATTTATCCACATTATCATAGGTGGCTCCTTGATGCCTAAATAAAAAGAACAGAAGGACTTATTTCACACCTGTTTCACAGCCCTGTCTTAAAGCTCTGCTTTCTGTGCTTTTATCTTTATATGGTAATCAACCAATACAGGCTCCGCCCATCATAAGAGAGTGAACAACTGTCCTCCAGCTATATACGGTGGAGCCTGAGATGGATTTAGAATGGTTTCCAGAAGAAAGTCAGAGCCTTGATGTAGTTGTAAGTAACTTTGTTTCTTGGACCTTTATGTTAATAAGTAGACTGACCACAGTGAACATTTATTCTTGACTTTTGGGTTCTACAAGATAGAGGTTTTTGCAGTTGCAAAAGGTCGGAGGCTGACCTAAAAGCTATGGCGTCCATTGCTTTGAGTAGCATTACAGATAAGAGCTGGAGTTTATATGACAGCGTCTGTCACTTGTCACCAGTTACTGCACTTATAATTCAGTTCTTTTTTTTCCTCACACCAAATGTATTGCGTAATGATAACTGTTGTTGATGTCTTGGGACTTTGTGACATACAGATGAGTGTGTTGTCAATGTGAGTGAAACACACTTCATGATCGCGTCAGTGCCACCTTAAGAGCTGGTTGAATATGTTTGTCATAATATCTCTGGAAATGCCAACCATTACCTTTCGTCTCATATCTGACTATGCAGAGTCCAACATTACACTGGTGACATTCACTTCCATTTTGACACCTGCTACTCAAAACTGGAGGGGTTTGAAATGTTTTGTTCTGGCAATGAACTTATACAGATACACACTACGTGTACTGTACTGGGCAATCAGCACAGTTATATAATTTAATATTATTAGTGTATGTAATAATTTTCTTTTTCATGTCAGTCATATAATTACAAATAATATTGTAGTTAAAATTGGAAAAATAAAAGCTTAAATAATAACTTTAGTTACATTCAGATTAAGGGCTGCACCAAGATTAAAAAAGTTATCAAGCTAGTTATTTTGGATTAATATTATTATTTGAAATGCACTGAGAACAGTCGTCAAATTAAAGGTCTTCCTTGACAAAATGTCTTAGACTTATCATTCCGAATCCAAGTTTTTAACGGTATCTAAAGTCGAGGTGTATTTTTTAGCAGTAAACTTGAACCATCGTTTTATTTGGATACCATTATTATATTAAGATAAATGTCTTAAATGTAAAATACTATGTGGTGTGCTTCTTATTTGCATTACAACATCAAATACATTTCACATTTGGCAAAAAGCCTATGTATTTGTCTCTTATTTATGATAGAGATCATCCCTTTTCAACTAATGGGTGATGAAAAGTTTTGCAACCATTTTGTGCCCGATCCCAATGTTTGTCTTTGATTTATTGCAGACGTCTTTGATGTGATCTGCCAGATCTCAAAACCTTGGGGCTTTTAAGTAGTGTTTTCATTTTTAAGGGTCCAATTTTGGGACTTGACCCTCTCCACTAATACTTTTAGGCTGTAATTGGCCGACCCGGGCAGAGTCAAGATCTGCTCGGTTTCTATTACAGCGACTCATGGCTCAAATGTACAATAGAAAACTCCTCCATGTGATTTGCGTGTGAGCGACAGCTATGACAGCTCCCACATATTCATACAGAGTGCTAATCATGCATGATACAGGAATAATAGACAATGTCCCTTTCAGTTCATTAGGCATTCAGGTAAGTGGATATGTAATTTAACTGTTATTATCGAATCTACCTAATTTGGTTTGGCCCATCCATCATGATAATAGCCCCAATCAGAGCGCACAGTTTCAATTGTCACAAGTCTGTATGTATGAACAAAACCTTCGTCGGAGTTCGTCTCCATTATGGATAATTTCAAACCAAGCGTTTCAGATCTTTCTTTTGAATTCTAATAACATTGCCTTTCATTTATGACTGACATGGAAGTGTGTCCATTTGAACACTACCGAAGGATGTCTCCCCAGCTCGTACAAAAATAATTTCTAAAACAATGTGTTAGAGGAATAATGGCTACATGACTAAGACTATTAAGCGGAGTATTGCAATACATTCTTCTTTCCTTATGTAGTTGCAGCACTGGCTGAAGAAAGGCGTTTACTTTATTGTATACAATCCTTTAATCAACTTGACTGATGACAGGAAGGTTGAAGAGTACTTATCTCAATCAGGCACAGGCCATCAGCATGAAGACAGACAAGCACACTGACCTTCATTAGCCTGGCCAAATAATTAGCTGACCTCGACTAATAAGCACATGACACACACACACACACGCACACTTTGGTTTGTATGTGGCTCTAATGAAAAGAGGACTGACGCACAAAACTGATTGCTTTGTTCTGATGAGTTCCCTGTTTAAGTAGTCCACTTGAAGGATGGATCCATGGACGATCAGATGGATGGATAGATGGATGGAGGAGAAAGAAACTCTGACACAGATGAGGGTGACTGCCAGGCAGAATGCCAACAGGCTGAATGAAAACACAGAGCATTTACTCCTTTTTTTTCTGTTCAAATGTCCTTTTGCAGCTGCCTCGTAGGGAAAAGCCGTATTTGTTCATGCAGTTAGGTCCTGTCATGTACTTTATGCACAGTCACATCACCACGACCAATACACTAATCTCTACCATTCTCCTCTGGCTAGAATGAGCTGAAGAAGGTTAACTTCACCTTCCAGGGTAAATAGAAAAATGAACCACAATGCCTGTCTGGAATGGGGTTATAAACAATGGTTATTAACCCAGCTCTGCAACTTGCCGGCACACGGGGAGATTTGTGAACAGCTGCTGCTTTAAAGTCAGTGTTGCCGAGATGAAGAAGGACGAAAATCAATAAATAATTTGTTTTAATATTAATATGTTTAAATACAGAGGAGGACAGACCTGTCTGTCTGTGTTTTGGGCTTTGGGAGTTTTTCGTTTTACTGCTTCCAGATGTAAACTGATCTAATCTAATCTGAAGTGTAAAGTTGTATTGACATTTTGTCTTCTGAGTCCAGGAGCAGAAGTGACAGAGTCTTTGTGAATGTCAAGGATGTAATTTGCATCGGAGTAACTGATACTTGAAGCTGGAGTAAGAGAGCTCTTCACAAAAGGATAAATGCAGCCACATCACAGTGAAAATTGTCAGCGGAGAGTAAGACATGTCAAAGACTTGAGGTATAAGTGCCTTCAGCTACTCCAGTCCATTTCTGGGTCTTTTGCTTGACAGTTTTAGAACAACGGTAATATATTACCAGACAATTATGTGAAATTGCTGCTTTCACATCTAGATTTGCCTGTCTCCACCATTTTCATCTCAACCCAATCCAATCTGAAACCATTTGAGCAAATAAAAAGATATTTACTTCATCTTCGGCTACAAGCTTTCAAAATTACAGGCTTCGGGAAAAATCAATACAAAATGCCAGCTTAGGAGCAGATGTACGCTTGGGGAGAATGCAAACTTTTCCTATTCTCGTGTCTCCCCGTTCCCTTACAGAGGTCAAGGGAAGAGACTCGATGCAGGAGAAAAAATCTCTCTAGGTAGAGGGGAGGTTGAATATTGTGGTGGATGTTAATAAACTACTTGTGCTTGCAGACTGAATTCACGATTGTCTTGTCCAAGACGCTAACCTTTAGCATCAGTGTGCGCTTCAGTGCATCTTACAAAGTTCACTGCAAGGAGGGAGTCTTGACCCTGAGGATGATTTGGAGGACTGAAATACCACTTTCATTTATTATTTATCCAGTCTGGCCAAGGGGAAGGCAAGTCATGACGCTGTCATACCTGACTGGCTAATGTAAGAAGTGGCCATCTCACTGCGACCCTGGGGAATCAAAGCCCATTACTGGTTTGAGAGATAGCCTAATGTCCACTGTGAACACACACACACACACACACATACATACAGTACACTCACACAGCAGATCAAAATGTTAGCGAGACCTAGATGTGCATAAACAAAAGCCCACTCTGCAGTGGTACTGTAGCTAAGAACACAGTTGAATTGCCCACACCCACAGGTTAAATACATTAACACAACATTGTTTGCTATTAAACTAATCCCTCAATTTGACCAAAAAAACTTCTACCAGAACCCATCATTTATTTAACTTTGGATTCTAATGGCTGTGTCTAATAATTGCACCTCCTGACAGATAAGTCGGAGCCAGAAGGCAATCAAAGCTGTTGGCTGAGGTGCTGCTGTATTTGGCCAGGACACAGTAAATGCTGTAAATGCTGTGTCTACTCATGTGCCGGTCTGTACTCCTCCGACAACTTTGTCACCCAACTCTTATTGCCAGCTTTTAAATTCTACAATTTTGAAAACAATTCACTTACATTGTCACATCAAAATCGTACTAACATTCACAACATATAACATTAGCTGATAACATTTAACCAGCTAGTTACAGCCTATAGAAAAAAACACAAACAAACAAAATAATTCCTTTCGAAAACCAAATCTGTAACACCAGTGAATAATTACTTAAGTAAGATTTTATGTTAACATTTACAAAAATAAATTTAATTTTAAATTACACCAGATGTCATCAAACAATATTAAACAATATGACATATCTGAATACTGTCGCATTACAACTAGAGTTAATCACAGTACATTGTCTCCATGTCTTATCAATACAATTTCATATGTTGATTATTAGCCCTGCAGGTCATTTATATTTATGTATGTACATGTGAACACACATGTAATTTATTAAGTGTGTGCGTGTGAACGTCTGAATTCGTGTCTATGCACACAGTCGTCAGGTTCAGGCTTAATGACCCTTTGTATGTGGAGTGTGGGTGTAGCTAATGAAGCGTGCGCGTATGAAGCATAAGCCTCTGTCTTATAATGGAGATTCCTATCAATACCATAGATCGGGCAAATATTTCAAAGTTAATGTTTTTGTTGAAGAACTTGCAAAACAAACATAAGATGAAGCTTCACACTCGCTTGTGTAGGAAAATGCAATTTTCTCAGACTTAACCGCTCATCATTTTAATTACGGACCTAATGGCTTTATAGATTTTTGAAAGATGAATACTTATTGGCATTTTTATAATTACTGGTCTTTATTGCTTTTTATGAAAATAATCATCAAGGCTCATTTACCCCACAAGCCCTCAAGGCTAGAAAGATGTATTTCGACGATAACTACAAATAACCTCAAAAATATCAGCCCTCATTTTTAACTCTGGGAATTTCACACTAATTTAGCAATTTTCCTTTTCTTTGAATCACGTAACTCCTTTATATAACAAAATCTATTGAATTCGTCTTTGTGCTTAATAAAGATGATAAAGCATTGATTGGGCAACATGCTGAAATACACTGCAAACCCCTGAGGCTTCTACAGACAGAACAATGCATATGGGCCTTTGGTTACCAAGGGCTGGGCCAGAATTTCTCATGTGTCAACATACTATCAAATGTGCCGCTAAAACAACTGAACCTCTTCAGCATTAACACATGTACTGAGCCAGAGTCAGCCAAGCTTCTTCAGAGCTCTGACGGTAGAGAAAATGTATCTGGACACTTCAACAAAAACATATTTAGAAGAGCTGGCCAAGGTTCCTGCATTTAGTCTGCAAAGGCCTTCAAGTGCAGCAGCCTTAGACAAACAGTGGCTCCGAGCCACACACTGCTAATAAGTCTGACAGTGAATCGGGGCAAGGAGAAAAAATGTAACCATGTGAATTTGTGGAATAGCTAAGCAGGCCAATTGTCTTTTGTGAAATTCATACCCACCAATGAAAGAGCCTCTTCCAGTTACTATTTAATTCGAGCTGAAGTTCTGCGCAGAGGAAAAAAAAAAAACAGAAAACGAGCACATTTGGCTGCTCCGTCTCCACTAAAGGGGGAAATATGCATTGATTTAGCCTTGAACTCCCAGTTGAACTTGGCTGGCCTGCTTCATTGTGGTTTTCCAGTTTCACAGTACAATTCCGACCCCTCCTCCGCCATCGTCCAGGACCCAGCCTGGATACAGACAATAACCGGAAAAAGTATTTAGAACATTTGGAATAAGTGGATGTAAATTTCACCCTTAACATTTGCCAGAAGCATCTGTTTTACCCATAAGAGTTAACTTAGAAAGAGCCAAAGCTGTGTAATATTTCAACCCGTGCTTTATTTAATTGGTTTGGAAGCACAAAAGGAAAGAAGGAGAAGTCAAAAAATGACTTTTCCCCCCGGACCCCCTGCTAATAGGAAGCCCGGTACCTCTGTAGGCTCTCCCAATCGGCACTTTCTCATTAACGGGCTTTGGCCGTGGGTAACTTGCCAAGTCCAGGGCCAACTGAACATGTTCACGACATGCAATGGCAAGAACAAGTCATTTGCTTGAATACTGGGTACAAGACAGATGGCAAACCACATTCATGGCACCGAGATTAAAGTAACAGGATCAATTTTGCCCAGGGCTGGAAATGGGGTTGCTTGTAGTGTGAATAGGAGTTGGCTTTTTTTTGCTATGTCTGCAGCAACTCTGAAGATGGTTTTTGTTTTGGTTCCAACATGTTTGGTCTCTATGGCGCTGGGTCCTGCCCTGCAGTGCAGAGTCAGTGTGGTCTGAAGAGATTTTCGGCGTGTCTGCTACACATGTGAATATGCTCGACAGATGTTAGCTGGCTCCCAGGCAGACAGCCTCTCCTCCCCCTGGCCTTTTTGGCTCTGGTTGTGACATGGTGACACACAGTAGCATCTGGAGTTCAGACTAGGTCACCCAGGGCAAACATGATATGGAGCAGTACTTTCCTGTTTTTTTGGGACCTCCCGTGAAGTAGAAATGGTTCGCCGTAGCAGGACAAGACGCTGATTTGCAACAAATTTAGGATTGAATTAAGGACCTTTTGACAAATTGAAAAAAAAAAACTACTGTGTCTACTAAAAGAATTTGTAGGAAGAGATAATGTCTTAAGTTCACCACAGTCATTTAAAACAGACTAGATTAACACAAAGATCAGCCAGTATGAAGTGAAGTCGGTTTCTGTCAGTTGGTTTCAGCCTCATTTATTAGTAGTTGAGACTTCACTGTCAACAACAGCTAACCTGTGGTGTAAATTGTAAACCTCCAACCTGTGGTGTAATTTTTTGACCTCCAACATTGTATTGAGAGGACACAGTTAACAAAGAAAACTATACTATAAATATAACACGTTTAACACCTAGCCTTTGCAGACAGTGGACAGTGGAATCTAACTGTTGTAGAGTTTGTATTTTTCATCAGAATTATTCAAATTAAATATCCTTGACTACTATCATTTAAACCGTAGTAGTACAGTCGATCCATACAGTGTACATCCTTCAGCTCTTAAACAAAGGCAGCCGTTTCAAATCCAAATGTCTCTGCCTGCTGTCCAAAAGAAAAGAAACTGGAGGACATGTTTGAAAACGAACAATAAAAGAAGATGTCTGGTTGCCTTTAAACCACAGGACTGTGGTTTGTTGTTTTATTTCCTACATGAAGTCAAGCGACGAGAGGCTTTTTGGGCTTTCGAATTGTGCTATTTTCTTTTTTCTACATATTGCAATTTTACGGCAATCTTTTTGACAGAATTATAAGCGCGACTGTGAGCTGAAGGCCACTTTTTTTTTGACTGTAAACAATGAATCTAAGCGAGCTGTAAACACACACACACGCACATATTTTAAAAATGCTCCATTTTCTCATCCCTGCCTTCTCCCCTTACTCGATACATGCTTATTTGTCAGCATCTTTACTATTAGCTGACAGTCAGCCATGTTCGAGACAGTCAAGTGTCAGCTCATGAAACTAACATTTAGCAAGCGCACAACAGCAGAGCTTCCAGCTGACGTGCACCCGTTCAAACTCATCCCGTCATGTAAATAACTTGTTTCAGTGTGCTTTCAATTAAAGCGGAGGACGGAGTGCCATTGCTGCCTTTGATGGATGAGCTTAGATATTGGAGTGTACCGTTGGATGACAAAACGTTCCCCCACTCCACCTCAACTCCTCTTTCCTATTGATTCTCCTCGCGGTTATTCATCAGGGCGGTGGCCACTGTCAGATCAGCTGCTCCTTCTCCTCACAAAACACATTTTCCACAGTTATTGATAAAGCTATTTGACCTTTTATTCAAATGTGTGTGTGTGTGTGTAAGTCTGTCTGTGTGTGTGTTAGTGTGTATCATGTACACATCTGTGTTTTCTTTTTCCCTGCTCTTGCCAGAGGCTCGCAGATCACTGCAGCTACATGAATAAAGTCAGGCTGTTTTGATTAACGCCAAATGAGTAGGTCTATTCTTTGCAGATGTCTGTTTCAGCACTGCTGAGCTTTGCTTTCACATAACAAAAATAAACCCCAAACCTGTTTTACAGTTTGGCAAAGGTAAGCACACACATACAATATGTGCATAGTTTGCACACACACACCTGTATTCATAAAAAACAGTGTTCTCACACATACTAACGCACATGCACACTTGTTTTAATGTTTTCAAAGCGGTCCACTCCTTTGTCATAGTAAGGACAGCAGACGGAAAAGTAAATGTGCCACGGGTTTAAAAGGCCAACAGATTCTGGCAGCACAGTGGCTGAACTGTAGCTGGGATAATGACTTTGCAGGACATCTGTGCTTTCAGCAAAGGTTAGAGGCTGGGCTTCTGTCTAGTAATCAGTAAAGTATTTGGTGAAAGAGTCATATTTATTTTTATTTATTTATTATATTTATTTTTTTTCTGAAAGAACTTTACTAGTGTACATCTGACATCTAAGTGTAGAAAGAAATGAACGTGGCTTGTACTCCGGGTGTTTTAAAACTCAGAGGCGTACTGCTGAAACCTGAACTTATGTGAAGTCTGATGTTGTGATGCGGTCATAAAATGTTTGCACTTCTTGTGTATATTAAATCAAGAATTTTACAGCATCAATTTTAGAATTGAAAATAGTTTAATACTGCTAGTATTGGGACAAAAATACAAAAATGTTCTAAGATGTAAATTTAAAAATACAGTTTATTGTATTATATTATATTATTATTTTAGACTATCAGTATGAAACAATAAAACAGAGATGGAAACTGAGTCATATCCAAACGAAGAACGCCTGTGTTTACATTCATACCCTCACTGCTGTTTACATGATATGTGATTTGAAATCACGCTGAGACTAAAGCACAGCCTTTATATCCCGTGAAAATCATGTTCATGTCTTTTCCTGACTACCGATAATTAAGACTAGATTTTGGAATGTAAAAGTAATTTCCCTTGAAAGATCCAAATAAAATTGACATAAACCCTGGCCCTGAAAACACACCCCGAGAGGCCTCTAAAAGCTCTGCAGGTGCCAATAAAAGCAGAAAAAACAAAAATCTCTCGAGCAAAACACAACAACAGGAACAAGAAGAACCAAGTGATGTGGAGAAGTGAAAAACAAGAGAGACTTAAGGTGATTCTCATCTTCAACTCCAAAGCCTGGGCTTTCCAAAAAAAAGTGGGAATGTAATTTCCCAGACTAGGAACATAAGCTAGGAGTAATCTGGCCTGTAATACCTTCTAGTCCTTAAATAAAAGCCCTCCATTTTAAGTCTTCAACCTAGCCCCCTCCCCACCCCCCGCCCACCCCTTGCTCACCTTTAATAGGATTTGGTAGAAAATGGCTTTGTGAATCGCTTCTCTCTGTCTTGCTCAAGGAAGAACGGGCTATTCTCATTGAGAAGTACTTAATTGCTTTAAATGACTGATGATACATCTGGGGAGAAAGGCCTTGAGCTAAGGGCCAGAGCCTAGCACAGAACAGTTAGCTCTCCTGGGCCATGGGAGGTCGGCGTGCCTCATGAATGTGCTTATGACAAAGTGTACATTAGAACAAAGAAGAGATGCTGAGGATAAGCAGGGTCACGGGATGTGTGCCTGACTGTATTTGTGTGCGCTTGCGGACATGGACGTGTGAGTGTGAGAGACGGGGTCGGCAGGCAGTGTCCGTCCTATCGACACCCCAGTAACAGACTAAATTAAAGCTGTGATGAATTGTGGCTGTCACAGCAGGAGAGTGGGAAGACTCGGTGCCGTATTCCACCTCTGATTAGGTCGGGATAGAAAGGTACGGAATATCATTATCAATATGTAGCACTATATTTTCACTAGATTTGTCTCTTCACATGGACAGCTGGGGGGCAGGGTTATTTTTCATCCAAAGAAAAGATTAAACATTTTGATGGATGTCAGTGAGGAGTGGAGTTAAAATGTCTTCTTATTAATACTTTCTTTATTATGAACGTAGTGCATACTTAAAAGAAACTCCCAAGGATGCAACATATGCATTAAAATGTAGAAATTTAGAATCTCTATAAGGTCTTTTATCATTTTTAAGAAGCTCATAGCTGTTAAAGAGGAAGCTTCTTTGTGCTAGTCAATAAAAAAAGTAGAAAATCAATCATGCCCGTACATAGTGTTTTTTTATTATTTAAATCTTATTGATAGACAATAAATGCCAATAGATTTTTGGTCAATAAGGTGTTGATTATTTCGGCGATTGAATAAATAATGCAGATAAATTGACATAAATACTGAGCAGCCAACCACTGGACTAGCACTCCTGATGTCACACTCTGCCATACACTGCCATAATAGAGCATGTGAGCTAAAAATAGCTAGCTGACACAAAAATGTCATGAAAACTGGGAAACTGGTTTAAAGTCGGCACATTAAGAAGGCTAAATGGAGTGAAATTAAGGCGGGCATCACCAGCAGCATTCAACATTTGTTTGCTGATACAGTTGGTCCTTCAATAAGGATTGACATGTTATCACAGTGTAGCTAAACTTTAACTTTTTGTTGTATATTTTGGTCTGCCAGGCCTCCATTTGAACATTTCTTGTGCTTGGATCAATATAAATAAAAAGTCATATAAATGTTGTTTATTGTATGTATTTGTAATGTTAATAATAAGTATGAAATTGTCAGTGTATCAGTGTCTGTAATTTTAAGCAGATATGTATTGGTTGTAGGTTTCTGTTGAAAATAATCAAATGTGTGCCTCAGTGATTAAAACACAATGATTAGGTCTGTTTACTTTGGCTCAACACTCATGGGAAATTTCATAAAGAATAAATGGAAGGATTTTTTGTGGGGACATTAACATGATGAAAGATAAGAAATCAAAGATATCCCTGCTGGAATAGCCCGTTGTGTAGAATCTTCAACAAACAATTCCTGTTTGCAGTACTGTGAAGTTCTGGTTATTAGCCGGTTTTATGGTCGGGTCACAAATCTTACAGGAAACAGTGAATTCAAATATCTCCCGAGCCCACAGCACCATAATCAGATGCGCACAGTGACTGTCATCAGTCGAGAGGTAGACTTCTGCAGACTCATAAGAATTGTTTTGTGCTTTCTCCTATCCAATCTTTTGGAATTGTTCCCATCTGAATCATCATGGTAGCTCTACAGCGGCACCAATCACATATATAGAAATAGGGGTAGGAAGACAGAGGGAGAATGGAATGTAATTGCGAGGACAAGCAAACATTGTTGCATTATTGCAGGCTATTCTCAAAGAAATAAGATGTTGTGATTTTCTATGGCTTCAATGTACGCACACACTGAGAGAGGTTCTTTAAAAAAATGTGTTCACATTTCTTAGATATGAATAATGAATCCGTGTCTCTGTGCCACTGCATTGTTGCCATGGCAGTTGTTGTGCTGACCCCACTGACATCTTAATACACAAACAAAAAGCTGTGACCTTCTCAGAAATCCCATTTTTAATGCAACACCTTTTAATTTGTTGCAGTCTGGCTTAGTATTTTCCTAGTTCCAAATGTTTGTGTACGGCCACACGGTGGTGGACATACGGAAAATGTTTTTTTTAAATTGGGTAGCCGAGTGGAAAGAAGAGAAGATGAGTCTGCTGCATCATCATTGTACTGTAGGTGTTTACAAGAAGGCAATGCTTTACAGCCAATCTTTTTTTTTTAATTGTGAAACTACTTTATCATCATAAATAGAGATGTGGTGCAAACTTCTCCCACAACAAGTGAGTTTTTACCTGAATTAAAAGAAGGTTTCTCATCACAGATGCTGCCATGTTGAATCACCATTTTGTTTTTATGCTTTTTATCACGCGTGCAATGATATCAACAGGAAATAGTAGCTGGTGTCAATGGCTAGTTAGCTACCTTGGTTAAGTGTTGGTATATAGTTATGCCTAATAGCATTAAAGTTCTGTAGGTACTTTAGTGGAGCAGAGTTCTGTGCTACGCTACTTTAGCTCACCACCCAGCAAACATCGCTCAGTGACTGAGCCAGGATTTCTAAAGCACGCTGTTGAATTTTGCATTGTCTGACGAATTAAAGTATTCTTAATCTTAATCTTTAATCCAGTGCAGTTGCCAGTTTTTAAACAAAACCTTTGACTTGTTCTTGTGGAAACTGTTCTGTCCAAGAATTAAAGGCAGACTAAGCTACTGGACCAAGAGATCAACCTGTGGGAGGGAGAGGGGGAGAGAGGGTGAGGCTTTATGTTTGTAAGAACTGTACCACACATTTCTTTCAAATTTAACCTGATTATTTTACGCAGCTTGTAAACTGAATGAGTACAACTCTTCCATATTAACTGTGTTTACGTCCAACCTTGTATACATTCCATGAATCAGTGTTTTCCCCAGAGATACTGTTTGTTCCCAGAGCTCCTCAAACACTGTTTAAACCATGTGATACTGCAAATCTCAATTAAAAGTGATGCATGGGAATCTATTTTTGGAGACGTGATCCCAGGTACTTAATAGTAAGGGAGGATATAGATATATCCTCACATGGTAGTGCACGGTGTATGTGTATATATTGTTTTATCAGCGACCTGTATCCTGTTTACCTGATGAAGGCAAAAGCCCTGTGTCAAAACTCCTTAAAAGTCAAAGCCAAAGGAAAGGGATGGGTGGAGGAGTGCATCCAAACGTATACCACATGTTATCGCACACATCCACACACTCTTTGAGACACTCACACACACACACAAACACACACACACACGTATGCTGAGACATACACACTCTATCCACCAGCCGCAGGGCGCCATGGTTACCTTGGAACTTTAACGTGGACCAGCTGGTGTACTTGGGTTGTGAAATTGCATTGCACACACACACACACACACACACACACACAGACACACAGCAGAGGATCAAAGGGAGCTGGAGCCCTGCACAGCAGCCCTTCTGCTCCTGCCCTTGGCTAAATGGACGACCAAACATTCCAGGCTGTCCAGCCCAGTAATATCTGGCCCACAGCCTAATGAAGATGGACTGTGTTTATAATTCTAATGTTTGCTCTGATCACTAACATAATCCATTGTATACACAAAACACAGGGACAGAAATGCTCTTTGTTTCTTCATTAGAATCAAAGCGCGGAAAGAAAAAAAAAAGGATGACAAAAAAAAAAAAAAAAACCTGCATGAAGATGGAACACCAGCCAGGGCTTTAGTAGAGATTGTAGCTCTTCGCATTTACACACAGGGCATCACATGATCTCAAACAAAGGAGAAGGCACCAAGGGATGTTTTTCTGCCTGCTTGAGACTTTGACACCTGCCTCGATGCAGCAAATTGGAATGGCTTGCTCTTAAATGAGATTTCTGCCCACTGCATGGGGAGAGGGAGAAAGGTCACCCATTACAACTATTCTACATGATTCACAGAGTTATCACATCTCCACTCGCCTACCTTCCCTTTAATTAGCTTTGGGGACCTATGTATGTGGAGTGTGAATGTGTGTGCGTTTGATATATACAGAGGCTTAATTTCTTTCTCCCTCCATCGATGTGTGCCACAAATTTATTATCCAGTGTTGCTTTTTTAAAAACACAGCTATTCATCCATGAATCTGCCCTTATTTAGACTGCAGTGGGAATCAGAGATTGCTGTTATCAGTTAGATACATGCTGCACTGTGTATACTTGCGGTAATATGCTACAGTGCCTATAAAATGGTCCTCAGATCGAGGTTATTAAATTAAAAAACTCAAACAACTATATCTTATCATTCAAAGGACTTATCGATGTATGGAATATGAATGACGCAACCTTTTCAGACGGGCCAATAACATTTAGGCTTCTGTTTTCTTTTGAACACTGTTTCTCAAGGGATGGGTTCGTGACCCAAAGCTGGGTCAGAGGGCTGAGTTCCCTGGGTCACGAGTCACTGGATAATACAGTTTATACCACATAATGTATGATCAGTACTACATCAAGATAAGTTGCTTTTTCGCCATATAAGTGAACTCTGGACTATTAACAGAAAGATATTGTTGAGTGACGTATTCTAAGGCTGGACGGATTTTATTTACAGCAAAATGGTTTTGTGATGGAAACAGTTAAAATAGTATAGAGATTTCTCATGCTTTATCTAATGAGGATTTGTAAGTTGTTGTTTTTTTCAAATTGTTCTCATGAGTCAGTCTACAGTGATGCTGTCAGTCTCTACTCTAGTCTTAGTTATTTTTTGCAGTATGTGCTTGTTGATTAATTCTAAGGTACATGTGCAAACCGAGGCGGTGCCACTATGTTTGGAGTGAGCTGGATTTTGTGGAGCTGGATTTGTAGATAAATCATAATTCATTGTAAAAAACCCCAACATTGTTTGTTTGTATTGAAAAAGACAGAAATATTTGAAAGTCTGGTGTATATCCTTCAGTCATTAGTAACACATTATTACTTCTGTAAATAATCCACACTTTGAATAAGAAATTCAGAAATAAACTATTTTTTAATTCTGTCATTGTGTTTGATATTTTACAATTCAATGTGAATTACAAATATATCCCTGGATGTATAAACAAATACTATTGCTACAGAATCAAACAATGCAGGACAAAGTTACATTTGTGCTGATTTTAAATAGAGCCTAAAGGTGTAAATCTCATTACAATGCATCTCTGTGGAAATTAGGTCAATATTGTTTGATTTATTATTGTATATTTATGATGAAGAGCAAGGACATAGTGCTTGATCCTCTCATGGGCACTGTGGATGATTCCTCCTCACCCTGTCCTGCATCTCTTCCCGTCCTGGAGCTGAGTTCTGATTGATGCAGTCCCTTCATTTCTGTTTGTCAGCATAGAAAGTTAACGCGGGGTCAGCCGGTAATTATGATCAAGTATTACTAACTTCTACTGGAGTAGCCTTGCAGCGGCTTCAACATTTATTTTCAGGCTCCTTAAAAACTGAATTGAAAAAGAAAATATTTTAACTTTTACTTGAAGTATGACATTGGATGCAATTTATGTGAGCGGTCACATGCGCTTTAATGCACTGAAGTGCATCTGAGTCGCCCGCGTTGTGGTGTATCACACTTTGGCTGCACTGCTCTGCTGACCATGCATGTTGTTGCCCTAACATTTTAAGAGGGCTCATATTTAACAGGGGCCATGTGTTGGCAGAGTGTTTATTCCCCGTGCCTTACAGCAAAAAGATCAACGTTCGGCCCCAATTTGTGACTGCTGCAGTACTGTCTGGTAGCAGCTGACCAGTCTTAGTAGTAGTAGTAGTAGTTATAGACCACTGCTTTAAGTGATACTGAAATGGACTAAGCTGCAGAGATGAGTGATGAATAAATCATATTTAATAGATGTACATTTACCAGATAGGGGAGATATGTATAACTAGTCTATATCTATTTTTATATTATATAGAATCATTGATATTTGTGTGAGTAAGATTTAATGCTTTAAATTTTAATACTTTTATATTTAAATAAGAAAATAAAATCACTTTTTTCCCCCTACACTTTCACTGTTGCTCATTGTGTTCAATGCTGCTAATAATAACTAACACAGAGCATCTTGACCAGCACATTCACCGTAGGTGAGAGGGAATTTGATTTTGACTTTAGGCGAGATAAACCCTCAGCTTGGTGGAGGATCCTGCAGTCAGATTCTAGATCACACAGTCTTGACGTTGTGGCTCTCTGTAATGCTTTTATCAATGAACTCATGCATGCATGGGCACAAATGGTCTCTGCTGGCTCATCCATACTCTTTATGGCTCACACAAACAGGCTCAGTGCATTAATACCAAAAGGGTTTAATCAACTCTCTGAGGAAGACATCATTGCATTTAGAATCAAACCTATGGAATCAATATCTGTGTTACACTTAAAATGGCAAAGTGCTTAGATGAACTCATGCAGGCACACAGCCCCAGGGTAAGTTTTGAATGTATAGATGGATGCGCTGAGTGTTTATAGTCATGATTTTGGTTGTGTGATAGATCTTTGCAAATGTGAACCCCCTCGGGCAGAGACAACCTTTCAATGAGTGAAATATCTGCACAGCAGCAAAGAGAAATGATATAGTGAACCCAGTAAACAACCGACTGCAGAGACGTGTGTGGCGTCCAGCTGCTCCTGGGATGCAATTAAATCCCAAATGATACAACCGGTCGGTTTCCGCTTGCTGATATTACATTTTCCTTCTTTAATTACTTGTTTTGATAGGCCCGACATCAAGCCATTGTAATTACTATCACAGCAAAATGCACACACCACAACTTTCATACAAGTATACGTAAGCAAGTAATGAGAAGAGAAATAAATCTGGACTATGCTAAGTTGACACGGTCCTTGGAGGACACTGTCTGAACTACTGTGGTCTCGGGTTAAACTGTTAAAATGTGCATTGGTTGAATTATATGAAGATAATAATATCTACAGACATTATCTCTAAAATAAAGTAACTTACCAGGTTTGCTGCTTAAAGCCTTCGTGCAAATCTGGACTCAAATTGTTCTGTATAAAAGAACGTGAAGGTTTCTGGGAAGAGCTTTTACCTTGATGGGGGCATGTCGACAAAGATTTTAAGTAATAAGCCTGTGCATCAGTAATTACTTTACAATCATGGACAACCTCCTCACTATGGCTACTGATGCTACTGACTCTACACTGTCACAAATGCTTTATGCCTTTTCCTTGATAACGGTCCTGAAGCTCATAATCATCTTTTGCGAACACGCTGATAACAAAACTAAACTTCATTCTGTGCAGGGGTCTAAGCTCCGGGCTCGAAGGCGACTTCCAGACCCTACACCTAGCCTGTGACAAAAGTTATTTATATAATAAACACTACTACACTACTTTTTCCAGAATGTCATCAAACATTGAACACTGAAGTGGCCCTCAGTTCATTTAAGTTTGAGACCCCTGCTTTAGTGCATGTTCCATTAAAATCAGACCTTGGTACCAAAACCTGATACATGTAAACCCTCACCGTGATGAAGTATTCCAGGTGTATGTACCCGTACAACCACTACGTCTGTGGGTTTTTTTTTTATGGTATTGATACATTTTCCATTTGTCCTTATGTGCCAAATGAATCACAATTTCCCACTCCTGTTTTGTGAGACTGTAATCTAATAAAAAAAAATCTTTGTAATCCAACATTTTGAAATGCTTCTCCAGCATCGGGGAACCTTTACTTTAAGTCAATGTGTCAATATCAGCTTAAGTAAAAGAGTGGTCTGGAAAGCTAAGCACAGAATCAGACTAAGTGTGAATTTCCACGTCTCTCACGTTGTTGGTAATTACGGGCCGTGCTCCCTCGTCCTCATTGTCAGTGTTAGGTCTGCAGTCTGCACACTTGCATGTGTAAGACAGAGGGGGGAGAGAGTGTGTCGGAGCACAACCCTTATATATTATTGCAGTCACGCTGCCCATGTCTTAAAACATTTCACAGGCAGTGCGAGAGAAATGTAAATCTGAGTTTGCTGAATATAACACACATACACACACCCAGAGAGGAGAAAAGAAAACCTCATTTCCCCTTTCTCCCTTATACACACATAATGCATTAAAATGGAAAACAGCTCACGCTGGCCCCAGCATTGAAGGGGGGCCCTAATATTTGTTTTTCCCCTCCCCTACAGTGTCCTCATTGCCAATGACCAAATTTATAATAATCTCTGCCTCAGAGTTCAGAGCTGTTTTCAGAATCTATGATCACCTTTGCACTGGTTCCTTCACACAGGCCTCATCCAGCCTTAGGCCCACCTGCCTGTGGCTCTGCACCAACTTGTCCGAATGCTTGAAAGGTTGTATTATGACTATGTATATTTAGCGTTTTACAAGGACGCATAACACCACAGTGAGGTTTGGCATGCAGTTGTGTAACATAAAATTTGTGTTTCATGGTACACAGTCACTTGCGCAGGCCGGGACATGCACGGGTTTGAATTCTGACAGCCGTTTCTTCACCTCCTCAGTTTTTAGCTCCAGATGTAGGAGCAGCTTCTCGTCAGGTCTGCATCCTGAATTTCACATGTAGAATTGACAGGAGTCTTTCTCTTGAGTTGAAGCCCTTGCAGGGTTGTGTGGGTGTGGTGTGGGTTTGAGGTATTTTATATCTTAGGTTGACTATGCTGTTTGTTTTTAATTAATTAAATTAAATTTGAACCAATAGGGAATGTGCATAGTGAAAGCACATTGATATTTCTAAATACAAACTTTAATTTTCCCACCTTCTAGCAAACACGCACAGCTCTGATTGGCTCTCGCCCTCTTTTGTTGAGCAACTTTTATTGAGCTTGTTTTTTATACACACCCTGAAATCCAAAGATTTTGAAACAGTTATATTTTATATTTAAAAAAAGAAGAAAGTTTCTTTAGCAGCAAAGACCACAAACTCAGATGTTTACTTCAAGGACTCTTTGAAGGTTGTTAAGAATGAACACATTTAAAATGCATCCATTCATTAGCCATACTGTGAATACTTGAAGGTTAGAGGATGACATACTGAGTTGACACAAACACACAACTGTTGACATTAGTCACACTCGTATTATTCCAGCCTGCATGTCATTAGAAATGGGATTGATGATTGACACATCCTGTATACAGAGGAAATCTGTGTTAGGATGATTCATGACTCCATAGTTCAAACCATACAGCCTTAAATACAATGCATGCAAAAATACATTTTGTTGGATAAAAGTACTTGGGCTACCATTGAGATACTACAGCCAACCTGAACCCTGCAAACAACCTTAAAAATTATGTTTAAATCAAGTTGCAGCATTTTTACATTAATACACAAGAAAAAATGGAAAACAAAAAGAATTAAAATATAGTTAAAATTGTGAACATTTAACCGGTAAATGTTTTTTTATGTCATAAAATTAAAAACAGAAAATACAAATAAAATCCAATATTTTTACATGGCCACAGCAAAAACTAGTGCTTAGACATAGTCCCAAATGTGAGTGTTTTTATTCGTTTGATCATGCACTGTGTGTATACATACAGGTTGTATCGAAAAAAAATATCTCAATGATTTATTATACACACATATGTTGGTGAAGCCCTACACTGATCTGATCTCATGAAATTTAAAGAGACCTGGAATGCTAAAAGGAACGTTTAGCCTTTGTGTTTACCACGTTCATTACTCTTATGAATAATTAATGTTTATTTTTAATTGAAACTGGAGAAAGGCCTGAATACAAATTGCCTTGTGAGGACAAAAGCAGCAATAAAGACAATCATTACTGTTTCAGGTCACAGTTCTGCTGAATTTGTTGCATACAATTTATAGAAAAACATCAACATAACAAAAAAAAATACCTTTCAATCTCTCTTCTTTTTTTTTTTTTTTTCAAATCCTGCTACTCCCTTCATTTCCTAAAACCTTCCTCTCTATTTGTGAGACAAGGTCATTTTACCAAATCAGTTTTCCAAGAAAAGACAGCTGTCAGAAAGCTCATATAGATACAGACACATTCCCCCTCTGCTATCTAAGCCCACATACATATGAAGTACTCACACATATGACTGTTGATTAATCAATTGGGTAAAACAAATTTTTACAACCAAGCTCCTCCGGGGGCGTTACCTCAGGCACTATACGATCTGCATAAATCATAAATCAGGACAATCTGATGATTGCAGCAGTGCAAAGCCCTGCTCCTGCACCGCCAGCCCTGACGTTATCACCTCCTCCCCTGAAATGCATAATAACAGTAATGATTCTAATAATATGCACGGCAGGTCAGGCTCATAAATATCAGGTACAATCCGACTTGAGAGAGGATAAATGTCTCTGTACGAAAAAACAAAACAAAAACAAAACAACTCAAACCAGGGGGTAAGTGAGGCCCCTCGTGGTGTTTTGTGAACGCAGTAGAAAAAAGAGCCATACAAATGGACGTATTTCGCCTAAAGAGACCCCAATAACCCCTCACTTGCATATTTCCACTCATTTGTATGTGTGATTGCATTTCTGTGTGTCCTCATATTGTGTGTGAGTGATGACGGGAGCGATGGTGACCCAACCTCACCCTTCCATGCATATGAAAACAGCCCACTGCTTTCATATCCCCATTTAATGACTGTAGCCATAGTGAAGGACCATTAATGTAATGACATCACACCACACAGTAATGCATGAGAGCTGTGAGCAGCAGTGTTTCCTTATCAAAGGTGGACGTGAAATGGTTTTTATTGCTGTGCTTATGTGAGGACTCCTTTGTCTTTATTTTCAAATTCTAATCGGGGATTTTTATGGTTTACTCCGTCTGCCCCTCTCTCTCTCTCTCTTTCTCTCTTACTCCCTCCCTCTATGTAGGGTGTTGGGGTTGTGTGTGTGGGTATGGGGGGTGGGTTTAACAGCAACAGAGTCGGGGGGTTGCAGTTCATCTTACTAATTCAAGGACAGTTCCCAATCATGCAGAGTGAATGCATATGAAGACACTGGAACACATGTATTACCAACTTGCATATTTATGTCAGGGACACACACACATACATGCATGCAAGCCCACACATACACACACACTGAGTACATGGGAGCAATTTGTAATATTGAGTAGCTGACACAGTAAGACTTCATTATTGACAGTGTCACAGCCCAGTCATGTGAGGTGCGGGTGCTATTGATAAACAACAGCGTCAGGCTGTCATCTGGGTTCCTTCATCTGGGCTGATGTAACTTGGTGCCAAAAAAGCAGATCCCAGGCCAGTCCTGATGACATCATACTGTAGCATCCACAGGGATTGAGGAGACCCAGGAAAAGGGGGATTTTCCATGTGCAGTAAAATTTACACTGTCCACTCAACGTCTGTGCCCATTTACATTCAGCCAGCAAATAACACACAGTAAATCTAAATACATATAAATATGTTGTATTTGACATGGTGTATATTGCACAGAACACAGCATATTTACAAAGATTGTGTAAAATATATATATATATATACATATATATATATATATATATATATATATATATATATATAAACTAGTACCACTTTTCACATTTTAAAATTGTTTGTATCTTTCCAGTAACTTCAGGTTTAACACACTAGGTATGTACAGTACATTCTGTTTTACCTTTACACATTTGTATTTATTCATGCATTACAGGCATAAACTTCAGCAAACCATGTTAAAAAATAAGTGATCACAGTCCAAAGCCATAAATGGAAATTGATGGTATTCCATTTCAAAAGATGGAAGGACATAAAAGTCAGTGCCGCATCATTAACAGTGCGCACTTCTAATCAGTGGGCTAATACAGCTGATATACCATACCCCAGGATACAATTCCCCCACGGTGGCAATTATCGCAAAAAAAACCCTCAAGAGCGCCGTCCCACTCCCTACACACTTGTAAACATACACACTCCAGCCACAACATTTTTGTCCATCCAATTAGAATTTTTAATATCCCGCTTGGTGTTAATGGAGATTAATGGCAAAACACCATGGTGAGTTACAGCGTCATCTATTATCATTCCAGCTCTGGTCCCAGTCCGCTCTAATTACATCCTCAAATGCTCTCCGTTCCACAACCCCCAACGTCCTAAGATCAATCAATAATTTTAATTTTCGGAGCACCCACCCCTGCTCCAATCCTTCGCCTTGTCCTTTTGCCTTCGCTCAAATCGTTCTCCTCCGTGCATGTTGATGTGGTCTCAGAAGAAAATCAAATGCCGTCGAATGATGGGTGATGGATAATTAGTTAGCGATCTCGATTGTCGGCCCCTTTGATTTCTTCGTTTTGTTTCGTCTAGTTGTTCAATCGTTTATCCCGCTTGTTTCTCTCTCGTGTCTGCTATGTCTTTCCTCCCTCGCCTTCTCTCTGTCTGGCGCATGAGGGACGCTTTCCACTCTTTCTCCCCTTCTTGTCACATAATTGGCATGCAGATATGCATCGCCTGATTCGCAAGTCAAATCGCCTCACTACTCCCCCCTCGAGGCACTGCTCAAATTTGGGTCCACAATTGTTCTTATTTAAATCGGGTGTTTGATTTACGTAGGTGCCCCCCCTCCGTACAACCCCCCACGCTATACCTAGGCAGACAAATGCACGAACATGCAAAGCATGTGAATTACACTCTCATTATCTTCAGACAGCAGAGCTTTTACCTATCTACCTCCACTCGCTTCCCTGGCACCAATCATGCAAAATGAGTACGACATGAAAAATTAAACACGTTTCCAATCCTTCAGTGCTTTCCAAACATGTCTGTTGTCACTGGAACTAGACTGATGGTGCCATTCAAACACCTACAGGATTCACATGATGCTCAGGTTTCCTAGTGGTGGTTGTGGGGGGGGGGACTCTTCATGTCAAATCATCACACCGGTAAGATGTGCAGTATGTGTTTTGCATGCCCTCCAAAAACAAAACTAAAAACAACATTACACACATGCCTTGCTTTGCCCTCCTTCTCTCCACCCCTCTCTCTTTTTACAAACAGAGCATGTCTGCCGGTACAGGAAGATGTTTGCTCAGCACATTTCAATATGAACACTGTAATATTCTATCTAGCTGCCATCTGTTCTTCTGTCATAAACCAACACGAGCCAGCAGTTTTCATTCTTCAAAGCTGTAGGACAAAATTTCACATGAATTTTCTCCACTATGAGTCAAATGTCATTATTAAAAAAGAGACACAGAGTCGGAACCCACATTTTTGATGGCTGTGAAAAATAGATATGCAGAGAATCAATATATGACCTTTGGCATCTTGCATAAATTGGGATCAGATTGTAGACCAGACCTCTATCTTTCACCTTTTCCTGCTCTAGGCTCTTGTACATACCTAAATATCCATAGCGAGTGCATGTACTGATATTGAAACATTATAGTATCCCATCCCTTCACATACAGTATAGAAGAATAAAACGTGCACTGGCCCACTGAGACAGTATGCCAACAATGAAGCACCACATACATGGTGTGGAATTTCCTGCTACAGTATACATCCTCACATGTGAGTCGAACACAAGAACACACACAGCACAGCAACAAGTGTCAGAGTGTAGAGTGAGGTTTTCCTGTGTAGTCATGTCCTGGTTTCACTGGCACTAGGCCAACTTTGCCATCTGTCTCCTCTCCCCCTCCGTGTTTCTCCTCCTCCTCCTCCAAGCCAATCTGCTCTACATTTGCTGTCATTACGTGCCTGCCATCCTTATGGCATATCAGAGGCAGGCGCCAGGCACCCTGTACCCCTCTCTCTCCTCCTCCTCACGCCCCTCTCTTCACACTGCCTTTTCCGCGCCCACTTCGCCACAGAGTTCTCTAAAGGGTCCAGGTGGCATCTTGCCCTGCTTTCCTCCTAGAGCCAGGGCAGGAAACAAAGAGGCTCAACGAAGAGAACCAAAAACACCCCAAAAATGAGGATATACTCCTTTCCACATCCTGCGTGGAGCCTGCTGTGCTTTGTTTGCCCACAAGCCTGGTGTTGGTTTGTTGTTGTTGTTGTTGCCGCTGATATCCATGCTTCTTCCTCCTCTGGACGTTTTTTGCTGTGTAAGTAAAGAGGCTGGCTAGTAAACCTTCTGCAGACCTTGGAACTTTCCTGGTTCTGGTGCTATTGACGGGACCTGCTACGCCTCATATGCCCACACTCACTCACATACACGTGCATAAGGAAGCTGCAGTGTTTCTCTCAGAGCTCCTTGCCACCTCATCCGCCTGCTGCCTCGAAAGAACTGGGAATACCATGGGATCTACCAGAGACTCACATACACACTGACACATGCCGGATTTAATACGCACGTGCACTCGCTGGTCGTTTGAGGCTGCAGGAGAGTGAATAATCAATTAAGTATTGATTTCTTGTAAGATTTTGTAAATTTCAAAGGCAAAGACAAAGAGGGTAGCTTAAGGGGAGTCGCCGCGAGCGAGAGGAGCCGCAAATTAGCCAATAAGCACAGACGAGGGAATAAACGAAGGTGAACAAATAAATCCGCTCATCGCTGCAATATGTTTCTGTTTCCCCCATGTCTTTTTCTATTGTTTCGACATGTCTCGCAGATGAATTAATGTTGAAAACGACAACGGTTTTGTATGGAGATAAAGAGATGGCGACTGGGCGAGTGAGGGTTAAAAGCAAAAGCTGGAAGAGAGAGAGAGAGAGAGAGTGAGAGAGAGAGAGACTGAGGACTTGGTAATTAGGCAGTCGACACACAAGTCTCATCAGTATGCGGAGTATGCAAATTAACCGGCTGGTTCTTTCTCTTTGTCATGGATCAGAAGGCAGGAGCTGCTGCGAAGAATTAAGAGCTATTATTCTACCCAAGGAGAGGCTGATACATGCAAACGAGAGGGAGGAGGAAGAGGAGGAGAGCAAAGAACACTCTGTAACCACAGAGATATACAATGGACTCTACTGCTAAGCAGAGTCAAATACAATCACACAAATACACTTCTGTTATTCTCATTGACACCCTTGGAGATTCTTCTACGTTTGCACTGCAAATAGCGAAAGAGACAACGACAGTCAGACACGCACCTTCGTTCCCCATTATGCCTATCTCTGCATATTGATAGGCTGCGTCGTGGATAATAATTACCTTTTGGAATATCGAATAGCGAAACGAGCCTCGGAATGGAGGAACAAGAAGAAAGAGCGAGGAAGAAAGAGAAAAAGCGCAGAGGTATGCAAAGGCGCTAATGATATTCACGGCACTGACTGTGTCATCTGCATGATGACAACGGCCAATTATAATGAACCATTGGCACTCCGCCACAGATAAGTAGAAGAGAGAAGGATGTGGGTGAAAAGGAGGGGGAAGCAAAAAGAACTTTCTCGTCCATTTCCTCTTAATTTGCCGCTCGTGTTTGCAGATTCCGCGCTGCGTGGATTTACAGTAACGATGCGTGTTGGAAAAAAAAGACAACCTTTCCTCGCATTGTCCTATTACTGGAATAAAGGCCAAAGAAGATACAAGTATTCCTCCTTTAAGGATTTATGGCTGCCTAGGATTGTACTCCCATGCCACGGTGCTCAACTGGGTTCTGGTTCTGGTGGCATTCTGTCTTCTACGAAACCTTCCCTGTCTGAAGATCCAAAGAAACTGTTGGAAAACACAGAAACACACAAGCATTCGTTCACCAGGCAGCAACATTCCCAGTGCCGCCCTCTCCCCTTCCTCATCACACTACAAAATGACTCCCCATCACCGTTTTGCATATTTGCATGCTCCCCCGCCTGCCACAAAGGACTAAACAGCCGTATGCAAAACAGTCTAGTATCCCCACTTACATATCAATGAGATGAACAGTGTGAGAAATAGACGAAGGAGGGGGCTCGGAAACTTGGTGAGGGTATAACACGATGGGGGGAGGAATATAGTATAGTGGGGAGACAGGAGGGCCACAGGGGAGCTTGTTGGCACTAAAAAGGGGCACGTGTGGTACCACTCTGGCTGTGTGATGACAGAAAAAGGCGGGTGTGGGAAAAAACAGAGAAGTGGGGGCAAAGGGGGTGAAAAGAGGGGAGAGGTGGGAGACGGGGACCAGGGCATGTTGGCACTAAAAGGGGGCACGTGTTGCGGGCGGAGGAGGGGCAACGTGGGTGGGCGAGTTGCAATGGGAGGTTCTGGAAAACAGGAGGGGTAAGACAGGGGCGCGGCAGGGGGTGGCACTAAACACAAATGGGTGTCTAAATTGGACGTTTTTTCAGATTGGAGGGGCCACCTGCATTAAGGAAGAATGTCACCCCATTAAGACGCAGCGCCAACCTGCAACACACATACTGTACGGACACACATACAGCTCTTATCACATCTCAGGGGAATATGCCAAGGGGGTGTGGCTACCATGTCTGTGACGAAGCATGGCAGCGACAACACAGGATACCCACATGTGCCTCCACCGACCTGTGGGGGCGTCAGTGACGTGTAGGCTCACACATGCTCTCAGATCTTTCTTTCTTTCTTTCTATTTTGCATATGCAGATAAGAAGCTGAGTCTTCACTGCAGACCTGGCACAAAGCCAAAGACATCACACTGTATGTTGCCTGTTAGTTCACACACGTCTTACACAAAGGCCAACCCACACACACTCAGAGTGGAAGGCATTTGATTTCATTCATTTGTTTGTATACGACATGTGTTGAATATTTCACAATTAAAGCTTGGTATTTGAAATGTTTTGCAAATAAAATGCACTTAGTAGTCTTATATTATTTTTATTTAGTTGCTGGTTATTTTTTTTCAAATAAAAATATTTGGTTTTACATTGTCCTTTAATATGTATACATGTAGCTAGGCCTTAATATTTTATTATGTAATTTTGGGGTTTAATGTTTTTTTACACAGTGCAATTGATTAGCTCTATAGCTGTAAATATCCTTAAAAATATAACACTTTTTGGTCAGACCAGTGTGAATCCATCAACCTAATGTGGCCAATGCTTTAATTGCCAGTTCACTGCAGAACACTGTATAACAAGTAGAACCAGTCAAACACAACTGCCACTTGCAGGTAAAACCTTAAAACAGGTCCCATGACATTAAAGTATTGTTGGGCCTTCGAATGGATCCTTCCTTTGTACTAAATGGGAGTGTAACTAATAAAATTGCTAGTGTTTTATGGAAGAATACCTTAAAGAGTTCACTGAGGCCATATAGTTGTCATGAGATGTTTAGTGATTGATTTTGTAGGGGTCTCATTTTCCAAAAACTGACATGACACAGTAACAAGCATCCAACTTCCAGTCAGTGAAGGTACCATCCACTTCCTGTAAATACTTTATGTCACAGGTTGTTCTCCACTTGTCTGTTGCACCCATCACGCCCATGACATTCAGGAGACTGGGTGGAGGTCTTCTGGGTTTGGTTGGCATCCACACTGTTCCTTATGCTAAGACTGAAGACTGGTTACATGCGTAGCTGAACCTTGACCTTGATGACAAAACATTAAATGGGTTTGACTTGAGTCAGAAGTTCACGTTCAGCCTCCTGTAGTCATCCAGTGGCAAGGCAATTTGATTATTTTCAAATTCACTTCTCATTTAAGAGCGATGGTAGTTTCACATGTCCTTCATGAGATGCAAGGCTGTAGCTTTTAGTCCTGCTAAGTGAATCATCAGTGGCAGTATCAAATTACCCTCAACAGAGACCAAAGGTTACTTAAAGGCCTTTTAGTCATCCACGCTGGCACACCAGCTAATTTACAGCAGACTCATTAGACCAGCATTAAACACAATTTCCTGCCGACAAATTTCATTTGGCAGAAAAATCATTACCATGGCAATAATAAACAAGCTTATACAGTAGTGGCTAATGGCAATTTAAGTAACCTAACATCATTAGCCAACCCCACAAATAGCAACAGTGTGTTGCAGCCCTGTAAAGCTTTGTTTAACATAGATGTTGACATGATGAGTGTTGCGATAACTTTGGAGTTTTTATTACTTTCTGTGTTTTCCCCCTCTATTTTCCTTCTTAAGCTTTGTCTTGGGCCTGGACTATGACAGTAGAAATATAATGTTTCATAACTGTCAGTGCACAGGCTTGTGTGTAGCCTGGGGTTGCTGTGCTGAACAATAAACTATAATTTGATAGATGAGAAATTACAGCGGTCCATCTACTGTGCAGGGCTCTCACCCCGGGCAACGCAATACTGCGCCAGATGATGTGTCACATTTCTCTGAGAAAGGGAGAAAAATGAAATTATTTTTTTTATACTTTGTTAATAATGTCTGCCTGTGTTTTGAATGTAGTAGTACTGTTTGCTTTAAGTAGATAAACTAATACAGCAGACGGACGCAAGGCTTCTCATTGGCAGTGCCAATTATTAAAGGCCCTCGGTCTTTCGCGGCTCCTTGCAATGCAGCATGGGAGGTGCTGGCGGGAACGATATACCCACTGAATCCATGTGGTGGATATATTGTTAGCTACACCACTGATTTATATTTAACAGTGACTAAACATATACCTCTTCCTGTCTCCCACATGTGGTGCGAGTGGGACTCTGTTGATATGAGATGTGCAACATCGCTGTGGCTCTGTTAGCCCATGCATTTTCCATTAGTAAATGTAAATCTTTCTCAGTGTGGCATATAGTAGCACCTCTGGAGTTTTTTCTCCGGGTGCTACATCATTTGTGTTGGGCATTCAGGTCTGATTTCTCTTCAGCCCCTTGGTGAGGCGCAGACAACCGGAAGAAACAACAACAAATGGTTGTGATCTTACCAGACCCTCACACTTTATGTTAAATACTACACTAATAGCTGTAATAAGAAGCCATATTTTAAGTGTAGATGCACTACAGTGTACAGAGGAAAAAAGTGTGCAGCTTGATAGGCAGCTATGCATCATTTCTGCTGTGTTAGATCTCGTTTTGTGATTTCACAACCAGTAGGAATGCAGTGAGGTGTGTGTTCCTTTTACTGTGGCCACATTTTGCAAGAAATAATAATAAAACAAAATGCCCCAAGCATCGTTTTTCTGCATTTGATGATATATACAGTGTATATAACTGTTGTACAGAGACATTTATGTGGTTAGGAATGTTATGTTTTTATAAGTGTAAAAAGCTGCAGCCTATTGCAGGGAGGTTAATCCTACTCCTTTGTTCTGCTGTGTGCGCATGTCTTGTTCGACAACAGCAGCACTGGATGGTGAAAACAATTTGTCCTCTTTTTGAAGCCACCGGAGCTCACATCCTCAGAAGGTGATGTCATGTGAAATGAATGGCTTTTATTCCTCAGTAATTTTACGATCCTGGCATGAAACCTTATATCCTACCCTATTCCTATTAAGGAGCAACCCCGCAACCAGTTCTTTCTTTAACAAGAATGATCTGATAGATGTTCGGAAAAAAATGTTTTAATTTTTTTTTTCTTCTCTTCCTCTTTGTTCTGGTCAGTGGGCTCATGCAATGTTTATTAGATTAAAAGGCAATCTCTGCAACGGGGAAAAAGGTGAAAGAATGCAAAAAGAGGAGACTGTCCCAGGCTCTGGCAGTGCTGTCTCTGCTGGTCCTTTTTATGACAAATTGAGACCAAATTACTCTGGAAGGCACCAGAAAAGGGAGGGATGGATTTGTCCGTGATTTAAGGCAGCAGTATGTATTACAGCATTTATGATCAGAACTCTCGTCTGCGTCTGACAATTAACTTGACTCCACTTGGTTTTACGGCCGGATTCAAACAGGGGACTGTGTTTCACAGTGATGATAGAAAACTTAGTGGACATAAATAAGAATATACATATGTGGAATCCATAAAGGCTCACAAAATGCATTATATGGGAATGGGAAGTTGAGGTGGAAGAGTTCATCCACCACGTCTGAACTGTCACTGCTTTTATGATATACACCATTGGTGCGGGGCGAGCGGTTCTGGTGCCCCATGTGTGCTGGCACAGTTTCAACAGTTAAGAGAAAAAACCAAATGACCTGATAACCTCTGCTCCTGGTGCTGTATGGATGTGTTTGCATCTAAAAGCACATTAACAGTTGAGTAATAAAGTAAAAAAGAAAAAAGAAAAACACATCAAGGAATTACAATGAAGGTATTAAAACCAATTAGCTTTGAGTGATTTCTTTACGACCCTTAATACATTTAAGGCATCTATTGTAGCTATTACGACATAAAAAATGCATATACTGCTTTAATTGCACTCATTATTGGCCTATTTTGTTTAAAGGCAATTTCACACTGCCCATCTTAAATATTTGATGAGGGTTGACTATGGCCCCCCATTGTTACATCTCATAAATTCCTCTTCCCATAATTGTAAATAAGGAGGAATACATCCATTGTAAATGTCCAGTGAGCTTCACTGCGTTCCAAATCAACTACACACTCTAATCACTGTATCAGTAATGCTGGCCCCATCTCAGAATTTACTAAATCCAGCCTTGTGAATTAAACATGTCTCCTTCCATTGTTAAGATGTAAACTATCATCCACCATAAGTGCAGTGTAAATATAAACACAAGCAGCACCAGGAGAGTAAGCAGACCTCAGTCCAGCAGTGCACGCCAGTCTGGAGTGAAGAACTAGATTTGAAGTTTGCAACAAATTGCTGGCCAGTGACTGGAATTGTCCGATTTTCAGCACGACCGTCTCTGACCAGCGACCGGCCTGTTGGCACATGTATTCTTCGTTTTGTAGCCAATCATTTTGTATATGCGTTCTATATTGGAGAACAAGAGAGAAGCGGAAGCTAACGTGTTGTTTTTACGAAGTCAAAACGTTCGGACAAATAACATTAAGATTTGTGAGACATTTGGGAGCATGAGAACCAATTTTTTGTAATTGTATATATATGTAAATATATATGTGTATATGTATATATAAAATATGCAGTAGATGTGTATATATATTTCTTACAGACCTTGAAGCAAACCTCAGACATCCTAACGTTATTATCTTAAAATGTATTTTCGAAAATGATAAGGTATTAGTGTGAATGTACCTTCTGCGTCCAGCTCCTTTCTCCTTCCTTTATTCTTCCCAGCCATCAGCTGCTTCATCCACCTTTTATCCGGCCACACCATTGATCCTCCACCTGGCAGGGGGTCCTTTCAGTATGCAGCCTAATGTTCTCATTATGTGTCCTGCACGGCCCTTCGCTGATGACTGGCTGATTACCATCTCATTAGGAGACATCGTCAGGCAGGGGAGAGAAGGATGTGTCACAGTTTAAGGAGCTCATCAGAGCAAAGACATAATACCTGCTAGAAAAGACAGTAACTCTGTGTTTGAATGGAAAATTACTAGGTAGGAAACCAGAAAAATATGGAATATGAGCTGGACGTTTTATGGTTTTAACATTTTACACTGTTGATACATGGAATAATCACTTTAAAGGATGGTCTTAACTTGGGTGGTTTTTGGGGCTAACTACACTCAACCACATAAAGTAATCATTGGAGACTTGATTTGATTACCTCGTAAAGTATTCATTACAAAATCTGGGCCTTGATCATCAGAGAGGAAGTTAATATTGTACTGTAATGGAGTCGGCGCTGCACAGTTTGCCAGATCTTACCATCTTTAATGGAATTAAATAGACTGGGACTCGTGATTCACTTTTTCATAAATTGAACTTTTGTTTCAAATGAGATTTTACTCAGAATAATGGTTGTTTTTTACTCCAGTAATAATAGTCTGAATAAACAATGACCAAGTTTAACTGACTTTAAGGGTCACCACTGCCTACTTATTACTTTTTGCTCTTTTCCCCCTGATGTTCCTCAAATAAAAACATCATCCAAAACAGTGACTCATACAGGAAGGACATTATCTTCAAGTGAATGCAACATTTTCTTTCCCTTTAATCCAGAAATGTCCTTATTATGGAGGAGAATTATTCAGCCTGCCTCTTCCCATTTTCTACCGTACATGTGCGTTTGTGTGTGTGTTTGTGAGGCCGGGTATATCTTAATTCCAGCTTCCTTGTGTGTTGGGAGTGAGACTGAAAATCCCAAGGTAATCTGAAGCACAAAGGCAATGTCATTATAGACATGGGGGAACATTATTCTAAAATGGCAAGTGATGCAGAGCTGAGACAGTAGATAAGGTGAAAGAAAATGTGGAGGAAAGAGAGGAGAGGAGAGGAGAGAGTGAATGCTTGAGTTTGTCATGGATAGATAAAACAGGCCGGGGCCAGAATGTGATAGGGCCCCTCTCTCTCCCTCTCCCTCTGTCTCTCACTCTCCCCCCCTCCCCCTTTTCTTCTGCATACCTTCCTCACTCCATTTTTTTGAGGTTTATCTGACAAACGATGAATGCAGCAATTTTATATGAATAGACAAAGGAGCAGTGACATGCAGTCACACTCTGGCGATTGACCTTGAAGGAGATGAAGGGAAGGACGGAGGAAGGAAAAGGGGAGGAGGGAAGGAAGAAAGAGCAAAATGGTCATGGTCGTTACTGCCTCTGTCTGTAAGCTGCAACTACCAGAGCTGTCTTCATGTTATCTTCCCAATACTGCAAATATCAGACCTCAACTTCTGGAGAATGGTGTCTGTGCCTGCAATGATTGACATCTCCAAAACAGCTGATATGTCTTTTGTGTGCTGTTTTTACTTGAAACGGCAAAAACCTTTAGGAGGAGAGATTCGTACAATTCATACAGTATGTAGAATGTCATCATTAAAATATGCTATTTTTAAATAGAAGAAAGGAAACTATGTAAGTACTGTGTAGGATGAACAGTAACAAGTCAGTATAAAAAATACAGTTGAGTTTTTTTTTAGTCGTGTTCATCGTTCTTTGCGAAGGGATTTATTTATTGATGGCGTCCAATTTCAGGAGTAACTCGATTTCCAGAAGATTTTGCCAGATGTTTTAAGTTCCCTGTTATGTCGGGGGTTGCGACGATAACTGAATACATGTGCCATCAACTTTTACAACAGCAGAAAACTTTTGACCCAAGGTAGCAGCTGTTTGATGTCACCTGCAGTACGTATGTTGAGCTTAACACTTTTTGGCACACCAGAACTTAGTGAAGTACACCTGGTTCAGTTGTACTTGACCCACAGCTGGTGTCGTCACTTGTGATGGAATGTTACAGGCACTGAGTCAGGACTAGATCAATTAACAGACTTCTTCTGATGTAACAGCATAAAAAACAACTTAAGATTCAGAGTGATGGTGAAGGCAGACGAAAAAAATCCGTGATTGGATTTATCCAAACCTTTCTGAGCTGCAGGTTAGTCATTTTTAAATGTCTGCAATTCTCTTTGTCACTGGGTCCAATCTGAAACAGGAAATGGGTTAATTCACCTTAGTGGACTACAGATCAAATATTATTTCAATGACAAAATGGAACATGCAGCCAGACAAACACTGTGATTGGTGGAAACATACCTGATACAACACAACTCAGGAACCTCATTGCTTCCAGGTGTTTCTTTGAATCACAGACCTAGGCCTTGGGTTTGGACGGTGAAAAAGAAAAGTTAAGAAGAAAACAAAACTGAAAAACATAGGTGAATATGTATTTGATTGCTTTACAGAAAGGTCAAATTTGTCAATAAAACTGTTGAAGTTATTGCATGTACAGCTTATTTATCTGTTGTACATTGATTTGTACAGTTAGAAAAAAAGCACAAAACAAGTGCTATGGCCAAGAGTTAATCATATACAGTATCTCCAAATTCAAAGTCTTTCTGATATTTCCTGACAGTAGTTGCTCATTAAGTTAAAATAATAATTTAACGAACCATTTTCAAAAAAACAAGAGGTTTACAAAGCAACACAATATAGAACATTTTTATTTCCCTCTTTAGATGAAGTTAAACAGTGAATTGTACCTGAAATCTGAATTTGTTTTAGTAAAGTGCAACAGTGTGTATAATCGTCTGGATGTAAAGCAACAAATGTTTAATTCATCAGGATTTCTACTTTTTTTTAGAAACAAAAACTTCCATTTCACCGGTTTGTAGTTTTTCGCTCGTTCCCATTTCCACAGTCTTCTGCGTAGTAGCCATCGGTGTTAATCTGACAGTCGTCAAGTTGTGACCATTGCTTTGGACACGTGGCATCCTGCACAACGTCAATTGCAGTGTGTGGAATATCAGCAGTCCCTCCTCTGTGGCAGGTGTGTGACTCCATCCAGACAGTGATCTTTTAATCTGCTAATGTGAAGGGAAGAACAAACCCACATCTGGAACTTTTACTGCTCTGTAATTGCAGAGCTGCTTGTGAGCAGCCCCCTGAGTCTGGGAGAGAAAGAATGACCTGCATTCAGCTCCAAAAACAGACAGACGATAACATTTGGACGGGGATGAAATTTGTGTTAATTTCAGATGACTCTTCGCCTTTTCCAATTAATCTGCTTTTGGCTCTGTTTGTTGACGTTGGTTTTAATGTGACGTGCATTTCCACAACAGATGGATTAATGTTTTTTTCCTTTCTCCGTGTGCTCCCCCTCCCCTTCCATTCACCTCTCATTTCATCCCCCTACTTTCACTCGCTCCCGCTCTCTTGCAGGATTTCATCTAGACAGGTGCTTCCTGTCCGGACTTTGACGTAAAATTAAACACAAGTCCAGATGTGTGGTGTGTGCATCCATGTCTGTGCACGTGCGTGTGCCTCAGATAGCACAAAGAATTTGAAGAAAAACATTTTTCTTATGCACGCCACTGTTGAAAGAAGAAGAGTTGAAAAGGGATAAAATAAGACACAGACTAAATAAAAAAAAATGCATTAAATCCTGTAGCCATGAGAAAAAAGGACCAGTTCCATTATTTGTTGTTCACTTTTTGTGAACTTTTCTTCAGCTCTGCTGCAACTCTGCTGCATGGAATTTGGAGACTTGTTTTAACATATTTTAAAGAATTAAAAACAATCTTTGGCCAGTTTCAGATATTTCTTTACAACTTTCCAACATGTCAGTTATTATTAGTTACACAAAACTTCCACATCTCTCGATTAAATCTGTAGTCGAAGCTGATTTCAAATGAACAACATCACTATGTAACATTTAGAGGACCCTGCTGTTCTTCTTTAGCTGTTTGTGTCCTTGTCCGGAAAGGTTAGAGAAAAAGAGGTAAAAACAGGGAGAGAGAATGGAAAGGTCATGAGTGATGGATGCTTTGTATGTGTCTGTCGTTCCCAATTACTGAACTTTGCCTTTTAAAGCGTCGCTCAGATGCATTTCTCATTTCTGTCTTTCTGACTGATGAAGAGCAGGCCCTGACTGGGGGGCAGTGTGTGTTTTAAACACCGCCTCACTAGTCATGTAGCATTTACTTCAGATACGACGCACTGCAGCAGCTGCTTCTGCACCGCAGCCGTCCGTCCTCCAGTCCACAACTTCCTTGGTTTGTACTTTCTTATCAGAAATACAGATTTGCGTCATTCAGCTGTGTGACGCTGGAGACACAGATCCATTCAGTCGAAATCGCTCTAAAATCTAGTCAACATTCCAAAAACATATTTTTAGCAAATTTAAAGAAATAATTTAATCTGTGATTTTCTCATTTTATCTGACCTTTATTTTATTAAGTGAAAGGACACATTTTTTATATTGAACAACAAAACAATTTTTTTTTCAACGCAAACTAATTCATACGATAATTTGAAGAAAGTTAAAAATAAAGGCACATCAACCATGGAGTCACATATGGGAACTGGAAGCACTAATTGATGCAGTTGTGCATATTTTGTTTTTATTTTTTTTGAGTATAAAACTTGGTGCTGTCACTCACCTGAATCTAATATTTTCCTTTTTTATATCCTTAATAGAAGTTAAATCAGAATTCTACAAAGTCTGGCTTTTGTTATTTATGCAGAAGAGGTTTTGTTGTTTGTCCTGCATTGACTTTTTGTAAAAATATTGTTTTTTTGTTGTTGTTGTTGTTTATCTTTGGCCAATGAATTATTCTTTTTTTTTTTTTAACTGTTGTTAGCTACAGTAGTTAGAACACTTTTCTTCCAGCAGGGGGATCACAGGTTTCCCCAGTCTTGTTGTAGGAAGTGCATTTCTCCCTGTGTGTAAGTTTGTTTTCTCTCTTTTTGTCTCTCTCTCTCTTCAAACTTTTTAACTTTTTTTTCTGTATTGCATGTTCGCTGTGAAAACACTTAAAATAGTTCCTTTGTCTTTTGTCCTGTTATATAAAGAATCGGGGGAATTACCACATGAAAGAATTGAGTTTTATTGCATTTGCTTTAGATTAAAATGTACCATCCGTGTTTATACAGTTCCTTTGTTTCAAATGCATTCCCTACCCAGCATGCATCACAATCTAGCCTGCGCGGCTTTATGTGGCCTGTGTGTTATTTTGAAGGAAAAGAAAAAAGAGTAGAGGGACAGGTGCCATGGCAGGCTGCTAGGTTAATCTTCTCTGTGCTCTGTCAGCCACCTCACAAAACTTTAAAAAGTGTCATGTTGACTAGCTGTAACAGGGTGACACTCCACAGACATAAGACGAGGAGGCAGGAGGAGGGAAGGGGGCAGGGGTTGGAGAGGGAGAGGCGGGATGGGGGGGGGGGGGGGGGGGGGGTTAAAAAGGAACAGATGACGACAAAGAAAGAATCCCAAATATATACAGTACTTGGGGGAGAAAAAAAACCAGCCGAAGCATCCGACACCTTCCTGGCTCACGCTGTTTTTGCCCTGTGACTATATTAAAAATCCTTCCCTGTTAATACATCTATTTTCTGCTCGTGAAAACCTCCCTAAGTGTCACGATAAAGGTGGAGGTGGTTTGTGAGGTCGGCCTGAGGAGAGCTTTACGAGACAAGCTACCCTGATATATGGCTCACAGAGACTCCATTAAAACCCTGGACCTGCGCCATTTGGGAAAATGGAGGTCACTCATGCTTGGGTCATGTGACATCTATAAAATCAAACTTTTTTTTTAATATCTGGCTGTATATCACCTTTTAAGGGGAGGAGGTCATACTTTTTTTCCGCTAATGCTTGAATCTTAAACAATGGGGCCATGGTCAGGGGTGATCGTTTTTCAAAGTGTGTGTGAGTGAGAGAATGAGTGTGTGCGTGCAGAGGATGCTCACTTTTTGATAAATGTACCATATCAGATCAGCAGAGGAGCATGAGTGCAGCAATCTGCAGTGGGTATTGTTGGAAAGACAGGAACAGGTGTGCAAAGGCATGTTTGGCAGCCCTCTATTTCTTTTTTCCCTCCAGTGTCTGTCTCTCCTTCATTGTCCTCCATCATTCTCTTTTTCTCCATTTGTCATGCTCAGCTTCTCATTTCATCCGTCTCCGCAGGTAACCTAATTAAAATGACTTCACGCTTCCTCCCTCGCTCACCTTACACATATAATTGTCTCAGTCTGTCGCTCTGTTGTTCTCACTTGCACTCTGTTCAAATCTTTACTTTATCCTTAAAAAAATACTCAAGATTCACACTCATGTCTGGTCACTCCCTCCTTCTTTCTGGATCTTCTCTCCGTTTATCTCCACCACTCTTCAAGCCGGGGTGGGTGTCCCGTCTGCCGGCCCATGGCTCCCAGCTCCCCGGGGTAGCATTTCCAGGCTTCATTTGTTTGAGGGTTTCCAATCTGGGGACTGGGACAACCTCAGTCCACCATGCCCTCGTCAATCATCCTCGCAGAGGAGAGAAGAGGAGTAGAAGCCGGTGTGGAGTGGAGGAAGAAGACTGGAGGTGATGGCATGATTAGTTATCTGTCCCCACTCGATCCCACCAGCAGTGACTGCCGCTCCTTCATTCCCATCTTCGGCCTCCCTGTGCCTCTCTTCCTCACTCTCTTTTCATCTATCTCAGCTTCTTATCACTCCCTTTTGTTCCTCCCTCCTGCATGTTCTAACTACAGCCATCCCTCCATCCAGCTGCCTGTTTACCCATCAGTGTGATTGTCTAACCCCAGCCCCAACGGTGGTCCCTTTGTGTCTGCGGACAAATTAGGATATGACCTTTTGATGTAAACCGACACCAATGGGCTGCTGACGGAGGTTGGACACAGAGAGAATATGAAGTTTTTGAAGTTCCTATAATTATGGAACGTTTGTTTGCGTCGAACTAGCATGACCACTGTTCGATAATAGAGCCCCCCTTACACTCCCCACACACAGGGCTGGTGGCTATTGATGAACAGTGTTTGGAACAGTGAGGAGCAGACCTCTTGGACGTGGCCCAGACCCATCAGTATGGGTGCATGAATTATAAATGGCGTTGACAGTGGAGGCCGTAAGAGTAGACAGAGCGTTATTGCACATGAAGGTCCATTCTGATTTTGATTATTTTTATTCCAGGGGGCTCACAAAAGGCCAGGAGACTGTTGGTGAATATTCTAAAAGGGCACAGAGATGAGATGTGCTTGATGGTGGGCTTTGATTTCTGGCTAATAGCTACTTCAAACAGGCCTGGCAACTCAGGAACAGGGGATGGAGACGACACCAGGACAGGAGGACGCGAGGCGTAAAAACACAAACCTCATACAAGGTGTGGTTTGTTGTGTTGTTTTGTGTGTCTACGTTACCTCAGCCTAATGGGGCTAGTCCTTATTACACGGTGTTCCGTGTGCGCTTCTCTGTCCAAGCGCAGGCTTTGCGACTTTTCAATAAGAAAAGTGTGAAAAAAAATAGAGTAAAGTAATTATTTCCTGCAAAATGGCTTTTCTTATCATGTCGCTGCCTCGTGGGAGAGATTATTTCTCTAATTCTGGCGTCTGGTTCCTTTTTTAATCACTCTTACACACGTAGTGTCGCTGCAGTATCTCGTAAAGAGCTCTCTTGAGATTCAAATTCACTGGTAGAAAAAGGCCGTCACCAGTTCAATATTGGCATCCTAATAATTGGTTTGGCTGTTTTACAGACACTTACACAGGAGGATGTTTGGTACACCGGAGCACGGTGGTGCGTCAGTCGCGGTGACATCGGGGACAGAGAGAGAAGGTACGACTCATTTTCAAGGAAACATTTAGCCAAATATTTGGTTTGATTTAGTTGATCAGTTGCCTGTGTTTACTGATCCTGCCTGATCTCCTCATCTCTGTCCATTTTTTATATAAAAACTACATACAACTCACATATTGAACAGTCAAAGTTCAACTTCAAATCGCACAAGGAAAATATAAACTGCCTAACTTTCTCTCTCTCTTTTTCTGTCTCTTACTCATGTTTTTTTAAAGAATTATGCAGACTGTCCTTTAGCCACAGTGATCAAAAATATTTCTTTGTCTGTTTTGCCCTGTCTAATCTTGAGGCTCCTGGGTAGAAAGTCCAGGTCTGGACTATGAGTTGAATTTAATAGAGCCAAATTAATCTGCCCCAACTGCAACCCCCAAACACACACACACACACACACACTATAAATCTTCCTTAAGGTCCAGCTCCACCTTCTCTTCATCATAACCACTCATGCCTCTCATTCATTAGCCCCACGTAAACATGCCCCACCGCCACCATCTCTCTCTCTCTCTCTGCCTCTGTCTGTCTCTCTCTCTCTTTTTCTCTCACACACACATACATTGTGATTGCCACAGAACTGACAGGACCTCCACCGTCTCTCTCTGTTCTCTTTTAATTACAAAGAATGGACCTGGGTAGGTCACACAAAACAAATCAATATCTCTAAAATAAATATTCAAATGTGACCTAGAAAACATAGCTTGCGCACTCATTTTATCATTGATTTTTAACACAAGGCAATTTAGTCCGAGAGATATTTGGGTTTTGTGTGTGTGTGTGTGTGCGTGCGTGTATTATTTATATATTTATTTCTGCCAAACAGTAGCACATAAATATTTACACCAAAGATAACGCACGTTGCAAGAGAATGAATATTGAGTTTGGAGGTAAGCATGTGTGTATGATCCAATATCCATCCAGAGAGAGGCTGCACATTGTCTCAGTCAGAAAGGCAATATAAATATAAGCATATTTGTTAGAGCTGGGGTCAATATCATAAGGTGGATATGGCCTGTGCCTCTGAGGCTGCTTAGAGATGTAGTCTGAAATCAATGGGGTATCAGGCACCGAGTTCGTTGTCTGATTACTGCCGTGTTTCTTACGGCTACAGGATTAATTTATGTTTCACATTCAATCAGAGTGGAAGGTCCCGTCTGTTCTTTGTTGTTTTGCTTTCACTCTTTAATTTCAAACAAGAATGTCAAAGTACCACGCTTTTATTATATTTGAACGCATACTGACTTTACGCAACACTTCTTTCTTCAACTTAGTATTGTAGTATTGTTGATATTCAAAGGAATTACTCTTAATGATTTGCTCACAGTTGAGCAAAATCATATTGGGCTGGACGTCCAACTTTTATCAAACCATATATACTTATTTTGTTATCAATACCATTGCTCTGTCTGGAGAAGTTTTAGCTCGATAATCTTCACGGTAGCATTGACGGACGTGTTTCCTTATGGGGGAGGTTGCATCATTGGTAATCCAGAAACATGATGTCAATTCCAAGCAACCATTAAAGTTGGGCATTTATTTAATGTGAGTGTGAGCCAATGTTGGCGATGGTTTGTGGAAGGTTTTGGGGTTAGAACAGTCAGATTACCTTCTATATGTGCCTTAAGCTGCAAACTCAGCTGTTTGTAACAGCTTTTACCTTTAGCCAGTTGGCTGCTGTCTGTGTGTGTGCGTTTGTGCATCACTGTGTGTGTGTGTGTGTGTGTGAAGGAGGTATAAGCCTGGATTAAGTTCAGAGGATGATTTTTATCCTTGTAGGTGGGGTCTCTAAACGGTGAGAGATGGATGCAAGGTGACCCCATCAGGACTGAAACACACACACACACACACACATACACACACACACACACATACACATACAATGCAAAAGAAACAATCCCCACACACTCACCTCGTACACAAACACATACTGTATATGAAGTGTCCACAAGGACAAGGACATAGGACACACACTCACAGACACACACACACAGGTGCGTTGTAATCCATAAACAGGGATTATATAGTGCTGATGTTAGAAGTAAAATAAAAAGAGAAAGCTCGGCCAAAGCTTCCTCCCATCTGTCACGGTGATAACTTTAACAGTATTGACAGTGGATGAAATCACAAATTCAATAAGTGCTGTTTGCCTTTCGACACTCTCTTCTTCTTTTACCAGTTTGTATCACTGACTTTTGTGCATCTTCTTGCGTCGTATTGAATGTTGTTGAAACAGTGAGTAATCTGTTCACAAAGTCTTAGACTAAGTTTATGTTAAAACACAGTAAATGTAACTATAAAAGTCAGTCAGTGAGCATCCTGACACAATGATTAAAGTACGTTTTCTTTTCTCCGCATCACAGTTGGAGGGATCTGTGGGTGATCTAATGTAATTTTTTATAATATTTCTCAAACTCATTCTGCTTTACTTTCTATTCTTAATGTTAATTCAGTGTAATATTGACGTTATATACAGGAAAGTCCAATTCTTTCTCTGTTATATTTGGTCCATTCTGACAATTATTTTTTTTTGTAAGGAAAAAATACAAAACCAGGACTAGTCATAAAACTAAACTCACTGTTGGGAAAATATCATTTGAAAATAACATGTTTTAAATAGTTGTCACACAGTGATTTCAGTAAAAGTATTTTATTTGTCCTTCTGTATGATAATTTAGTGTTCAGGTGCATCTCTTACGTTAGAAACACAAGCTTTTATTATGGAAAAAAAAAGGTTAACTAAACTGCGGTGTGCAAACCAAATTATTTATTTTATTTTTTTTTATCCCACCTCACCCCTCTTCCCTTACACGCAGTCACAACCTCCCCCACCACCGGCACATCACTCCAAACAACTATTTCATTCAGGAATGGTAATCAGGCAGTCACACACACACACTCTGCCCCTCGCTCACACACATGTATACACAATAATGGCAGTAAGTGATTAGGTTCACAGATGAGGGATCATTTTTGTCCATTTTCTAGGAAATGGTGATTGCTCCCAGCATTCATTAGCAAATCGCACAGGTCAAATGATTCAGAGGCAGCACCCTTAGTCTCTCAAAAAAAACACCTTGCACGCCTCAAGATGAATGCAATGAGACCACAAATTAATAGGGAGAACACTAAACCGGTGCCTTAGCGGACAATGAGACGCTGTTACGTTCGTGACGTTTTTGGAAAGTTTATCGAAAACACGGAAACAAAGCAAGGAAACCACAATCCGGGCTTTTAATTTCCAACCTCCTTCCCAGCATATCTGTTTTGAGGCGCTGTCGTGGCAGGGAACACTGAGCACAGGAGCCCATTTGAATGGCACTGTGAGTGAATGTATCATTGAAATGTGTAACAGTGAGCAGCTGGGGAGCCGCGTGTGATGGAGAGCGCTTGGCTTCATCATAGCCTCCGCAGGAGACTGGATGAGTCCTGAGTGAGGAAGACAGACAGAGACATAGAGACAAGGGGGAGCAGGGGGGAGGAGGGGAGACACCGTACTGACAGTATGAATGATACATCATATGATTGTCTTGGACAGAGCTGTTCTCTCTGACTGCCTATATTCCACTCTCCAACTGTCCTCCATTTCACAAGCCCTGGTGGACTGATTTATTACACTCAACAAAACTGCTGTAGACTAGACTCTTCTTCGTTTCTACCCACAAGTTTCCAAACTTTTCTTTTTTTTACCTGCTCCTAGAAGAAACACTTCCTTTTCTGCTAATTTTATTTATTGCGTTGTTTTGCCTCTCCAATTGATACATGGATTGAATTTTCTTAAAGGAAATTAAAATTTATTTCAAGTCTCTGTTAGAGCATACAAATATGTGTTTGTTATTATGTGAGGATTTCTCAGATTAAAATCTTTAACACAGATTAACCCATTGGCAGAAGGACATCCCCTGTCTATCAGATAATTCCAGATGTATTATTTCTGTAATACACATGTTATTTTCAGACTAAAGGAAAATGTTTTTGTTTCACGAAACAATTGGAGCTTAAAATACCACCTCACCACCCAGAATGCTTTGGTGCAGGCTTCAAATTCAGGTCAGGTGTCCAGCTTGGGTCAGATCAGAGCCCAGAGCAGTGAGTAACTCTACTGCTGACAAGATGACTGACACAATTACCAAATTGGTTGCAGGAGACTGTTGACCGGTTACTACTGTTGGAGACAGCAGCTCCACCTGTTTTGAAAGCAACTAGATGTGTTCCAGAAGCTTCTGTCAAAATGCAGAGTAATGAGTAAATCCATCAACTGTATGAAGCCAAATTTTCAATTTTTCCGTATTAATAATTACATCATTTATACACATACATCTGCCTGCTGTTATTTGACTTTCAGTTCCAGCATAAAACAGTAAAACACTTTATTTATCTTGATTAATCATGCTAACTTCTGATCTTGATTACATAATTAATCATGAGCAATTTCAATGAATTGGTTTGAAACACAGACATCTACCTGTGGTTGCCCTTCTGTTCTAGTAGGATACAGTTAAACAAGTTTTTTTTTTTTTTTTTGGTTATATTTAGAAAAGTTGATGTATCGTGAATAATCATAATCAAACATGATTAATTACAATCACCGTTGACTCTGACTACAGTGGTTCGACTGCCCTTGTCTGTATTCTTCTTGAGGTTCAGTATTTTTGAAGTACTTACTGCAGTTTGTCAGAAACAATCAATTATCTCTGAGATGCGTCTTCCCTCCTCCTCGTTTGACGTTCGCTGCCGAACAAGCGAAGTCTGTGAACACGTGTCACGAGCGGGCTAACAAGAGTGCTGTGTTTGTGGGCAGTTACACTGTTAGATTTCAAAGGTTTGAAAGGCCAGAGAAAGCTGCCATCTGTGAATTATTGAAGAGATACGGGCTGGGATGGAGAATATGAGTGAGTAGCATTTAGAGTTCAGGAGTGAGAGAAGGCGGCTGGCTCACGGTTGTGGTTCTGTGTGCACGACTACGATGGGAAATCTATACGGCCTAACCTTTCTTTGTCTGTAGTTTTATTGAAATTGACCGGTGGTAGGGACGCCATATCAGCCGGATGGTTTGAAGTGAATCCGCTCCCTCCAGAATCCAGACTTCATCCACTCCTCAACTTACAAACTGGGCTTGTACTGTATGGGAATGATGAAATCTAGTAATAGGAGACCTGCTGCCTCCCAGTTCTGTCTGGAACGTCTTCCAACTTTTCTTCACTTTTAGTATATTTGATTGAAACCTACTCCTGATGATGTGCATGTGTAAATCTCCTTCCCATAAGTCAATGTGGTGTTCAGTTTTTTATTTCAACTCTTTTTTTTTTTGTCAGAAATATGCAAACTCGAGACAAATTAAATATTCAGATATCACGGAGCGTGGACATCGGTTCTCAGGACACTTACGGGATTATATTTGTTTTGGACTAAAAAAGATATCAATTTCCCGCGTCTGCCCCGCACCTGTTCCCCAAATTTGCCAATTTATCATAAATACGGGACAATCACCAGAAATGACAACATATGGAATTGCTAAGAGGATTAGACATAAACATCTCCCACGGCTCTGCCAGCCAACACATTGAGGGAGGGCAGGTCCCTAAATAGGTTTTTCACATTTTAGACACCACAATGTCACTCCATCTCATTGCGGCATCCATTACGTGCTACCTTGGGAATGAGGAGAGGTCCATGCTGAGAGCCGGGGCAGAAAATGGCTGCCTGCTAGGAGGGGTAAAATGGCCAGCATTATTATTCTGGCTTCCCCCCAGGGGGAATTGGCCTGAATATAGATATGCAACATTATAAAACCAGGTTATTATCTGGGTGCAGGGTAACGGCCTCTTGCCTCTCCCTCATGACACACATACACACAGATAAACACTCGCGTACGTGCACGTGCATGTGCAGCCTGCCCGCAGATTCTCAAATCTGTGTGCAGCGGTGTCGCACACTGTGATGATTGCATCCCTTCTGGTGATTGAGGGATGTTTACTGTCCCTATTGTCGACATTTTTCTCTTTTCATCATATGTCTTTGTTTTTGTGATTATCTTTTCCCGGCGTCTCTCCTTCTCCCAGTGTACATAATTTTATTTTACGGTGCCATGATATTTCTGATTTCAGCAACCTAGACGGCAGCTTCATATCAGCGAGCATTACACATTTATGGGCTGCGTTTTTTCTTAAAAACATATGGGTAATAAAACTGTGAGAGTCAGTATCCCTGTTGTTGTTTTTGTGGCGTGCGTGAAACAAGATAAAAATGTTTACAGTTTATTAAAATGATTATGAAATCCCACATGCTCCTCCCTTCACACTGAGATCCAGGTCTTTTCACTGAATGCAAACGTGGACAAATGGACATTCGGCGCTATCTATGCGAGCAGCCCAGTCTTGACACAAACCATTTAAATTAGGAGAAAAGCCATTGGTCACCATTGGCTGCCTCCCTGTCTCCCCCTCTGTTTACATGTTCCCTTCTCTCTATTTATGTTCTTATCTTCGGCTCCTTCTTTGTATATCCCTCTCCGACTTCTGTCCTCTCTCTCTTCCTCCATTCTTTTTTTTTCTAATTTCCCCTCTGAAGCTTTTTTATATGAATTTCTCTCCCCCTCTCTCTCTCTCTCTCTCTACCTCTCCCCCTCTTCCCTTCTTCCACCTCTCTCTATCTGTCTATCTGACTTCTCCAGGTCTGCTCTAATTCCCTCCTTTATTCATGAACTTAACCCTGCTGGCTTAGTTGGCTTGGTGTGTGCAAGTGCATGGTGGTGTTTGTGGCTTTGTGTGTGTTTCTGTGTGCAAGTTAGAGTGTGTGAGAGAGAGAGAGATAGAGAGAGAGAGACAGGAATAAATAGGAATATGAATATTTAAGGTCTGGCTGCTACTGTTGCTGAAATGACTTTTTAGAGCTGTAGTGATTTCCTAAGAAGGATGTTGATGAGGGCTATATTGCAGGTTTGTGTGTGTGTGTACTGCGTGATTGTGCATTATGCAGTATTTAAAAACAATGGTAGAACCTGAACCAGCATCGTTTCTGCTGTACAACAGTTATGCGACGACGTATTTTCTGAATAATCCCAAACTGCAAAGAGAAAATTTAATCCACACCTCATTACCCTAATGTATTAAAAATATAAAACATGCTATAATATAAACTCATACCAGTGGTTACTCACTGCCCTCCTCCTCTTTCTCCTCCTCCTCCTCCGTGAGCACAGCAGACAGTGCACGGCCTAAATGTGTTTTTGACAACGATGAAGCCATGTGTCCCAAACCCAAAGTGTCAGGATGAATAGTCACTGTTGACCATGATGAGTCAGCAATAATTCATTAGCGACCCAAGTGCACGGGATAGCAGAAGGTCAAGGTCAAGAGGTCACTTGGGTGGCCATGCTAACTGAATTGAAATAAGGTGTCTGCCCTTTGAACATGTGCGGTGGCAGTAGTTGACATATGAAAGGATTCAGAGGGGAACATGGAAAACTTTTTTTATTTTTTTAGAGAAAAGACAGTGGTTTTAATTTTACTGTAAAATATATGATGTAAAAAATTTAAATTGATTTACATATAGTTTTCAATTCACGTTTTTTCTAACGAGAGTAGGAACATTTGTGATGTGTCCACATTATTTTACTGAGATTGAGTCAGAACTTAAACTTTTTACTTAGAACCTTGAAAATACATCAAATTAAAAATGTATGAAAAAAAGACTTGATCGGGTATTCCTATGTCTTGTCATTCATTCAATGAATGAATGAATTCTTAATAGTGTTTTTAATTGAAAAGACCTTTAAGTTGGATTTTTGAGTTTTTTTAGTTAAACTTGAAAAATATAATGATTATTTTTTAACTAGTTGATTTTAAGCATATACTTTAACAGGGTAGTCTTACGATTTTTTTTTCATTTCTGTGACTCAAAATTCTCATTTTAAAAAAATAAGTCTTAATAAAGTGATTACAATTAGTTCCATGACATGACAAAAAATTCCATGTGTTAATTCCTAAAACATCAGATGTTTGACTTTTTTCTCCGATAAAAAAATCTTCTGAATTTGTATTTAAATGTAGTAAATATTAGTTTGAATTCAAACATGAACTTTTTCTAATGTATAGAAAAAGTTAATTTGTTGAATCTAAAACACTGACAGAATGATTCCAAGTCTGAACGGTCAGTGTTTGACTTAGTTTAAAATTATAATAACAGCATAATTTACCTATATTAACATTTTAATATATTTCTCTTAATGCTGGTTTCGTGTATACTTGTATTGTTTAGTTATTTTGTTCTGCATGTAGTTGTGTGCGTTTCCACTTGGTGTGTGGGCCTGTGATGAACTATGCGGATGTACTGCAGTATCTCGACTGTGCCTCTCACTCTGGGCCGCCTGTCACCAGCATGTCTGCCATTACCATACAACCATGACATCTCTGGCAGCTTTCTGAAGCTTCAAATCTGATAAAACAGAGATAAATCTGATCTCTGATCTTCCTGATGAATATGATAAGACCTGCTCCAGGTTAATGGACCTTGACACCTATCACGGCCCCAGGACCCACTGATCCGGGATCAGAGGTTTTGAGAATCTATGGAGATGAAGGAAAGGAAGTAAAACCCAGGGGGGCGTTAGAAGAAGCTGCCCCAGAGAGGTGCTCGCAGGCTGGGCTTGGATGACAGCTACGTATGACTGGGTGACGGTCCAGAGATCCAGGCAAAGCCTCTCTCCTCTCTGTGGAAGAGAAGAAAAGACTTAGTCTCAAACACACACACACACACAGATTTTAAATCACTCTTCCTACCTTTTGTGTTCTTTTAGACTCTCACCCATCTTATTTTTCTATCTCTGCCTCTCTCTCTCACACACACACTCACACTCAGGGATCTGGGGGGATATATAGGGGTGTGGTAGAGCTAGTGATGAGGCTCTACTTTGATGCCCAGTGGGAGATTACAGGGCCAAGAAGCAGAGATAAAAGTACTACTGAAACACTGGTATATGCCTTACAAACACGTTCACACATACACTGACACACATCCACAACACATGTTCCAGGCTGACCTAGGATGCACGCGCAGAGAGGAACACGCCGACACACACTCGTGTCCGTGACACTCGGGTCTCTGCCCTCTGTCTGCCGGTCCTCATTTGTTTCTGCAGCCCCTCCTATGTGTGTGTAGTGGAACTACTTGCTACTGGGTGTCTTGTTACTCCTCAGAAGGTCTATTGATTTAACTCTTGCCACAATCTATAACACTATTGTCTTGCCTTAAGTGTCTCATCTGTACAATTCACTGAGAGTAGTCTATACATCAAAAAACCCCGCCTGCTTAAGGATATTGGTATTCTGTAACATGCTGAGATTTTTTTTACTCAGTGTTTTTCACATTTCTTACACACTCAACCTTCTGTTTTTTTAAAGCCCTGGTGCTTCCAGCTAGGCGTACTACAAGCTGCTACTGGTTTATTTTTACTTGTTGTGTTTAGGAAGTCAATATTTTATTTTGCAATATCATAAAGAAGTGGTGTCAAACCTTGGGTTACATTTTGGATTTCTTGTTTTGGGACCTAGATAAGATATTCAGCCCAGTTGCAGGGTTGTGATGAATATGGAAGCACAAAGAAAAATACCAAAAAAACTAAAAAAAATCTTCTGCTTGAAATTCATCACATCTATATTAGTAGCCTCCTCCACGTACTGCGTGCTGCTGTGGTTGTTCGACTTTGCTCTGTCACATTGAGAGTACGAAGAGTATTTGTGAATTCCTCTTTAAACATTCAGAGATGTTCCAAAGCTTTTTTTCTCCATGAACATGTGATGTACCTAAAGGCCACAAATTAGCCTTGTATTCACATTTAGAAAAGGCAGCTGTGGCCTGTGCTAAGTACATTTCAGCGCAATATTCTTTACAGCTTTTTAAGTGTTGGTCCTTTATTAGTATTCCTTTTATACAGTTCTGAAATATTATGAATGAAAACTGTAAAGAACTTTACTTCATTCACGGTTGTTCCGTAGATGAATGAGGAATATTTTACAAGCCTTAGCCCTCAATGCACAAATCTCAAGGCTACCTCGGGCAGGATATGGCGAGATATTTCCAATGATTACCTACAAGTAGCACTTAGTACAAACACAAATAGTAATCGTGGAATGTTGGCCTCTTCTGGGCAGAAATAATTGAGCTGAAGAAGAATTCCGGTTCAGACAAAGTTGGTTGAAAAGATCAATAGTGAAATTCCAAGATGATGCAGACACACAAGCAATCTCAGGAGACTTTGGCGACAGATGTTAGAGTCATGTGGTGACGTGTCCTATGTGGGGAAGTCCTTGAGCCATTTGGACACCAGACGCAGCAGCACAGATCTCTCTTTTGTTGTAAAAGCAAACGTTGATACGTTTGTGATCAGTTGGCCTGTTGGAGTTATGGAACGTACGAGATGAAAAAGTTCCAAGACAAAGATTTTCCTCTGCATGTCCTGTGTTTAAGTTTTAACACTTCTGCAGCCGCTGTTTCCATTGGAGAATTCCTTCTGTGTGGAATTCTGGGAAATTTACTCCACAGCCTGCTCCTTTGCTTCATCTATGGACTGAAATCGATTTCCTTTAAAGTTTCCAGAAATTTAGCTACTATAAAACCTGTTGCAAATCTTCAATAATTAACCAGTTCTACTTTGCATTCAGGTTTGGTTTTACAATTTGATAAAATTGTTTTCAGGGTTGAAAAACCTGATCAAATAAAACATGATGCTAAAACATGTCTAAGCCGTTAGAGATGCCTGAGGGACGTCTCAACTCGTCCTAAAATCATCTGTCTCAGAACTTTTTGACTTGTACATCATACACCATGTATGTCAAACTCCTGGCCTGTGGGCCGAATGTGGGCCCGCCAGAGCTTATCATGCGTATTGTGGTCGTATAATAAATAACTCTCTTAAAGAGTTGGTACTTTTTTACTTTTCGTGTGTATGACCCACATCATGGTAACGTAATACACAATGTCAACTCTGTTTAGCCCACAATTTACCTGAAACTAGTTTTTTTTTTTTATTATTATTAAACCTTCCAACAACACATTGTTCATGAAACTCTACAAACTCGCTCCACCAGCAGATGTATTTCGTTCAGTCCATTTCCGACAGTTTTAATTAGCCTGTGGTTTTTGATTTGATCTCTCTCTTAGTGCAGCCGCTGGTCACCATCTGTCGGTTTATCCGTCTCCACATCACATCGGGGAAGCTAAAAGCTAAAGTCACAGTGCTGTGGGTGTCGACACGAGGGCCTGTGTTACTGTGAAGAGATCAACAGTTTAATCTGCAGGAGGTTCATGTACCTCAGC
>NC_024309.1:2857253-2925436 GCF_000523025.1 Cynoglossus semilaevis | reverse complement strand
GCTGGTGATTAGCACAGGACCGGCTTATGGAAATGCCATTACACCGGTTAATGATCAGAAATGATTCATTAGGTTGTTTTTTGCCCCTTTAACATCAAATGTCAGCACACAGATAGACAGATGAAAAGATGAATTTATGGATTCCAACCCCAATTCCAGAAAAGTTGGTACAGTTTAAAAAATTCAATGACTTTTCCCATTAGGACAAATGACAAACAAATACTTTTGGTATTCTAGTTAGTCATGTTTATAACTTTTAACAAAAATCATATATATATATATATATACTGCATATATTGAAATAATGATGCTCGCTACACAATCAAAAGAAGTTGTGACAAAAAAAGTTAATCATTGAGTCACAGGTTCCTTTGAAGAGTTTTAGAGTTTCTTCATCCTCAGTGAACTGAGGTTTCTAACTATTACAGTGTTGAAGTTGGAATGTTTGCTAATATGTGCTGTACAAAACTCTGGGATTGCACAACAGTTATTGGTCACTGTTGTCTGATTGTCCTCTTCATGACAGGCCAGATGTTTTTGTCAGTAGACAGATGTGGACTGCATGTCCTGTGTACAGAATGGCTGGTGTTGTCCTGATGAAAGTCCATGAAAGCATCAATGGTACCTTCATGTACATGCACACTGCCAGCTCTTCATAATGTAATATAGATTGTTGTTAATTTTGTCAAATGCTTTTCTGTCAAAACTGGGTTTTTATAGCTATTTTGCATAACACAGTCATTGTGGTCGTTTTTCTGTCGTACCCGTGAGCTGCTCTAAACTCAAGTGAAAATGGTCTTTCCAGCCCATCGCTCCATAGTCGTCTTGGTAACATGCCGGTTTTTAAATGCAATAATGCCTACGGGCTGGAAGGTTGTACATATTCAGTTGTGGTTTCTGCCTTTGGCCGCCACGCACAGAACGTTCTACTGATTCCAACACACTTTTTACAATGTAACACAATATAAATAAGTGAGTCAGGACACTTCTTTATACCAAGTTTCATTCTGAAACTCTAACTGAAGAAACTCCCAGGAGGTTTTTTTCATCCTATGCTTCAACTTCTTTGGAGTGTGATACAAGGATCACTCTCTTCATTTGTTGAACAAATATATTTAAGTTAAATTTTCTTTTTTTCCATTGCCTGAACAACAAATGTTCAAGATTTTTTTTTGCTTGGTTGGCTGTCAAAATGAATGCATTAGTGGTTTAGATCATGTTTAGGAATGTTGATTTATCATGATTCATAATCATGGTGTGATTAATTTATAGCTGTTCTGTGATTAATCACAAATTGCACATATTTTGGTATGCACAAATGTGTACCAACTTTTGTGGTTGTAGAATTGGAGGGATAGATAGATAGATAGATAGATAGATAGATAGATAGATAGATAGATAGATAGATAGATAGATAGATAGAATTCCATCTCTAATGCACACATTTTCACAAATCATTCATTTCACAGAAGTCATTCCGTGCCTGCATTGGTCCAGAATATTTACACAGGAAATCAAATTCTGTTGTTGTTTGTGGCGCCTGCATGAATAAAAACATGAGGGTGATTTTCCACGGCAGAATAATGTGCCATTGGCGCCTTTTCCTCCTGAGTTCCATTGCCCTAAAATGAGGCCAGGAGCAATGGAGGTGCATGATGGTATTATACCGTAGCTACCTTCACGTGCACTTTACCCAGCCTCTCCCCCACACTTCTCTCCTGTCCCCTTCTCTCATGTCCTTGTCCCTTCTCCTCCCGGTGATCCTGTCCTCTGTACCTTACTGTAGTCTCACTGTAGCGTCCAAACACTAAAACTGGCCATTTTGGTCCGCATGATTGTCTTTCTATTATGAAGGGATCATGCAAGCGTGGATATATATTTGCAAAGTTCACATATTTATATATGAGCATGACACGCATGGCAGAACAGACGCAGTCTCCGAAGAGGGAAATACATAGCAGTGTAGTATTTATCTCTAGTAGTAAATAAAAGTAACTGGTTAAAATGTTTTTTAAATAGTATTTTTGTATTAATTCTGCAGTACAGTACAATATAATCAAAGGGTGATGTGGCTAACTTTTCCAGTCAACCATAATAACAATAAAAAATTGGCACATTGGCAGTCTTCCTGGGGCAGACTGTTCATTTATCCATGCAGCAGGTTTCTATTGACTATCACAAGGGGCCCATGCAAAGTAATGCAACTCACAGGAACTTGATCCTTGGAAGACGACTGTGTTAAGATGGTGGATGGGGGGTGGGGGAGGAAAAAACCTCCCCAGTTGTTCCTTTGGCTTTGATATACGGTACAGGCCTCCCTCCATAAGGTATGACTCCCTGGACGAATATTTGACACGTTTGTTTATGTACAGCTATGCTTACTGTTTTTTTTGAAGAGGTAATTATGCTGTGGAGATGTCAAGGTTAATTTCCTGGTTAGGAGAGAGTGTGAGACAAGGAGATGAGGCCGACGGATGTGGAGGATGTGCGCGTGTGAGTCTGTAGGTGCACGTCTGTGTCAGACCAGGACAAGAGAGAGGAAAAGCAGCCCACGTAGGAGTGATGAAAAATCCTTTTTAATTTACATGTCTGTGACATAAAGAGTGACATGGAGAGGTGAACAACAGGACTGATACCAAAGAGGAAATAATTAGAAAATATTTGCATGGTAAATATTTTCATCCATTTAACTGTAAAAATAATATGAGAAAAAAATGTATATTTGTAAAACTGTAATTTTCCCACAAGGTTTTTGCAAGTGGAGAAATTATACTGACTTATTGAAATAACTTCAGTAGAAAAACTAACTAACCTCAATAGGAATTACATGTGGACGGAGACCTTTGATCAGATCATAGGGTGGAATCAAGGAGAAAGCTAACGGAACATGAGGGTAAAAGTTTAGACATTTTCAAAATGAGAAAATTCAAATGGATGCGAGTTAGAGGAGTTTGTTTGAGTCAGAAACAACATCATTGTTTTTGACATGCACAAATGCACAACAGACAATAAAGATCACAATCTGTTTCACAGCTTTCTGTGTTCCTTCCATCCAATTTACCCCGTCGTTTTTCTTTTGTTGAGCCCCCCCCACCCCCCCACGTCCCATTCCACTAAAACACTTTCAAATCCTATGCATTCCTAGTCTTTTATTTGAGTTTGAGAGTAGATAGCTAACAATAAAGTGCTATCACTCTCTCCCCCTGCCATTCCGCTCCTTCATACACCATTTGATCTGAAGCCAGATATGGCTTTTAGTTCTGAATGTGGACACACTCACACACACACACAGAAGATTCCTGAATACACTCACACCATGTGCACCAGCGCAAACAACGTGCAAGTTTGATTGACAGATAAACTGTTTCACACAGCAGATGTACACACAGGCTCAAACATGTGCAGAAACACACCTTCATCTCACAATGCTTTTATTTGATTTATTTCTTTATTTTATTTTTTTATTTCCTCCTCACCAGACATCAAAAGGCGAATACAGATTCACATCACACCGACAAACAACGATATTACAATTCTCAGAACTCGACAATGCCGTTTTTAAATGCTCCACCATTGACAACTTGTGGAACGGCTTGACAGAACGGGGGGGTCGGGGGGGGGGAGAACACACAGACATAAATACACAACAAATTCCACAAACAACCAATAAAATATGCATGGCAGAGGACGCTTGTCTTTAAACCAGGGAGTGTCAGAATTTTAAAACAAAAGCTGTCATCCACAGGTGTCAGTCCGTGTCTTCATCTGTTTTGTCACATGCATGTGTGAGAATTTCTTTTTTAGAACTCACTGACAGCAAAATGCAGGAGAAAACAAAAGCGTTTTGGCATTTTGTTGTTCATGTGTTTTCCGCACCAGAGCATCATAAAAAACCTATTTAAAAAAAAAAACTTTTCAAAATGTTCAAGAGCAGAAAATGTTCTGAAAGTCAAAATTAATGCACTCAGATTTTAAGAATGTGCCCCCGGAGAAACCTTGGATATGTAAGATCCCAGTAACTCATCTTTTTTTTTTTAACTTCTGCCTTTGTTCACTCTCTTTCTGATCTGTAATTGAAAAAGCATTCCATTTTTATTTTTCACCACTATCCAAAGGCTAAATCCAAAACATCAGCCAAGAGGTTAGCCTGGTCAGCTGGCACCACAGGCACTCTCCCCCCCCCCCCCCCCCCCCCCCTCCCCCCCCCCTCTCTCTCTCTCTCTCTCTCTCTCTTTTAACACACACTCTCTCACACACACAGAGCTTTTGCTTCAATAAACTGTAAATTCCTTCTCTGCACCTACCGTACCCAACCTAACCCTTTAAAAGTCACCCGCCTCCACCTTGTAATGCATGAACACACACTAACACACACACACACCCATACTTATCCAGAGTCACACACAACAGACAGGCCCAAACACACAAGAAAACAATGTGGCTTAGTGGATGGTATCAAATTTAGTGGCCACGGGGATCTGGCTGTGGTCATAAATCTATATCTCACATGTGAGAAAATCTCTGCATGAATATCTGGAGAGAGGGGGGACGAAGAGACAGACAGCAGGATCCAAAAAAGGGAGAGACAAAGGAATAGAAGCAAGAAAGTTAGAAAAGAGTCGAAAAAAAAAGTAAAAGTGAGTGAGGGCCAGAGGGAAACGGCATCAGTGGGAGACGAGGCTGAGCACGGCGTTGAAAGAAATACGAAAGTGCTAGGTAAAATAAATCTGAGTGGTAGGAGAGAACGAAAAAAAAAAGGTAAAGCGGTAGAAGCAGGAACTGAAAGGGAGACGGAGCGGTCGTAGATGGAGGCTGTGACAGTAAGACATATGGGCGGGGGAACAAACGGAGAGAGGGAAGGAGAGCAGCAGACGGAGAGACAGACAGACAGACAGACAGCTAAAAAGATACATGACCCCTCTCTCTCTCTCTTTCTCTCTCTCTCTCTCTCTCTCTAACAATGGCTCTTCATGTGGTGGCCAGCTTAGCGAGCGAGCCACTGGAATCAGGAATGTGGAATGTGGGATTTTGGGCTTGGAAGCGATAGCTACTGTCTGTGTGTAATATTTGGGGCCGACACAGGGAGCCTCTGGCACGCCATGAAACACATGGACGGCACTGTCTTTTCTGCTGTTTACGCCCGCGATTACAAATGTTGAAACAAAAACGCAGAAACATTTGTTCACTGTGTGGGATGTTTGTGTAATATCATCCGCGAAATGTCATCTATAAAAATAGTTTTGTCACAAAAACACTACCGCAAAACAGCTTTTTTAAATTCTGTAGTAATGATACATGTGACAAAAAAACATCCTAAATAAATATCCAAAATAAAAAAAAATTATAGAATTTTTTTTAATTCTTGGTAATAAAAAATATACTTACAGCAAAGGAATTAATCAAATACATTTTTAACAAATTTGAAATACTTGCATAATACAATTCTAGTTTAAATACACAGGTAATTATATATATTTTTTTTTGCGCATATGCATTGCACAAAAATAAAGTCCCAGAGAGGAAATTGAAGCACAGCCAAAGGCTGAGTTTCTGCACCGCACTTGGGAAAAAAAAAACTGCCACAGTTCTGAGCAAAAGTTGAAGTATAAAATTGAGCAAATGTACTCACTCCCTTTTTTCACAACTGTGCTATGAATGTATTACCATAAACACAGCCTACACACAGGCCGGAACACATGTCCAAAGTTAGTTCAACAAATAAAAAGTTGAGCAAACCTCATTCAGCAGGGTCTAATCTCCACAAGTTCACTGCATAAATAAAAGTTTCATGCTCACTGTACACATACTGTAGTGGATATTGTCACTCTTTGTTTCTCACTTTCACACACACACACACACACGTAGACACACACACACACAATGCTGCTGCCGCTAACACAGGAGACAGTTGTTGCTGGCCGCCCCAATGCCTGTCATGGCTGTCAGGCCAAATCCCATGAATTATGGCTCTTCCAGATGTAAGAGATTTCTAAGCTGCCTCCAACGGCCTGCGGTCTGTGGTGAGAGAGAGAGAGAGGGAGAGAGAGAGGGAGAGGAAGCAGAAAGAAAAGAGATTTGAGTTTATGCAGTGTCATCCAAAAAAACGTTGTCCTTCTCATACTCTCATCTTCATTGTCTTTTGCGTTCCATCACCGTGGACTGAAACACTGTGCATATCTGTAGGGATTGTTTAACACCACACAGAGTCCGTCAAGTTAAAACTCATCATTTATTTAAAACACATCACAGTGATGGTGGAACCGAGCAGTTGCTGTAACATTATTGACAGATTTCTGCAGCCCGGTTTGATTTCCTCACGTGAACGTCAGCGCCTCACATTCATCCTCCTCCTTCTTTTACTTTGTTCGTCCTGCTCTCACTTTTTCTCTCATTAGTACTTTGTAACCAGACAGTTTATTTGAAATTATGAAAGCATTACACCCTCTGATGTAGCAGTTTAAAAATCAATAGCTGAAACCCTAGCCGCCTCACTTAAGCCCTCTGCTATGGCAAAGGGGATGTCTCTTTCTCCCTCTCTCTTAAATGGTAATTTCATTTGCAGTCACTAAGACCTCACCGATAATTACCAATGCCCTGAGAGAGGAAGGCAAGTGAGGAGAGCGGGGAAAGACGGGAGACGGGAAGGAGAGAGGAGCGATGGATTAAGAAAGGAGAGGGAATGCCAGTCATTAGAAAAGCTCTCCTTTCTCCTCCCTTTGATCAGAGTTAAGAACACATTGCCTCGGTTCTATCGCTCCCTGACACCAACCTCTGAAAGAAAAGATGGAGCACAGGTGGGGAGAGAAGAAAAAAAGGATAGTGAGGAAGAGACCGATCCCTGAAGTCTTAAATAACAGGCCTTAATTTTGACATTGAACCCCCTCTGTTCTTGGGTTACACCCGACCCACCGTCCCCTTTTTCCCTCCACCGCCGTCTTCATCTCTGAAATGAACTAATCAGAAAGAGGAATATGAAGTGTCCTGAAGGATCCATTTCTCTGGAAGCATATGGGAATGATTGATGGGGGACAACTTTGCCTTTCCCAGGTCGTTCTCCCCGCTCACATCTGGGAGCATGCAATAATTTCCTTAATTTTAGACGCCTGTCCCCCTTTCCTTGCTCCTTCCTTTACCTTTATCTCCCCCCGCATCCCCCTTCCCGAAATAACTTCAGATTTAACTTTAGTAGGAAAAATAACATTTCTCGAACATTTCCCTCCTCTTCTCCTCTCTCACAGGCAGTCATTTTGGCTGACATAAAGGTAGCCTAGTGGTCACCAGATGTTTATAAGGACTGTTGGGGCAATCCCCTTGTTTTTTATGGCTCCCATGATTCTTCTGTCCGGCTTTAGAAAAAAAATCTAAGAACTACTTATGTCATATAGCTATGGTAACTGGATTTACCATATGTGTAATGTTAGAGGATATTTCATTATGACACCGTAAAAGAGCCACAAGGAATAGCAGTTACTTAAAGACTTTTTTTGGTACTTTTGAAGAAGAAGGCACTATAAATAACAACCTGAGACACAAAAAATCTGTGTTTTTAACTTTTTTATACACAAAAGCTAATGTTGGGATTCGTACTTGCAGCAGAAAAAACACATTTACCAGTGAATCGCATTAATTTGTTTTTCTTTAAATACAAATGTGATGTAAATACAGTCGTTCTGCCTTCCTACAGAGAGAGAGGGACAGGGGCATTTCAGTTTAGTTCCCCTTCAGTCAGAACTTATTGACCCCACAGCCAGATAAGCCAAATATTGGCTATTCTTATATTTTATATATCTGTGATTGACTTTAGACACTCCGTTGATTCTGACAGTTATTTGGAGTGGGCCAAGACAAAACCTTGGACTGTTCACCAGTCCATCACTGGGCCATATGTAGATTCACACTCACATAAACACCTATGGATATTTATTGACCCATTAACCTAGCCCTGGCTGTTTTTGGATTCTGGGATGAAACTGTGAAATCTGGAAAAAATAGTTTGAACTCAAAAAGACAGTTCTCCACCGTTCTTTGTCTGCTGATGCTGATTACAACATCATTAGTGACTGTTTTTTTTCCCCAAACATCATTAACCTCAAACGCACTGTTTTCCAGTTGACAGTTGACAATTACCATCAGCATGTCAGACTACAGTAGTGAGCCACAACACATGCTTGGACCAAGCCCTTGGTAGATGTTCCTTTTATACTCAGATTTTACATTAAAATCTGTCAACTTGCAGATTTAGTGAACCAAATGAACTTGTATTTTAGGGTTTTTTTTATCTCTACAGTTCTACAGTTCTGTTTTCCAGGCCTTAAATGTTGATTTAGTTTGTTTTTTTTTTAAAAAAAGATCAAATATGTCATAAGCAACAGAGCACATCCTTTTTTATACTTTCTCTTGTCAAAGATTAAGATTTATAAATTACTTAGCAGTTGTGTTGTTTTTGTTTTTTATGTCACTTTTGGGAAGTATGCTAACTACTTTCTGGAAACAGATGATTTGTGTACATATAATTTGCGCTCGAAAAAATAATTTGTGTGTGTGTGTGTGTGTGTGCATTTTCCAAACCATCAGACACTGCAGCTATGTGTTCAGTATGCTGTGGAAGAAGAGAGAGGCAGAGTCAGTCTCCTCCTCGACGGCAACTGGACCTTGTTAGCTGCGCATTGAAATCATCTTTGACTTTGGGTTTACAATAACAGAGAGGAACTTCGACCACTAAACGCTTTCGGGAAACCCGCCCGCCTGCCCTCCTCCTGCCATGTGATGATCCCACCTCTGAAATATTCAGCAACATTAACATTCCGATGGGTATCATCCTCTTTCAGACACAATTCGCTTTGCTCTGAACACAGACCTGTGGGCCGAGGCAGGGAGAGGCAGATGCTATCTGCTCTCATTCTTCACAGCATGTCTCCACCTTCAAACACACACTTGTAAGTGTGTATATTTGCTGCAGAGATAATACAATAGTTTCAACAAGTCCTACAACAAATCATTGTAAAAGTTTAACATAAAATGTAAAACTATAAAATTAAGACGTAACTTTAAATGTAATTTGTAAAACTATAAAATTAAGACGTAACTTAAAATTAAAATGTAAAACTCTGGATTAATGCTGAAAAAGAAAGAAAACTAACTTTTACACCTGTATTTGGTGACTAATTAAATAACGGAATTATTATTGAGTAACATGCAATAATAGGCAGATAGACGGTGGAACTTTTGGATGAACTGTGCGCATCATTCTTAAAAAAATTTACATCTGATTAATCTGCAAAAATCATTAGCCCATCGTTTAATTTTCATGTCATTTCAGCTTTGCTTTGTTTCATTTAAATTGTTGTTGATTATTGTTCAATCAGGTTAAAACCTGTTTGATGGTAATTACTAATAACGCGACCATGTGGGTAAATTGTTTTGCCAATCAAAGCCTGCGTTCCTGGCTATACTTACAGCTGCTTTCACGTTGTCAGGTCTCACAGTAGTAATGTCTCTGTAGTTCTCTAAGTGCGAGTGTGTTACGTGTGTGTGTGTGTGTGTGTGTGTGTGTGCCTGTTTGGCCTGTAATCATGTGTGTGATCATGTGAGAGACAGAGCGCTACACTTTGAGTACAATTAGCCCGGCATTAAGGCATCTTAATTGGTGACATTCGATCTGAGACAGCGGCTGATGAACCACTTAGCTGCAGACTTATGGATTAGCACCTGACACGGCTCTCCCTCTTCTGAGATGTAACTAACAGGTCAGGAATTAGTGCTCTTAGCACTGCCTTACAAATGAAGACAGCTGTATTGACTAGCAGGGAAAACTACTCTCTCCTCCAGTTTGCCAGTGTTCACCCTGCTGCTTCAGTCCCACCATTGTCCTTCCTTCATATTATCTCACTCCTCTCTTCTTTCCTCATCAAATGAAATAAGGCTTTCCTGTGTAAAAATAAAAGAGACTTTGCTCTTTCCTGGACAATTTAATCTGCCATGTTGGCAGCAGGCCACTCACATTTGGCCATGACAGAATTTGGCGTTTTATTGTCATGGCGCTCAGCCTGTCTCAGTTGTCTGGGTAACATGCATCAGGGTTCACGGGAGCCCCATAAATGTCATGTAACAACGGAACTGCTCGGGAGAGGAGGAGGAGGCCCCTGCCAAAAAAGGAAGACAGATAAAACGCCACCAGTGTTGGAGATGCCCTGTTGCATTAAATTATGTTTGCGCTCTTGTGCAGATGTGAGTGCAGATGCGATTACACTAAATACACTCGTGCTGTAAAAACAGGTGGCTTTGCATACAGTGATTGACAACAGATACACCTACTTAAGCACCAAGTATATCTGCACTGCTGTCGGTTAAACAACCCCATGTTTGGACGCCGCCTCCGTGCCTTTCTACTTTATGTGGGTGTGTTACATTTTAGTCACACTGTCTCCTCCTGGGGTCACTGTCATGTGCTTAGAGTGTCAAGCAGTGAGCGTTTCAAAAGTAGACACAGCACTTGTCCATTAATGTGTCCCTAATGTCACATACCTCTGCCTGCACTCATCACTCCTGGCCAAGCGTGGCCTGAATTGAGTTGCTTTAAAAAAATGCAGCAATTTGAAAAATTTGGAAAAATGAAAAATTTAAATACAATTTTTTAACCAGAATTGGTAAAATATATATTTGCAGCCAGTTTTTAGGTATAGCATAAAGTGTTTCATAACTCAACAAGAGTGACTTCAGATTCTTTTCCTTCACATCACAAATAAATACTCCTGTCCTTGGATCTCTGGATCATTACTATTCAACACAAAGCCTATATTCTAAACAACAAAGCAACTCCAGGCCGAGGCAGGGGCCAGTCGGTATTTCAAACACCCCTGAGATTCTAGATATTCTAATACCGTGGGACCTCCTCTCATATTTATTGTGGGAATCAGAATTTATGATGGGTAAATTGGGCTTCTTCATCTGTGTGCCGGGGGGTTGCAACATGCGGCCGAGATGGCTTGACTTATTGATTACAAGGAGCAGTATGCCCCATTTCAAAGGGAAGGAGAGCCCCCGCCACGTAACTTCTGAGAATTAATTTGCCCGGCATGGGCCTTCATGAGAAACACATGTCTGTTCGCACACAGAAATGCATGCACACACACAAACCAAAGCCTGCAGGTACAAAAACAAAAATCACACTCACAAAAAGAAGAGCAACATTGGCATGCAGCCCCCACAACCAAACCTGCCACCCCTCAGCCCCCCCTTCTCTCTCTAGCTCTCTAGCTCTCTCTAGCTCTCTCTCTCCCACACACTTCACACAGACATAAAGTATCTTCGAGGTTCTTACCTAAACTGTTATAAATATATGCCTGATCCTCATCTTAAATCTGGCCTTTATTCTGATAACTCCAGACCAAATATTTAAATGGTGAACCTGAAAACATCCTCACACTCCTGAAAACCTCTCAACATTCAAACTGGACAAAAACTTACGTAATGAATGAAACTATAAACATTTAAGAATGCACATTTTAATTAATGATAAATACAAAATAAAATAAATAATAAGTGTAAAATGTGAACATTGCATTTAATTCCCCGCCTTTTGATGAAAAACTATTTATTTATTACTTTATATTTATATTAAATTAATCAGGTTGTGAGTGTCTTTGAATTTTTTTCAATATTTTAATATAGTTGCTAATTCTATTCCGATTGATAAATTAAACCAAACTTCTTTCTCATTATATATATATATATATATATATATATATTTATGCGTGAGTATATATATATATATATATATATATCATTTTAAACTTTTTTTTGATTATCGTATTCCTCCTTACATTTATCCGTCAACAGTGATGGAAACAAATCTGGGCCTCAGTCTCATCCAAAGCATTTCCCCAGGCTGATCATTCAGCCACAGCTGAACTATCACTGGTTCATCCCTGGCATTGTCCACTGGATCGCCTCTGTACTCCAGACACCAGCTCCTATTTCGCCAGCAGCACTCGCGCTAATTTATCATCATAGCCTTGACAGACAACACATCTGTGTGTGTGAACGGATTGGGTGAGTAAGAGGGAAGTGAAGATGGGTCCTGGGGATTGAAGAGGAGTCGGAGGGAAAATGCGGTAGCTTGGTAGATCAGGATCATTCCATTGGCAAGACTTACTTTTAAAGGCTAATATTTTGTTTGAAGGGCGCCGTCCCACCCTTTTGACTCGACCTCTACTGATCCCTCCTGCCTCCTGCCATAACGCACTGTCAGCTAACGCCCCCTGGCAACCGGGCAGCTCATTGTCTTGGACTGTCTTGTGTTACAGGTCACATACTCCAGGTGTGATATGAAAAAGCACCGAGTGCACCGACCTGCACTGGTTCAGGTTGCTGTTGTACAAGCCCACCTTCACCGTGACTAGATTCTCCTGATTGTCCTGTGATAAATATTCCCTTCCTGAATATTTATCACGGGCAGCCACTGTCGTGTTGGTCGGCGTGGCCGAAACTAACTCCTGATGAGCTTGATGGGCAGATTGGTGCAAAGACGAACCCACGGCAAATGGCGAAACGCGCACACGTGTCATGTTCACATATGCTAAGCTGATATTCATACGGTCTTGGTGTGTGGCTGTGCGTGCGTGCATACGTGTCGAGGCAGCAGGTGTGCGCTTACACGCATTTTCATGTGTGTGTTCAAGCAAGCATATCTGTTTACTTTTGCTCTCCAAAACCCACTCACATTAGAATGCAGGAGACAGGACACATCTTCTTGCTTCTGTGAGCTGCGAGACAGCTCAGTCGGAATATTTTAGAGTACACACAGATAATGCAGCTGACACACATACGCATAAACACACACTCAAATACACACGCACACACACACAAAAATGCATACCTCCCTGGGGTACCTCACATGCCGCACCTGAGGAGTGCAAAATGGAACTTTTTAAAAGCCAAAAAACACTTCTCCCGAACAAACTAGTATCACTTAAATATACCACACCCGTGTTTCTCTCTCCTCTCCCGCGACAGGCCGTCATTATCTACAAGCGGTGGCTGTTTTGGCTGCTTTTTGAGAAAGGTTCCGCTTGTTGTTTTTCTATCTGAGAGCATGGCAACATGACAGACGGCAAATGCATTATAAACTATTTAGAATGCAAGCATCAAACAAATTTTGGTATGGAAATGGAAGAAGGGAGTAGTTTGAAGATTGTAAATTTAGCGTGAAGGTACACTCCTGACACGTCCCTCCTGAGATGTTTCCCTTGAATGAATCGCTCAATTGTGAATTGTACGTCCTGCAAGTCTTTCATGGCAGTGTCACGAAAATCTATGTTGTTTGGGGGGGGGGTTTCCCGTTGTTGTTGTTGACTTGTTTTTATTATTTATACTGCAGGACGTTTTTCTTCATGTAAGGTAAATGAACTTGTGAACACACACACCCACACACGTGGACGTGGACTACAGTAACCAACTGGTGTGTGTGTGTGTGTGTGTGTGTGTGTGGTGCGGACAAACACACATGCACCTTCTGCTCTTATGAAGATAAATATAGCAGGGGCTAGATTTTCACCCACACTCACTGAACGGGACGTACACATTCATCTTTGCTCTATTTTGTGTTTTGGTGTGTGTGTGTGTGAGGAGGGGTGGGGGCTGATATTGGGGATACAGCAGCGAGGGGTGTGGGCACCTCGCCGCCTTAGCAATGTATGGAAATGTATGTGCATTTTTAAAGTAGGGGGGCTAAATTTATTTCTCTTCCCCCTCATGTACCCCTCACCCTTTCTACCCCGCCCCCTCGTCTCCACACCTCATTCCCAAAGCTGATAGACCTATGGATGCATGATAGATGGAGAGAGAGAGAGAGAACAGCAGAGAGAGAGAGAGAAGAGGGAAGGGGAGGGAGAGGGGGGTCTCTGCATGGTTGCATACATGCATGCATGGATGTAGCTGTATACACCCCGCTATCCTCTCAAATGCACTCTTTAACGTCACACACACGTATATGTATGCATATAAACACACACCTCTGAGTGCTGGATTCATGCACACACCAAACCTAATCCATAGTTTTACATAATGGGGAGGAGGAATGGTAAGAGGAGAGGCAGTCCAGCTCCTGTAGCCGGGTGATAAAGATAATATGAATCATGTGACTCTTTCTGCCTTTCCCTCTGTATGTATACACGTTCACCTAGGGAGATGCTGATATGCTATAGGGGAATATAATGAGATATGGAGAAGGTCTCCCCTGATCGTCAAGAACACATGTGGGTCATATGTGTGCTTTGTGCAATTTTTACTGTGTATAAGTATTAAGGTTCATGGTATACAGAGACTTAGGGAAATTGCTCCAAGTAGAAGTCATGGATGTGTGTGTGGTGGGGAGTCAATTGCGCCATTTGTGCAGATTGCATAAAGACAATATCATAGAGGAAGCTCCCTCCAGTCTATTGTTTTGATGGATTTTCTGCACATTTGTGTAATAATGTGCATATCTGTGTGTACTGGGAGTTTGTTTGTCACTGGAATTAATTAAGCATGAAAATTATTCAAATTCAAAAGAGTCAGTTAATTATTCGGGAAAAGTTAATTTTTTTTGGAATATAATTAAAGGCATTTAACCATCAGGGACAGAGTCAGATCAAAGATGTATATTTGATGTCATGCAGATAGCATTTTTAAATTAGCAAAGCCTGTTAAGTTTATAATTATCACTGGTGAGAGAACTGAGGCACAAAGTTCTTTTGTGTTAATTCTGGGCCGGAAATAATCTCTAAAGATTTGGAGGGAAATTAATTAGAAATAAAAGCAGATAGACATGCAGATTGCATTTACATTGCAAATAATTCTAAGCAGAGCAGAACATAGGTTTTTTTTTCTTTGGCTTCATTTTGTTCTGCAGCATGTGAAAATATTACATTTCTTTAATTCTATTCAAATATATTAACTTCCTGTGTCATTTTGATACAATTGATTTCATTTCAAACATACACAGGAGCAGGAATTAATGTTGGCATATTTCTGCTCGCATTAAGAAAATGTATTTCTCTACTGTAATTTGATTGCACAAGATGACTTTTTTTTTCTCCTTATGTTTGGAAAAAGTGCCATGTTTTAGGAAACGTCTGTCACAGCCTCAGCCTCTTTTACCTTCTCTTCGTGTTTCTGCAAAAACTGACACACACTGTAAGGTCCGGGTGACAAGACAGAAATATATATATATATATATAAAGGGCTGTGTGTGTGTGTGAAAGAGAGGGTCAGTCTGTGAGGGAGGAGAGGGAGGGAGGCAGAGAGGTGAATTTTATCTCTCACTATCAGCAGCCCCACAGAAAAATAGAATTGTTTCCTCCATATTAGGAATCAAAGCTAAGCCCGCTGTTATTGTGGCCACCATTTTGACTGAGGCTGACAATACCGTAAAGTAGCAGGTGCGTCGAGAAGAGTGTGTTAGTGTGTGTGTAAATAATATATATATATATGTATACTTTATATATTTCTCACATCTGGGGTTGTACAGTCCTCCACATGTTTTTGCTCCTCGTACGCTCCTCATGACTTATGACGATGTGTCCATTTATGGCTGGTGCACAGTGTGTACGCACCTGCAGGTGTCGGTGCCTGCTGCTTTTATAGTCCCGGGGAACTGTTGACCTCACCCACAGACACAGCGCCCCGTGTGTTTTTTAGAGACCCTCTAACCTGTGTGTGGAAGGAGATGAGACGGGACAGAGATTGAAGCTTACTGTACAACAAAATCTGATGGACATGAGCGAGAGCGTGTGCTGCATGTGTGTGTGTGTGTGTGTGTTTGTGTGCTTTGGGGGGTCAGGAGTTGAGTTGCTCTGTGGAAAGTGTCTCCAGAGTGTTCCTGGTATTGTAGTGTTTTTTTTTTTTTTGTTTTTGTTCTTGATTTTTATATTGTTTTTTTTTCCTGCTTCTTTGCTGGCTTTTAATATTGATTCACTAACACATTTTCATATAATCGCTGAAAATCTATTATTACTATAATTATTATGCTATTTCTGAGATTAGAAATTTCATTGCAGCATTTTATTCCATGTTTATATTATACTTTTATTTATTATATATTATTACATTTTCTGCTTTTTTGGCAGAAATAATAAGAGGTAGGCAAGAAAAGTTTTAATTAAAAAAAAAATTATATAACATGAAAACAGAAGGAGAAAGGTGGAGTGTGAGTGGAGTTAACACGATGAGACGGTAGGCAGGTGGAGGTGGAGTTGTAAAAAAAAAAAACTGGCAAGGAGGTGAGAAAAAAAAAGAGAGCGAGATTGGAGGAAGAACCGGTGGGGGTGTTTGTGAGGGGGTGAGGTCAGGGAGCACTGCATCCTTTTTTATGAGAAAATGAAGGTGTGTTTGTGTGTATGTGTAGATATGTATGTGTGTGTGGTGTGTGTTTTAATTGTGTGCACAAGGTGAGGGGTGAGGCCCAGACGTGTTTCTTGCAAAAACATCTTGATAGAGATGGACAGTCAGAGGCAACGCTGTACTGTGTAAGGTGTGTATAAATGTGAACACAAGCGTGTGTGTGTTTCTAACCCTTCCGTGTGTGTGTGTGTGTTTTAATAGCCACAGTCAGAGAGCCTCTGTCAGACGGTCAGCTAATTGGCCATCTTACAAGTACAGCAGAGGCTGCTCGCAAATTGGCAAAAAGGGCAACCGGCTTCAATCTGATACCAAACTCCTTTCTGTCACGATGCTGTCCATTAGACAACAGCTTAAGTCAGGGAAATGGAACAAAAATAAAGAAAAACAGATTACAAAACAGGGGGAAAATATAGTGTAATTGTGCTTTGGAGACGGCGTTGTTGTGCCCGACCCATGTGTCGGGAGACACGGGAATCATGCCCGATTTAGCATAAATTTAGTTGGAAACGTTGCCAACTTATTTCTTCTGTTTTTGTGTCTATGCGAGTGTGTGTGACTGTTGCAGAAGCCTCATGTATTTTAATCCATGTAAAGTCCCAACTGGGCTCCAATTAGGAACAGGTTTCCTAACACCCTAAGGGGAAACTGATAATTATGCTGTTGACTGTGGTTGTGACTTAAAGTGTTAATATATCTGTGTGTGTGTGTGTGTGTGTGTGTGTGAGAGAGAGAGAGAGAGAGCGAGAGAGAGAGAGGGGAAGAATGAATTATAGTTGTGTGTATGTGTATCCATGATGTTATTTTTTTCCCCTCATTTGCTACTCTATGGAAATGATTCTTTATAATTAAACACAATTGAATCCTCTTATTTCTGATGCTGACTGAAACACACACACTTGTTTGTCGTGTTGCACATTATGCTATAACTTTAAAGCCCAACGACATAATTAAGTTTAAATTTCTCAGAACATTTTAGTTTTTTTTTTCAACCTTCCAAGGCTTGTTTGTGTTCTTGCCCTCAACTAGATAAAAAAAAACATAAAAATACTTGTTGGCTATTCCATATGATTCATTTTGTTTAAAATGATCCGTTTGCGTTTTCATTTTTAGCTGCAGCCTGATGCACCTTAAATCCCCTGTCTACCGTCTAACCTTGAAAAGAGAGAGTGACACTGATGTAGTGGACGGCACACCTCTCACATTTAAACCTAAATGTTGAAAAATGTCCCCTCACATAAAATGGATGACCCATCCGCCCCGTCCACTGGTGAGAGAGCTTTGTTTTGCAGAGCTGACAACAAGACGTCTAAGACAATGGGGACATTTTACTTTTTCTTTTTTTTTTCCCAAAAATTGTAAATCTTGCCCTAGAAGCAAAAGGGACAGGGACAAAAATATATTCATTTTAGTCACTGCAGTGTTTTGGGAACACGAGGGCCCTGTTCACTGTGTATTCATGAACTCTTACTGTGGCTGCCACCATTTCCATATCATGTTGGCTGAAAAATGCCACACCGAGGGGAATTGAATATGAGATATTAACAGCGTTTTTCTAAATGCGTACAGATGTCCGAGCCAGAGTACGCAGATACTGCTGTGAACTGCTGAAGACTCATTCAAATCAGACAAGATTTAGGGAGGGTTCTAGTTGTTCAAATCCAACTCCAATTTGCAAATCTGAAATAATTTTCACACTCGCCTCAGAAGATTTTCTTCTTCGAAATGAAGGGTGTGGAAAGTTGAAAGGGGCACGGGGATTGTTTGGAGACTGCAAAACAGCATAATTGTTTTGCTATCCAATCGGGTGTTATACTACACATAATATATGGTTATTTCATACAGCCTCCAGACTGCCAAGATGTTTTCAATTTGGCACAGCCCTGCGATCATGATATCACAGAGAGAGAGAAAAAAAAGAGAGCTTCCAGTCTGGGATGGCCAGAGCAGCGAGAGGGCGATCATTTCACTAAACTCAAAAGCTTTTTTCTGCTCCTCTCTCGCTCTCCCTCTCTCCCTCTCTCCCTCTCTCTCTCTGGGACGAATAATTCCACAGTTGCTGAGGCACTGAAAAAGCAATCTGCGGAATACCCCAGGGTCATGTCTGTGGCCGAATGATTTGTGTGAAATGTCATACATTAAATATAAGTTTAACATTCAGCCCGGTGCACTGTAAAACTGCCCTGTCGTTGCCACAGTCCGCCATTTCCCCCGTGCAGTGAGGGTTTGGGTTCAGGAAAGCGGTCACAAAGGATTTGGACAACACACACATGCAAACATACCGTCTATATGTGTGGAGATATATAGAAATATAGATATGTAAAAGTAAAAAAAGAAAAGTAGGTGCACAGACAGACAAATAGATGGACGGCCTGTCTAGAGGCAGATGTTGGCTCCACATCCAGGTTGAGATGAGGAAGAACTAAAACCTGAAGTGAGGTGGTTGAGTTTTTTTTAAAAAGGTTGTAACTAATTCATAAAGTTTCAGGAAAATAACAGCCACTGAGAGAAGAGAAGCCAGAGAGACAGAGGAAAAAAGTGTCTCCAGGGACTGAAGTGAAGCAGTCATCCCAGCGTGAGAGAGAGGAAAGATTCTGTCCATCCCGGCAGATGAAACAGAAATGACAGAGAGGGTACAAAGGATGCCATCTAGCAGATGGACAATTGATGAGATTTCTGCCTTTCCTCTCTGTCTTTTCTATGTTTTATTTTCCTCATGGCTTGTTTATTTGCACTGGGCCGGTGTCTGTGGAAAATCTCTGAATGGCTGCGACGGGCGCATGTGTTTGATATGTAAAGGAAATGTGATAAGTTTGAAGAAACCTTGTGGATATTTTAGAAATATGAAATTCATTGAAGATGGCTAACTTTAGTGGTGATCAAAGGCCGAGCAGTGAATGTTTCTAAGGACGGAGGCTGTGAAACAGTGTGATCAGCCGTCAGGTTGGATGTTGTTGATGTTCATGGATGTAATCGTCGACCTGTGGTCATTTTTAAGAACTTTTCCTTTTTTTTTTTTTTTTTTGCATTAAATAATAAAATAACACATGAACTCTTTCCGACACATTCTGCTTATTACTGTCATGAAAGAGCGTAGCGCCAGATTTATCAATTTCACCTTGAAGGTGTTGTACTCACCAGTGCATTTGTAAGCAAGTCGGGACTCTTTGAAGACAAACACACTATCGTACAATCTGCAGCCCCCTTTTCTCCTTCTCCTCACCTCCCCGTCCTCTCCCCACTTCAAAGTAGAAGGCCTAAGATGAAGGTTTGGAAAGAAATGGAAAACAAATTGTTCATTTGTATCTGGGAGGAGACCAGACACTTGAGCAAATTCTCTCTGCATTCTCTCTTTACCCAAGATGATTTTACTTCCCAAGGTAGGTCGTTAAAAGCGTCAGAAAGCGGCGGGGACCTTGTGAGGGCTGTTTCAGACCCTCGCCCACACAGTCAAATGTGTAAATGAGAGTGAAGCTGGTCAATGGCTACCTTCAAGACCTCAAGAAAAAAATATATTTAAAAAATACAGATATTAAATTCCTACGATTGAGAAAGATTCCAACACCTTAACGAAAATTGAAATTGATGTTTAAGGATCTGTGAGATACAAGTGGTGAGTGAAATATTCACTTTTCACACAAATGTTTTCATTTTAAGGCCATTTATGAGCACATGGAACATAAAGGAATAAAACCGCAGCACCGCTGAAGGACCAACAACAGTGAAGTTTTATAGTTTACTCTTTAAACCAGGGCTGTCAAGCAATCGAAAAGTTTAATGTGATTAATCACAGAGTAGTTGTGGATTAATCATGTTCAAAATTCTGTACGTTGCTGGAACAAACAGACAAATAGCAGCAGGTAGCTTTATGTGTTTTACAACTAATTTTATTTTTAACAAATGTAATTGTTAATATGGAAAAAATGTCAAATGTCAATTGTCATTACTGTGTATCTCGACGGTTTCTTCTAGATTGTGTTGATAGTTTTCTGTCAAAACTTCAGTGACACAGTTGTCTTCACCTATTTTAATTGTTTTTTCGTCAGTTAGCTTGCGCCCTAAACTCAGTGAGGCTAATCTGGCGCAGGACGAGCGCTCTACCTGAAGTTTAAGTCATAGCAAAGACATGCTGGGCGTTCAGATGGTAATTTATGTGTGTGCTTTGGTGAAACAAAAACTCTTTCTAACAGTGTGTTTAAATGACATGTGTATGTACTGTGTCCTAAAGCAACCATAAGTGACTGGAGGGTGAAATTATTGAATGTGCCGCACATTTTTTTTTACCTGTTCATTAGCACAATTCACTTGTTTTAGGTTTTTATTTTTCACAACAAATCTAAATTCCATACAGTCTGAAAGTTCACATGAGCTACAGGCTCAAAGTCACCCCTCCACCAGTTTCTGTGTCAGGCGTTGATTGATGAGAAAAAGTATCGTGTGTCCCAACAGTCACGCCGTAGTATTCCCAGATCCCATCTGAGCACCAGAGTACAGTACCTAGGGAATTAACACCTATAGTTTTGGTCTGTTTTAAACTCAGATTAAATTCAAGAGCCTGTGCTGTAGTTCAGCGCCACATGTACGTATTTAGTACGGCTGCAGCCATACATGCAGTACGTCCACCTCAGTCCATAGTGGCTGAGAATGAAGGAAGGACTCCATACCTAAGGGTATATCAAAGTAATTCACATATGGGAGAAAATGGGTTGATGGGAGAAGGCCAGACCGTGGCTCCTCGGCCATTATCCATAGGCAGACAAATCAAGCCAGCAAATCAGGAACAATGGAGCCCTCAAAGAGCAGAGTGGGGATCAAAGCAGTGCTAACTGGCCATTGCAATCCAATTGAAATGTTCACTTTACATCTCTCCAAAGGTAATGGATGTGCCGAATGGAAGGTGAAAAGAAAGCACTGCCTGCTTACATTTGACGTAAAATTATGGAGGGTAAGAAGAGAAGAAAGGAGAAAAAAATACATGTGACAGGCCTGGCCTTCTCAAGTCATCTACTGTAGAAGCTCCATAATGTCCCTTGGTTATTTTGACTTTGAATCTGCAAAGTCCAATTTTTTTTCACTCCCTTTTTTCCCTTCCTTTGAACCTTCCGTTGGTAACATTATTATGATATATGAGATGTTATAGTATGGCCCCTGTGCGTGTGGAGTAGAACTGAGGCGGGCTATTCCTTAAAGTGTCCTCTCTCGCTCTCTCTTTCTCATTTATTCACCCTGTGTCTCCCAATCTGTCTCCCCCTCTCTTTGTCTCCCCCATCACTTTTTCCCTCTGTCTCTCCATCTCCATTTGAATGTGTTGATCACCTGGGGAGATGCTGCATTAATGCTGACGCCCAGTAAAAAGCACAATCTCCTCTTTATTTATCTGCACTAAAATTCCTCCCGATCTTTCCAGCACATTTCACTCAATCACGCAACTCAGGCCATTCCATTAGCCACACAGGGGCGTTTTACCCCATTGAGCACCGCACGCCCTACACTTCTATGAATATAGATTCTCTTAAATTATGTATAATGGGAGTGCTCAGATTTTTAGCATTTTTACTAAGAGGTTTTGAGGGAGTACGAGTTGTTTCTGCTGCTTTTTAAGTGCATCTTCAAATTCACTGTGTGTGAGAAATTTTCAAATTTGTTTGATGCCTTTGACTTTGTGTATTGTTACGCACATGTACTGTATACTCGACTCGGTTGTTAATACGTGCACCAACGGTATGTGGAGGGATATTGCGTCAAGTGCCACTTCTGACTCCCAACATTTTTCACAATGTAATTAACATGATATTCTGTATAATGATCCTTTAATATAGCTTCTGTAAACCTGAGTCATGAATAAGGCCAATCTATCCATCAGTAGAATTCTAATTTATCTTTTCAAGTGCGTAAAAAAAATCCTCTGTGATTGTAAGACGAGGGACTAATTAGATGTCAGTTCATTTCAATTCCCATATTGGCAGTCATGTCCATATTCCTCTGTGGGAGGGAGGGACACAGCTGAGCGACGTCCACAAACAGTTACAGCAACTCTATAATCACAACAAAATCAACATCCTCATTAGTGAGTCCGAGCTGCTGCCAGTGTCCAAAGAGCTTTCATAGACTCTTTAGCCTTGATTTCAGGCAGTGATTCTGTTTAGTGTCGGACTTGAAGTATTTTACATTACTCATACTAGTGCTGTAATTGTAAGTCATTATATAAACATCAATTAAATTGACCCAGTTGAACGGGGTTGTGCAATATAAATTAAATACTGTATCAATGAAATGCATCTGAGTCAAACTTTTGCCTAGTGGTAGTTTTCGGTATAAAAGGAGCATCTACCAAAGGCTCTGCAAGTATGGATTTGTCTCAGCTCTCCAACTAAACCAAACCAGTAGGCCCATGTATTAGTATGGACATGTGTGATGCAGATGCATGATGCAGACTCTTACTTTGAAATACTGCGCATTCATTTCGCATTCATCACGATAGTGTGACTTTGTTGACATACGATGCATGTGCTTGAATGTCCCATCTGCAGTCCATAACTGTCTCCTATTAAACGTTTCTATTGTGTTATAGCACAATATTTAGTTATTATTTTTAAAATGGTAGAATCTGTAATTTGCTCATAGTTCAGTTTGTAATTCAGAGAACATTTTATATATTGTATTTCTATAAATGTTACTGGCAAGACACATCCACATTCACACCTCTCTGCTGCCTAGTCTAGTACCATTTCCAAGTGTGAGTTTCTAGGCTGAACCACATTTCCATCAAAGTTTAGAGAACTAACATTCACTGTTTACACGTACAGGAAGTTAGTTCAAGTAATTGTCGTACATTAAGATATGAGCAGAACCAGCCGCAGTCAGTGTTTGATTACATAATTCGTTTCTATCTTCCAAAACAATGTTTGAATGTTTATGACGTTCACATCTGGTGGCAGCAAACCCCAGCTAGGATTTTTAATTTTGCTTACTCTGCAAACTCTGATTGCGTTGCTGTGTAACAGCGTACCAGTAATTTGTGCCTTTTGACCTTTTTTCTGTCTGTGTTACCACCGAGCTACAATCAGACTTTGAGCTTTACAGTATGCGCCTGCGGTTTGTGTCACTGCAGGGCATTTTTTACAGCCGTAAACCCCCCCGAAAGTCCTGCCCAAAATGAGTTGAACATTACATATCTGGTGTATTTTATGGTTCTTTTACATTGTAATTGTTAACCACAGGAGTGCTTAGTTCTGCATCTACTTTAGAGGCAAACATACAGCCAAGAAGTGGAACTCCAGCATGACACCTACTGGAACTGGCTAACCAGTTATGTTGCACTTAACTTGGCTTTCTTGTTCATCCTGAGAGCTTTTTTAATTTTTACTTTAGCAGTACATGACTGTACACAATCTCACAGTATTTATTACAAAGTATTTAGATCACTCTGGCATAGATAAGAACAATCTAAAGTATTCAGTATTTAAATGCAATATATTCATATTGCCTTCAAATTATGTATATTGTAAAGAATGGAATGAAAAAGAATAATAGTTAAAGTAATGCCAACTCCAAGAAAGAAGACAGAGCAAACACATTACCACTTATATTTGTTTTCTTTTGGTTGAAGGGATAGGAAAACAGACCACAAAAAGGGAGTGATTTTTCCCATAGTTATTTGTATAAGCTCATGCCACCAAATGGCCCAAAAGGGGCAAATTATGTGCTATGTGTAGCCTGTAGGCTATGGTCGGCCCAGTGCTGTGAATGCACTTTGGATGCCCTCAACCAGTGGTTTCGCTATCACTAGAAATCTACATTGAAATTTTATCAAAACTAACATTTTTCCATGATGGAACAAATTCACAAAATACAAAAATGTAGATTATTTTCACTATGCTGTGCCCACTTCAGCCTGTAGTTGCTCAAACCAGGAAAGGTTCAAGGTTCACCTCGAACAGCATTGTGACAAAAAATTTTAAAACCTAAAAGCCAAATTTAAAACAAAGACATGCATTATTTTACACAACACTATTCTAAAAATGCATTCCACTACAGAAAATAAAATTTAAAAACTGAGAATTATGACTTACCGCAATCTTTTCCAAGGCTTGGCTTCACAAACACTGCCCACCCTAACCTCAATTATTTTCCTTTGGGTTGATACCAGTGCTGCTCCTTCTCTAGTCTGTTTGACTGATCTCCGCTGTCATTTTATCAGTGGTATTGGAGATATCACTGTACTGACTTTTTATCTTTTTATCTTTATTTTCAGACTACATGTAAACGATAAACGAAAACAAGAAAAATACAGACATGAACGTAAAAACTTGCTTATTCTTTGATAAAACAAATGTTTTGTGTACACGGTTGATCCTATCGTGCTAGTATCCAATGTTCATGTATCGATCTAACACAACTGTATCATTGACTCGCATGTTTTTTTCCCCTCAACGTCTAATCACTTCCTGCTCAGATATGATTTTATGAAGAATTCAGAAACGCTTCTTAGTTCTACATAAAAAACAAATTGTCAGCTGATGTCAAATTTATTGCCTTGATTCCGATAAATTGCCTTCATAAAACCTGATGTTGCATTGACACAGCCAAATATAGTAAGTGTTCCAGTAACTGCGTGATGCCTCAGCACACTCACATATGCACACCCACACCCACTCACACACAACTGAACATACGACAATACTTTCACATAAAGACGCTCACACACAAACACTTGGTATCGATCTACAGCTTAGCTCATGCCGGCAGGTAGTCCAACTCACCGGTTATTCTGAGGAATTACATTCAGGAGCTCGAAACACACACACTTTCTCTCTCTCTCTCTCTCACACACACACACATATACAGATCATTTCCTGTTGATATATCTACACAATTTGTACACAAGCAACACTTAAGACACCAGCACTACCTCTTAACAGACCTAGCATTGAGTTTGTCAATAACACACACGCACACCCACAGGCTCACAGCCCCATAACTGAGCCATGTTAAATGTCACCACAGTGTCCAGTTCAATGTCAGACTTTAAATGTAGCTTTTTTTCCCAGATGAGAGTACAGTTGTGAAGATTACCCCTGCGTCACAATGTGTGTGAAGGAGTGTGTCGGACTGCGGTGCACATTTGTGCACATCGCTTTTTGTTGTGAGCCTGGACTGCCGGGCTCCGCCTCCACCGATGCCCCGTCCCCCTTTTTTGAATCTAATTTGAAAACAAGTACAAGGAACACAAAGTTCACTTTGTAAAACCAATGTTTGTTACAATGGAATGTTTCTCATTAAAGTCACTCAGCCAGTATAGACAACAAAAGAACCTTTCAGTGAAGAATATGAAGTGAAAATAAAAAACAGGGCACAGCTTTAGCTGGCACCGCTCCGCTTGTAATATGTTATGTGTGCAGCCTCGTTCTCCGCAACCCAAAATCGGCCTCTCTTGTTTGAAATGGATCAAATTAAGACGTTCAAGGATTTTTCTTGCCCCCTCCCAGCCTTCCAAAGGGTCATAAGTCTAATGTAATTATAGCACATAGCTGTGGTAAGGGAAACACATGCCAGCAGACGCTATGAACATGCAACTTCTAAACTGTTGCTTTTTTACGAGTGAATCAATATCTTTCACGAAGGCCCCCGTCTGACCTCGTATTCTCCCCTTAAACTTTCCCTGCATGAAAACAGCAGGAAGCCTTGCATAAAATCCAAGTGGTATTTAACATACTGTATATTTTGAGTTGTCTTGTGGTGTTGGGTTTTAGAATTTGACGTCGCTTAAAGTGATCGTGATGAATAATACTACAATATTTGGAATTTAAAACAAAAAAATATATTATTGTAGTTTTTTGTATTTAGTTTTTATTATTTGCAATGAAAGTAATTGAGTATTTTTACCAGTATTTTTGTTACTACAGTATGTGATCCCTCGGATTATACAGAATATGTTTTTCATCATGGGGAAAATGGGATGTTTGCATAAAAGTTGCTGTCATTATTCTGGATTTCAATAGAGAGGGATATACCACAGCTGTCCAAGGTTCTCTCTCTCCCTCCCTCTCTCTCCCCCTCTCTCTCTCTCTCTTTCTCTCTCTCTCTCTCTCTCCCTCTCACTCTCTCTCTCTCTGATGACGTACATTAAAAAATAAAACCAGATAGAGGCCAAATGGATGACTTTTAAAAAGGGCTGTCTCTTAAATGAACCCCAGAACTCCAGGCGTATAGCACTGACCCATGATAAGTTTAACTTAAAACTTAAGAAAAATCAAAGGAGTTGGCTGCTCACGACACACGAGCGTGCAAATAAACACACGCACACACACTCACTAGGGAGTCTGGTAGGAAAAGAGAAATCTGCTGCTCACAACTCTTGGGTACGTAAGTGCACACATATGCACTGACAGACCACTTGGGATTCTGCGGCTCCTGTATACTGTAGCCCAGTGATCAGCAACTAGTGGCCCGCTGGCCAAAACAGGCCCACTGAACTTTCGAATCCAGCCCAGAGCAGGATTCCAAAATCGAGTGTCCGGCCCTCAAGGTGTCTTACCAGAAATGTCTGGGCCTCCTTTAATAAGGGTTCATTTTGAGTTAAGTTTTGCATCCAATTTTCTATATTAATAATTCCAACATTTGGAAACATCTACCTGCTAATGGTCTTTCTGTTTTGTCATATGTAGCAGTGTTTACCTCAATGAATTATTCTGGATAAATCCAAAGCAATCTTGTGAATGATCCGATTAAATATTTTAATGAATTTACTGCATGCTTTTTCATATGGATGTGTTGCTAAGGTAAATATATTTTTTTTTTTAATGTGTTATAAAAACCTAGTTTTTATTTGGGTTGTAAATATATTTAAATCTCACAATTTAGTCACAGTTTAGTTTCCCAGTGGTGCTAAAACTATTTTATTATTATTATAATTGCTGGACCAAAATTTGTTTCACAGTTTATGTCCATTGGCCAATTGTCAACCTGTTGGTACGTTCACTTAGGAGAAACTGAGTATTTGTTTCTATTTCAGTAAGCTTTGATTTGTAGTAGACAATGGTGAACTTTGTTCTCAGTTTGCTGGCACTGACCTTAACCGTTTGACTAAAAACATGCGTTTGTATCAAACTGGAGCCCAAATTCCCAAATGGAGTACTGGGAATAAACAGATGTAAAAATACACAGTAGGAAAAATAATAATGGCCCTGGTGGATTTACCTCCCCTTTACTCTATTCAAACATTATGGACTGAGATATAGAATCTCTCTTTCCTCCCTTTAACTCCCGCCCATCCTCTCTCCCCATGCTCCCTGCACTGTCCATGGCGTTCCTTTCTCCCGTTTGTCCTCATGTGTCACCCAGCCACTACATCATAGATTTCAGAATCCCAGTAAATTGTATTTAGTCTAATTAACTGTAAATTTAAATCTGAACAGTGGCCTCTTATTTAGTAATTATTTCTGTTTAAAGTGGCCTTGATGTCTCGTCCTATTTGAGCTCAGTGTTATCTGCCTAACTCAGTTACCATCTGTCTGCAGACGTTGGTCTGAGGCCAGTTGTCATTCTTTCCCTCGGCCAAGACAGAAATAAAGAGAGGGAGAGAGAGAGGGACCAAAGAGGAAAAAAAAATTCTATCAATCGGTGATAAACTCTGTGTGTGTGTGTGTGTGTAGGGTGAATGTGGCAGTCCAAGCATATGCTAGCTCTGGTATTTGCACTTTCCAAGCATATGCTAGCTCTGGTATTTGCTCGATTGGTAATCAGCCAAACACGCTACAAGTCTCCTGCTGTGATTTGCCCCCCTGGTGTGTCTCCAGTCTAAACGCCTGTGAGTCAGTCAGTGTTTTCCCTATGCCACCGCGTGTGTGTATTGCTACAGTATATATCCTTCATGTACTCATTTCAGTGTGTGTTCACGGGCCAGTACATCAGGGTACTGTATGTCCACATGCGTGGTTTGTGGGAATCTCAGGATTTATTTTTGTTTCCTGTGCCTTCCCGCTGTTCAGGGATACACTCAAACCGAGGTTTACAGCACATGAGTCCACGGCCGTACGCGCTCACAGATGTGTGTTTTCCGTCGGATGGGAATACAACTCCTGGGACATTTAATCTAGAGGGAATTTCACGCTAGTTACTGCTTGTCATCAATCGTTTCTAGCGTAAAATACTGCAGCGATCTTTTATTGGCGGATGTTCAGGACAAATTCACCGTCAGAGCCCCCGAGTCCCCCGCTGCCCTCTTGACAGACAGACTACATGTGCAAAAAAACAAAACAAAATGGAAGACCCTGGGCGTCAGCTGAGGACGTTGTTTTAGATTTGATGCTTTAAGGTTGACACAAATTATTCCGACTCGTTAAATGTATTGGCGTGTGTGAGAGTCTAAAGGGGAAGCTGGTAGCAGAGCTCGTATTTACAAATAAAAGAAAAACACACAAAGAGACAGGTTTACACAGCACTGATATTCATCTGTTTAGACAGCCTAACCAAAGCCTTACTGCTAACGTCAACCGTGACCTGTTAATGCCTGAGCCTAATGCTAACCCAACCACAATTTACATCTTCGTCCTAATATTGACCAGAGACATAAGAATTAGTTTCTGCCTCATTAGGACCAGGATTTGGTACTAATTAGAACTATTGATCCCTAAAAACAGTTTAGTGACCATGCCAGATAGGATCCACAGGAGGTAGCAGAACACACACACACACACACACACACACACACACACAGAGAGAGAGAGAGAAAAACACGTGATCCCAGGCTTATGGAAAGACGGATCCAACTGTACCGTGTCTTCCGTATGTGTTCACTTAGCAAGCCACAGATGTTAGCACCACCGTTAGTACTATGGTTTCCCTCTGTGTGTGTATGTCTTTTGCTGCTTTACTGCCCCATCAACACACACATATGTGCACACACACACACACATCTAAGAGTCCTGTCCAAATGGATTTTAGCAGGACACATATTTTACACCCATCTAAATCGCTCAGATGTCCAGGCTCTTCACTCGTCTTCTAATGCATATCACAGTCTAAGAAATGATGTATTTCCTGCAGCCGTCTTTAACAAAACAAAAAGTAGAAAGAAAAAGGAGGAGCTTCTGACCGTAACCTTAAATGTTGGGACAAAGGAATGTATTTTTTCTGCACGTGTGTCCCACTGTGAAAATGTTAAATCTTTAAGTGGGCACCGAGCAACAAAGAACACATTTGTTTAATAAGATAATCGCTTCACATTTGAGTCTTAATGTCTGGACAGAGAGGTGAATTGTTGTTTTCTGAAGACATCGCAAATGGCATGCTGTCTCTGAAATGTGTTCGCTTGTTTTACCTGACCCACTTGTAGTGTCTATGTGTGTGTGTGTGTGTGTGTGTGTGTACTGTCCCTCTCTGCTAAGAAGGTTGTAAATGTAATCTTAGACACATGTTACTTCAGCTGATGTTTTTCAGATTGATGTCAGTTGTGATTAGCATATCTTCTGCCAAGACACAAGAGTGCTCTTTGGAGTCTCATACACATACACAAAAACACACATACACACATATTCACTGTATACGTAACATGAACTTCTAGTAAACATCCCTTACTGGCCATTTTAAATGATTGTACAATGATGGGGTTTTTTATGTAGTTATTTATTTTGAACCCAGAAAAAAACTGTAGTGAGAAAAGGAGGAAAAATCTCACTGTTCACTCTTCAAATCAAAATTCTACCCTGAGACACTCTCCTCACACCCCTACTCCCCAGCAGCATATTATTACTTCCTGGCCTTTAAAAAAAAACAAAAAAAACACACACACATTTTACCACTCCCCCGCCTTCAAATTTAATGTCAGTCTGTCTGTTTGTTAAAATTACGACTGTAAAGCATGGCGATGTCAGTGCAGCTGTGACCAACAGAAAACGCTTTCATTTACATTCATCCTGTTTTCAGGAATGAAGAAATTTCTCCTCAGTGTAAGACAGTGGAGGAACTGTGCAAAACGAATTTCTTCCCCATCTCTGGAGAGCAAACGGTACAGGGATTCAGAACACACCCCTCAGACAATAAAAGAGGAGGGGGTCCTTTTATTTTTTTTTCTTTTCTCTCCTGTCTCCCCTCTTTTCCCCAGTCTCTCTCCAAACCTCCCTGACCCTGCCTCCTCTTAACCTGCCCAGCAGAGTGAGAGAACAAGTGTAACGTCAACAAGGGACGGAGGGATGCGAAAGACAGGGAAAGAAAGTCAAATAAAAGTAGTTAAAAGAAGAGCCGGCGAGTAGTTGGAGGGCGAGGAGGGGCCTGAAGAAATAACAGAGAGTTATTGACCAAATACTCAGCGACAGAACAAGAGAGGAAGACGGATGCAGAGGGGGGAAAAGAAGGGGGAGAGTAGATGAGAATATATATGTGGTGGCCAGTGTTGTGAGACAAGGCAGGTTGCTGTCACTTTAAAAATGACTGTAATAAAAGTGACCGTCGGAAGATGGATCTGGTGATTTTGGCTTGCTAATCAGTCATCTGTGAAGAGGACCACAGCCCAGATTTAGCGGCAGGCTGACACTTCTTGATTGATGCGTGTGCCTGATAAAAAAGGCCCATTAACTGTCCTCCTATTAAACTGGGTGAAATGGCAAAAAGTGATCTTCTCTCCCACTCTGCTGTTCTTATCTTCCTTTCTTTTCTTTTTCTTTTTTTTTACACCCAATGGCATTTTTAATGTATTTTTTGTAATCACTTTTCCCCTCTCACAGTTACAGTTTTACTGAATTGGGAGTAATGTTAATCAGCGAGGCCTGCTAGTGTTCTGCGTGTGCGCACTTGTTCTCACGTACTGTATTTGAACCGCAGCCTTTCCGCTCAAATCAATAGATCAATAGGTGGCAGAAATCAATGCTGCGTCTGGTACGTGCATCACAGGTTCTTGTTAGGGATGCAAATGAGCGAGTCCCTGCATAGTCAGGAGTGATGTCAGAAAATGTATGACTTCAAGCTTTCTGTTAGCCTCATGACATCCGTCAGAAAAAAAATAATGACCCGCAGCTGAATCTCATATCTCCTCATCTCTCCCTCTCTCACTCTGACACACACACACGCGCACACACACACACACACACAAAGATTGCCTGCAATAATAATAACCCCACAGACGACAGCCTCAGCCCCCCTCTCCTCTACCACCCCCTCATCCCCACTTCACCCCCCCACATACAATCAAACAAAGCCTCTCTCTTACCTTGCGCATGACCAATCCTTCCATCTCTCCCTCCTTTTTTTTCCTCCTCCACCATTCTATCTATGCATGCTCTCTGTAAACCAGCCGAACCACACCTAACTCAAGTAACACCTTGCACTCTCTCTTCCAGCCATCCCACAGCCTACAGCATGGCACTCACGCCCCCCAATAAATACAGTCCAGGTCTGCCGTTTTCCCATCTATCCCTTTTTCCTCTGCCCTGGTCTCCTTTTTCTCCCCTCTCACTCCCTATCTCTCTCACTTTCTCTCTTTCTCTGTCTTTCCCTCTCCCCTCGCTCCTGGCTGGTGTTGGTGAAATATCAGACCAAACGGATTCCAGCTTTTTTCTCTGGCTCAGAGGGGTTGTTCTGTGCGATTTGGCCCTGGGGTGCATTTCAGAGCTTCTCATGTGAGAGAGGGGGCGAGAGAGAGAGAGAGGGAGAAGAAAAAGAGTGTGAGAGAGAGATAGACAGAAAGAGAGACAGGCAGAGAGAGTGAGAGAGCAATGGTGAGAAGGTTGTGTGTGTTTCTGTGTGAAAGTGAGACAGGGGAGAGAGGAACAGACAGAGCAGACACTGCAGGGTTCATCCCTGTCTGTCTTAGGGGCAGTCAGTGGTTTTGACAGCCTTTTGAACCAGCAACTCAAGGTGTGTATGCTCTTGGTAACTTACCGAGGCCTTGAGGTGGTCTCTATACATAATCAGGACAATCCACCTCTGTGACAGGTGTGTGTGACCATCTTGAATTCTTTTGAGACCGTGGATTTCAAGTGTCTCTGTATCGAAGCGCCGCAGCAACCCTGGTACGGAAACCTTAAATAAACGGACAAAATGCCTCTACTGTACCAGCAAACCCGACTGCAGCAGGACACCTGACGAAATGACACATGGTTTAAATTGTATCGACAGATTTAGACTTAACCTGAACACAAAGAAACACACAAATATATATACATATATACATACATATACATATACATATATATATATATATTTGCAGACCTCGTGTGACTGTTGTTATTCTTGTTTTGCTGGGTTTTTTTTTTTGTTGTTGGGTGTTTTGGTTTTATAATCTCACATTTGACTGACTTTTCTTGAAGTATTTGTCATTGTCAGCTGGGCTGATTGCAAATTAAATGTATTTTTAGGTTTCTTTTTTTCCCCCTGCATCCTTTGCGAACCCAGTCAGAATTGAGGTCAGGATACACAAACAGACAAACGCACAAAGGCACAAATTTACACATGCACACACACCGTCTCGGAGAAAGACACATAGCTTTCAGAACAAATCACTGTTGAACTAGCCTGTGTGGAATGATTCTGACATTTTGTTTGGGAAAAATAGCATTTAATTGAAGGGAGGGGCGTCACGGATGGCAGTTATGCAACCAAGGGAAAATGTCTGCATTTCAACTCAAATTGAAAACATAACAGGATTTTTGTTTGTGTGTTACCCTGTGTGTGTGTCTGTTGGTGCTTGTATTTGTTACTTAATAACTACTGGTCTGTTTATGACCTGTAGACTGTCTGGAGACCAAACCCATGTCCTAATAAGGAAGGACCTCTTTTCTCTGGTTCTGGATGATGTTAGAATGAATGTGTTAATTGTATTTATGCTAAAGTTAGATTAGGACCAACCTTAGCATAAAGGTGGTTATTGTTAGGGTTTAAAAAAAAGTTCTGGGATTAGCTTTAAGAAAAATAATTGACTGAGTATTAATGTGTCACTTTACATATTCAGTGCATTTGTTAATTTTTAATTATTAAATATTGTAATAATGATGTTTTACTGAAATCCAATGCATTGTTCATCAGAACATAATTTAATAATTAAGGTTAAATTCGTATTAATAAGATTTTAATTTCTTAAATTAATTAAATGGCCACATTTTGTGCCGTGATATATAAAGTATTAGAATGTGAAAACTACAGGTTTTTTTCATGAGAAACATTTTCTTTGCACAACACATTCAGGTCAGAGGTCAGACTCACCTTCCGAGTGTGTCTGCAGCTGTGTGAGAGGCAGAGAATCACTGTTTTGCTCAATGACACTTTGGCACAGTACATGCTTGCTGAAATTACTGCTTGAACTCTGGTCATCCGGTATAAAGATGGTCACTAGGAAAGGAGGCTGAAGAACCCTCATAAGGACTCTTCTAATGCATTGATGAAGCCAACAAGCATCTTTCAGGGTCACTGCACACCTCAGAAATTGACGCCTCTCCCTCTCTATCTTTGTCTTTCTTTAAACTCTCTTTCGCTCCAAGCATTGCCAATTTGTCTGAGCCGCATCCACTAATCCCTGCGCATTTACGCATTGGTCAGTGCACCTCCGGTTGACTTGGTTGGCTTGATAGATGATGGCGTCCAAGCTAGAGACAGACTGACTGTTTTAGCTCACAGCTGACAGAGTCGGGCGGTGACTCTGGAAGGAGCCACAATGCAAACACATTGGTAGTCTTTTTTTTTTTCTCAAAATAAAAACGCCTTAATTAGAGTTTATGATAATTAAATATTTTGATTGATTTGACTAAATAATGAAAAAATACCGAGATCAGTTTTGGCCTATTTTCAAGTGAAATATTCAGCAACAGAGTGTTGAGTCAAATAAGAAGAAATTGTTAAAATATCCCTTTTTTTCGGTAGCAGCTTCATAGAGATTTAGGCCTATGTCAAAGAGTGGAAAAAGAGAAAAATATACAAAACAAAAAAATCAGAACCATTTTCTGCTCTATATTTAGATGTGAGTCTGACCTGTTCTTGACATTGACCTGGTCTTTTAGGATGACCCCCCTGAGTGTCAGAGGAGAAGGAAAGAGAGGGATGCAGGGTGCATGGATGGATGGACAAATGATGGGGTGAGAAGGTGGAGGGGTGACAGTCCCCCAGAGAGAGGGGGAAATGGGGTGGGGGGTGCTTCTGGAGTTCTAAAAGGACCTCTAGGACCAGTAAATTGACATGTTGGAGCCTGTGGTTTGTCATGAGGGAAGCACTTAACAAAGTCACGTGACAACATACAGTGGTGTTATGAGGTCCTTAAATGTCAGGCCTTCTGTTAGAACCCCAAATTAGGCTTTAAATTTGCCAGAGTGTCTTGTGGATTATTTATATTATTTTTATTATCATATAATTCTCTGCAAATGATTTGGTCTACTGTCAGATTTTTATTTACTAATATATGTGTTTTTGTCTATATAATTATTTTTGCAAAGCCATTAGAATTTGTTTTTAAATATATTTCAATCTTTCTATTAGACTAAAAAATATAAAATACAATTATTACGGTGAAAATAATATTAAGGGGAAAAACGTATTTAACACACCGTTGTAGTTCACCAAAAATAAAACGAGTCCACGTGGTAACATTAGTAATTGTTAATTGTAATTTCATGCCAGTTTTATTACAGCCAAAATTGTTTTAAATATAAACTATTTTGTAATTTAAACAGAAGGTTTGTGTTGTTTTATTTGAAATCTACTGTATTTCACAAATCATTTTTATATTTAATTACGTTATTAATTACATTGCAAATATTATATATTAATTTAATATAAAACATATTTATTCTATATTTACTTACATTATTATTCAAAGATTGTAAAAGCAGGATTGTCGCTTTTTTAACTAATTTAAATTGTTTTAATTAGGACACAATTCTAATTGAAAATCTCTCGGCGTCCTCGCGTGCACGAGTTTCAAACTGATAATCAATATTATTTGGCGTTGTACAGGGCTGAACGTGTTTGTTGTGGGGACACAGGCGGGCGTTTTGGGGGTGTTTTATATTCCCACGTCCATATGTGGACGACACTCTGTGGGCGCGTGTCTATTAAAGAGGGATCAACAATGAAAAAGATCGGAGGACCACAGGGCCAAGTGGGAGGAGGGCAGCAGGGTGAGGTGACACTGAATGGAAACAGCACTAGTGTGTGTGTGTGAAGAAGAGGGGATGTTACAGTGTGTGTTTCGGAGTGTGCAGTTGCAGTTGTGGTGTCGATTTCCTCTCCAGAACCACCCGAGATACTACGGGCGCCGACGTCTGCCCATGCAGGTCCTCACCCTTCTCCCCCGTCATCCCTTACTCCTCCTCCTCCTCCTCCTCTTGTTCCTCCATGTATCTCTCCATGGTTGCCACAACACTTGTTCTTCTCCGGGAGTAATATCAAGCCACAACCTTGCCCCGCCCGCATCTGTGAAAAAGACTTTACAGTCAGGGGGCATCGATTGCTCTTATCAAATAAACAGAGTGGCACCGGCGGCTGCACGACCCTCCACCCTGCAGCCCCACCCCCCTTAATTCCCTTGTCTCCTAATCCCCAACACCGCAACCATCACCTCCTCTCTCCCCTGCTCGAGAGCCCCACCAGCTGTGGTCCCATGTAAATTTTACATGATTGGCACCTCCTTATTTCATGCCTCCCATTCTCTCCTCCTCTTTCAGCCTCTCCTTCTCTTGCATATCATGTTGCATTTAATGCACAGTTTATATAATTGTACATCTGACTATCGTGTCTCTGCACTTCTGTGGAATTTGCATACCTGATTATAGTGTCTGGAAGTGGCTGATTGTTACTGTGGTGAGTGATGCTGAAATGTGATATTTTAGTGTATGGGCGGTTGCGGGACCGAGGCTGGGGAGAGGGCGGGGGAAGGGGGGCGGCGCAGGGTTCCCCTTGACCCTTGAAAAGGCAACGCAATCCGTGTGGCCCCGTTTGATTGGTGCGTTTTTTTCCTTCTGTCTAATTGTTGTCATCAGGACTTGCACTATCACTGTGCATCTGGAAGCACTTTGACATCTGAAGTCTGCGGTTTCCCCCGTCATGAAAAGCAGGGGTGCAAGAATCCCCCAAAGGTCTGGCGAGGGGCCACGCAGGGGGTCTGGAAGTGCAGAGAGACGAACTGTTTAATCACACTGTGATTTCATTAACCTGAAATTATTCCACTTAGAAACATGTCTGGATAAAAAAAATCACAATGATTTCATAAATATCACACGGGGAACTTAATCCCGGGGACAGACCCCTAATTAATATGGACCCTCGGAATTATGGGCTGGTCCGCTTAGGGCTCCTTGATATGAAAATGTTGGAGAAGCCCAGATCTAAGTGAGTGAGGCAAAAGGTTGCATTGACAGTCTTAGGTTTTTATCCCAGGCACTACAAGAACTCCTTTTTTCCTCCGTTCAGACCCCCCTCCACCACCCACCACCTTTTCTCTCTCTCTCTCCCTCTCTCTCGCTTTCTCTTTAAAAGGGAGCGGAAGAGTGGGCTGATACCGGGCTCATGTTTCGTATGGATTTTCGTTTATATAATCGATCGAAATGTCCCAATACATTGATTTTGGGTTCAGTGTTTTACAGACAAGCGTTTATGGGTCTCGATTTTGTGTTAGGGATGATTCCAGTGCGCCATCGACGCGCACAGGAGTCAGTTGTTGATTTTTAAATAAATGGTCTAAACACACTGAGGAAAAAAGAAAACAAAAACATCAATTGTTTTATGTGTTAAAAAAACATATAAAAGCCTGACTCTGAAAGAGGGGAAAGGCAAATGAAAAGAATGAAAAGTGAGTAAAAAGTGACAATAGTGTGCTGCTTCTCTCCTTAATCAAATAAAGTGGTGTAAAAACACACACACACACACGCAGACATACACACACAAAACATTTCCTTCCCTCTGAATTTCTCCTTGAATTATATGCCATCACTAGTGTGTGTGATTGCGGAATATTAAATTAAAGTGGGATAAGTCCGCACCGAGGCGGGCTGCGTCCAATCCGCAACTCATTTCCCCTGTTGTAGCACCGCATCACTGCGCTCCTCTCTTTTCAATGACAATGTGCCAAATCTGGGCATTTTGAAAACACTTTCCATATGCTATTATCGGATCGCTACTGAGCAAGAGAAAGACAGAAAAGAAGAAAAACGGAATGCTTTATACCAAAGGTACCGACTCTACATTTTATGTATTTTATTTTTCTCTTTTCTCACTGTTTTTTCTGACTTTGTGCTTTGGGTTAGGGATTTAAATGAGATAAGAGGTGGCGAATTTTGAAGTTTTTTTTATATATAACGATTGCATATTTATGGACAGTTGTTGGATCGCTTCAGGGCTGTATGTGAAAACGTCGATAGAGTTTATGTTGAGCACCTTTATGCATAAACTGTCACTTTTCTCCCTGTTTTTTTACTTTATGTTCCTTTTTATTGTTTGAGAGTAAATTGTTTTTGTTTTTTGTCCTCTTCTGGGTTTGCTGAATTGAGACAAAAGAGCATTTAAAAGGCATTACTTTGCTGAAATCACCCTTCAAATTCTAAGTTTTTATTTCTTACTCACAATTTTACTGGTTTTACTCTTACGTTTGACTCAGTCACTGAGCACTTGAAATTGATGTTGCGTTTAGAGGATTTCTGAGATGTCTTTTTCTTTTATTGCTGGAGTTAAAATTGATGTTTCAAATTTTGTACAAATTTTGCATGGTTGTTTTTTTTAAAAAAATTCCCCTTTTTGGAGCTTTTACTCTTGGAAAAAAAATTAGATGAGATTTATGGGCACGAAGCGTTGAAGAAGTTGGACTTTACTCTTTATTTATTGGCTGTTTTATTGGGCCCTTCACACAGCTGTGTGCATGTGTTTGCTGGAGGTGAGTTGGCCACTGGGTCACTGTGGCAGGTTGCGGTCGGAGCTCAGGGTTTTTTTGCGTGCTTTTGTCCTGCTGAGGCAGAGGGGTCAGCCGTGCAACCCCATGAGGGCGCCGATGCATCGGACAAACGAGGTGGCTGTACATGTGCAGACGCAGTGGTCGTGCATTGAACCTAGTGGCCGTTTGCTGTGGATATCATCTAAATGTGCTTGTAAAAAATGATGGCAAGAAATAATAACTGTAACTATCAACTCTGCTTTTACTTAGACGTATCGAACATAGTGATGTGCCGATATCGGTGTCGTCCCTTGCATCCCCTAGTGTGTCAATCCAATATGGTAATATCTCCTGACAATTCACTTATTGATCCACTGAAGTGGCATAAGATCACTAGGAGAATTCAGTGCTGCTTTACAAACGCCGCTCCATTATTGGAGAATAAAACAAATACGTTGTGTTTTTAATTTTTTGATAATTAATATGCAGTTTGAAATGAATTTGAGTCACTCTGTTTGGTGCCATAATTATGTTTACTATCGCATTTTCACAACACAAACACTCTCTCTTTCGATCTCTCCCTCTCTCTTTCGCTCTCTCATACACACACACACTCACACACACACAAACATGCAGAAGCCGCACATTGACACCACACCGGAGTTTACTGATAAAAATCTATAATTAATTGAGGATGCTGCTGATATGGAAATGGGGCGAAATATTAGTTAACGCGGTCTATTGTGGAGCGGCTCTCCGGAGAAAGAGCATCGTCTGCAGGGAAGGAGGGAGGATGGAGATCGGCTGGTGGGGGATTTACAAAACGCAGGAGGTTAAAGATAAGACGTAGCCTATATATCACCTCTCCAAATCCGCTTTGTGCTTTTGTCGTTTTCACTGGAAACAAGTCATGATGCGAATAAAAAAAAGACGGACGAAACTTCGCCGCAAATGTGAGAAAATGACGTCGCAACAAAAGTGGAAAACACGTACATCCATTTATAAAGAAAAAAAACTCTCGTGTTAAACAAAACAAAAAAAAAAAAAAAATCGCGTTTGTTGTGTTTTTCTATGTCCTTCGATTGTCTCTACAAATCGCAAGTGAGAAATAAGTCCATTCTCCACGAACTCGTCCCGGTTGACTGTGTGCGCCTCTGCTGCAGCAGCGGAAGGAGTCAGCTCTCCAAGCCGTCCGTGAGCGTCGCCTCCCAGGGTTGACAGGCTGGAAAACCCCCCTGGAGGACACGGAGGCAGCTGCAGCAGTAGCGGCAGCAGCAGCAGGAGCCTTGGATCCGGGTGAAAAGTGACGCCTCTGTTCCTCACCTCGACCCACCCACCCCCTTTGTCAGAGACCTCTCTAAACCCAGAACAAACAGCTTTGGGTCGGGTCGGGATCGGATCTCGTGGCTTCTTTTAGGATCCAGTTCTTACGGGTTGCACTGTGCAGTCAGTGTGGCTGCAGTTCACTTGCCAGCAGCAGCAGCAGCAGCAGCAGCCTTATAATCACATCCCAAGCCCGGGCTCATGAAGTTCAATTCACCCCCAGCTTCGATTTTTTTCCATGAAGGCGAACAAGATCTCTTGATTTTGTCCCCGATTGAGACTCTGTAAAGTCTTCCTCTTGTCCAAAAGCCACTATAAAAACTGGGGAGGGAAACACAGTAAACGGTTTGCATTGAATGGATATAGGGGCCAACAGAGCGATGCACTTTCTAAAGGACACTAAATGTAAACGCTGGTGAATGGAGCTTTGAATAGAGAGGGGAATTTTTATGTGACCTTGCATTGAATTTTTGCAGTTTGGCTCTATTAAACCCTCTCGGGGCCTCAGTGGTCCCGAAAGGGCACTGATGAGTTTCCAACATGTGGTGGATTACTGTGATGTTCTGTGGCTCTGATATTTTGTTTCCCTGTAAAGCTTGGATGTTTACATGTAGCATATGTGTAACAGATCAGCTGCAATCTTCTGATCGGCATCAAAACCTCTTGGAGAATCCAAACATGGTTGTGTAAAAACCGTGATGATACCACGTGTTTTTATATGTGCCTTTGTTTTTGCATATGAATAATATTTTGTATAAAATCTTGACTTCAAAAATATGACTGCTCCTCCAGACACAACATGTTGTGTCCCTGTGGTTTGGATTCTCTCTCTCTCAGGCATCTGTTTATTCACACTATTGACACATGCATACAGTTTAAAATATATGTTATTTAAACCCAAACATATTTCATTCAATTACATATGACTCGTTATTTCGTGCAGATTCACGCGAGCACATTTATTGTTATTGTTGTTGTTGTTTTGTTCTATCATTTCTACAAATGTAAAGACTGCAGCTTGAACGCGTCTGAAGAAAGGTAATTTTCTCGGTGTCATAATCAATAAAAATCAAATAAATATAACACATAAATAAACACCACTCATAGAAGGCACACTTGTTATTTTGTGATTTATTTTTCTTTTATCAAACTCGGTATAATGGATCGGCGTGCGTACATCATAAGCCACAGTTCACACATTTTCTGCTGCAAAAGTTGTGTTTAAGAAAGGCAGAAAAAAGGTGATTTCTAAGCACTTCGAGAGTCCAGGCTGTCTGCTGTCCATTGTTCTACATGTGATCTGGCCCGCAGAGAGCCAGCATACAAAGGGATTTTTCTGCGTGCATAGACCTCTGCGGCCGCCAGGCCTCCGTGTGCGCGTCATTTGCAATGTGGAGACTGTTGATCAACTCACTAATTACACTTCTCTCCTCTCTCTCCCTCCCTCTCTGCTCCCTTTTGCTCCCTCCCTCTCTCTCTCTCTCATTCGTCCTCTCTCTCTCTCTACCCATTCCCAGAGTGCATATCGGGAAATAGACACACAAAGACATGCGCACTCAACTTAATCAGCCATTTTTTTAAACAGGGCTAAAACGATAATAATTAGCAGAATAAAGACATATCGGATTTTCATTTCCTTTCCTCCGTTTCACGAACCCCGTCCACAAGAGAAACTGCGAGGCAGCCCGTCGACACGTCCTTTCTCCGCCACCGGAACCAAAATAAGGGATAGCTCTCCAAACGCTTGACATTTGTGATTTTACCTTCTTCCCAACATAAAGTTGGAGGATTATTGTAATTTTACCTGTTTTTCCACGTTTTGATTTTCCAAATACAAATCCGCTGGATGTGACTGTTTTAAAAAGCAAGAGCAGAGACAGGAGCGGAGGTGACGGCTTTGGTGGGGGAAGAAAGTAAGTTTTTTTTTCCCGTTCCTTTAACTTTTATTGAGTAGTTTGGGATGTGTGTGTGTTAAATTTAGGGGTCGGTTATCGATTATCTATCTCGCTGCTGGATCTTTGACTCCGAGGCTGTTTGGATAGCAGGTGCTGGCTGCTTTTAGTCCAGAATAAAAACGGATATCGTGATGTTACGCTGCAACTACGGCGCATCGGCTACAATAAACCCACGGACTGACAGGGTCGGAGGCGTTCTTTGCGCGTGTCCGCGCTGCTGCACCAGGATATCGCGTCCAGATCTGCCTTTTTGCCAAAGTTTATGCCATTCTTATTGGGGTTGTTGGGTGGCCAGTTCCAGAGAAAGAGTCCCTGTTGCAATGCAACCAAGCGACACGAGCGTTTTGCCCCCTTTTGTGGCTTTAGCGTGCGGACATGGTGTTGCTTTCCCCGGACATGTCCGCTTTGGGCTTGTTTCTTTCGGGTTGTCCGGCTCCATACCCCACTGTCCACCTCTTCATTACTTATTTTAACCCGAAATACTCAGATCTATAAAGCAAATACATCCTCTCGGTTCACCACTGCGCTCAAAGCTATTTTTTTTAAACCGCACCTGATTTAACGCACCTTCCAGCCAAAGTGAGGCGAGCAGTCTCCGGACACGATCCCATACTGGGTAATACGCGAAAATAGTCGAAATAACGCCCCGAGTCAAAACCGTTATTCGGAAAGCGGACAATCATCGGTAATAGTCAGTACACCGTTACCTGCTGCGCTTCAAAACTACTCCGACTTTACCGAGGCGTGGGTGGCTGCGTTGTCCGGAAGGAAGAGCGAGCGCTGGGCTACTGATAGCATGGCGAGTCCCTCTAGAGCCATCCAGCTCCTGGGTCCCCTGTTTTTAATCGCCAGCACTAGAATACAGCTAAAACTAACACTTTAGGCAGATTTTATGACATTAACACATTTTAATCCCTCACAGCCTTTAAGTGACATTTCCATTATCGGTTCCCATCCGCTTCGGTGACTTCATTATTTCCTCGTAGTAATGTCTCAAATCCCAGAGATACTGGTGAAAACATAGGGTCGAAGTTGAGGGTTAGTGTTTTTTTGTGACATTCGGGGGAAACGGACCTCAGTGAGGGCTTCTGGAGTATTTTACGCACTGATGGCTGTTTTGTAGGAGTGTAGATAGACTTGGCCCAAATTGGGACGCGACAGTGACAGTGGCATCGATCGCACGGTAGAAAAAAAAACAAAACAAAAAAAACATCAGGGCCAAGGGGCCAGTCTGTCTCCAGCTCGGGTAGCCTGTGTAACGGTGTAGTGAGTGTGTGCCTGGAGGGAATGTATACGCTCCAAATGAACGGTGCGACCATATAGGAGCGACCTTTTGATAGGACTCGTTTGAGCACGGCTTTCTGGCTCTTTGTGCGGATTAAGCACCGAAAATAACCCCCCTCGTTTCTTATTTCCTTTACTTTTAAACTTACGATTTGTATGATTGAATCCATTTTGAACCAATGTAATGGAATTATTTGTGGAATCTGGTGAAAGAAAAAAACAACGTTTGAACTGTATTTTTGTTACCATTATTGTTATTTTATTTTATTAAATTTGAATATTATTTTTAAAATATTTAATCTAACTATAAACGTATATTTTTTTTGTTCAAATTAAATTCAGTCAGATAATATGTATGTTTTGTTGAACTGTAAACACTTAATGTTTTTCTTTGGTCTGGACAAACCTGTTTCACTAAGACAATGTAACTGCATTTCCATACACTCTAATTTAATACAATAATGATAGTTATAATAAAAATTTAAATAATTTTTTGGGGACTTTATTTTTTTAATGTTGTTCACATGCTCTACCACTTTTAACACCGTCTTTGGCTGTGTGTGTGTGTGTGTGTTTGTATTGGTGCATGTTAGTTAAGCAGCTTGCAACATTAATTTCATCCAATGCGGTAGAGGAGAGGAGTTAAAAAAAAAAAACATATAGTGTGAGAGATGGCCAGATAGCCCTAGGAGGACAATAGCCGTTGGCTTGAAAATGCTTCTTGATTATTAAAAGCTAATGCATTTTCAGCATTGCAGCCTTCATTAAGGGTGCGGATGGAGGCGGGGGTGAGTGGGATGAGAGGCTACTGGGAGGAAGAGAGGATGGGAGAGAGAGAGAGGGGGGGAGAGAGACAGGGGCTGAATCTGTCCTATAACTCCTGGGCCCAAGACACATGCAGCTAGAAGATTGGCTCGGGCTTCTCCTAGGGGTCGACAATGTGTCATTTCCACCCGGCTAGATTGCCCTCTGCCTATCTGATATTAATGTGCAAATCAATATTTCAAGGATTAAATTTCCCTTCTTCATTTTTTATGGTTTCTACCTCAATAAGTCTCCCGTCTAATAGAGGAGGCTGGATGATTTAGAAGCTTTTGCTGCAGAAAGAGAGAGAGAGCGACAGAAAGAAATAGAGGGGAGCTTTGCAACAAGGCTATCGCTGCATTTTAATGTTCTTCTTCATGGATCCCCCGTAGGCCCTTGGTAAGGAGGGCTATATTGCTGGTTTACAGTGTAAAGACAGCCAATTTAGGCAAAAAGGCAGAAAGGAAAAAATATGAGTCCGGTTGAATACTTAAGACGCTGTTGTAATCCGAGTAGCAGGTATTAGTGAACCGGGAGCTTCCCCCTCAAAGACACAAATACGTACAGAGAGCTACATCCAAACCTGCATTACCAGCCGTCATGCTTGAACGGACAGTGTAGCTTATTGCAGCCTGGACGGCTTTAACACTGTATTTTTTCATCTTTAACTCAATTTCACTTTTTTTTTTTTACATGTAGGAGCCCGTTGAAATTTGTCGGAGAGATTTACTCTCTTGTGGAATAACATCTGGTGTATGTGTGTTATAGAAATGAATCACTCTGACACAATGACCTGTGTATGACTATTGGGGAGTGTATTACCATAGTCATAATGCTGCATCTCATTGAAAGTCAACCAAATGAGCTTGGACCCTTTGACTCCCTATAGACATTCATTAAGGGACAGTGTGTATACACACACACACACACACACACACACACACACTCAGAGGCGTCTGTCTGCCAGTAGGTGTGTGTCTGTGCATGTGTGTTTATTTAATCCTCCTTCCTGTACCATCTGGTGTGTCTGTATGCATGTGTGTATGCGTGTCCAGCAGCAGCAGCAGCACAGTGTGAATTTCTCTCCTCTCAGCCACCAAATCGCCCCCCCTCCCTCCCAAATTCAGCCTGTGCAGCAGAACAGAGCAGACTGTTTTAACATACTTGTGATATGGAGAGTGTCAGCGAGCGAAAACAAGAAAAGAGAGGGAGAAAGAGACAGAGGAAGAGGCACAAAAGATCTCTAATTGTAGCTCGACCGCTTGGCTTCCTCCCTGATTCACGGCCATTACGATGTGAAAAGCACAACTGCCTGTCCTCCATTATTAAAACGGCAGGCCTAAGCACACTCTCTCGTCCATACACGCACACTCACTAGGGGGAATCATGTAGATTTTTTTTTTGTCTCTCGACTGTGACTGAAAAATGTCTGCTATCATCCTGGTCACCCACTTTAAAAACTGATTCTGTTTTAAAGATATTCAGACATTTTCACCCACATTAATTTAAGTTAGTTTGTTTAATCTTTGACAGTATAGCTATAATTTCTATAAAGGCAAAAAAACATGTCAAAACAATAATATTCAATTTTGATGGACGAAGTTGTCACTTAACCTCTCTCTATATATGTGTATATATATTTATATATATATACTTTTATTTTCCTAACAAAAAATCTATTATGCAACTGTATTTGCCATGTCGCCAAGTAGATATCTAAGAGTCAAATTTTCCCGAGGTTTGATATGCTTTTGGTGATCTAGTGTTATTGTGTGTATGTGTGTGTGTGGGTGTTCATAAAGAGCTGACAGCATGCACTAGTCGTGTTGGGGTCTCCTGGCTCACAGAGGCCTGTAGGGGGAGAAGCTAAGAAGTCCACAGCAGCTCAGCATTATGTCTCAAAGAGGGGGGGCTTCCTGTGTCAACCCTGGGGCGCAGCAGCTAACACACACTTTCTCTCCATCACACACAGCGGGCGAAAGGCGGAGGAGGGTTAAAGACTTGGAACGAGATCAAGCCCCTCCGTAGCTCCCGGGGAGGGAGCTTGTGAATATGCGAGTTTTAGTGTAATTAGCACTTAATTATATTAACATATGCAAATTGTCAGGCGTAGAGCTTGTACAGCCAGTGGGTATCGGTGGAGGTACAAGTGACTCTATTGTACCGCCACAGCAGAAAAGAGAATAATGGGTGGGTGTAAAGCAACCAGTCAGAGAGTCAACCCCCGGTGCTAGCACATAACCAGCTAGCTTATTTAAGTCTCTGGCTGGCAGCTTTGCCAAATTTCATTAGTAGCCATGACGACTTGGCTAATTGTGCTGACTAATGTGCCCTGATCTGTTGTCAGTTGACAGGCGTGGGTGTGCATCTTATGCCCCTAAAACAAGAATGGGGAGAGAGACAGACCCAATTGTCCCGATTAATCCAGCACACGTTAACTCCCATTTAAACACATTTTTCCTGTAAGAGTATTTGCATATGCAAAAATACATCCCAATCTTTCTTTGTCTCCTTGGTTAGTGTTTGCATGCGCGCACCTGCGTTGACAAGGTTGCGAGCATGTGGCTGCAATGTGTTGGAGGGCAATGACAACAGTTGAGCTGTGAGCTGCGTGTTTCAGTCTAAGTGTGTCGTGTGTGTAATGCGCTGCTGCCTGTGAAGCAGAACTTGGACTGTGCGGCTGGTATGGCCATGTGTAGCGACATGGTTGAATTTGTTTTTGATTATTGTACAAGACTGTGATTCTGGCAAAGAAAAGCCTGGGCCTGACTAACAGGGACAAGGAGTTGTGCTTTAGAAAGTTCCATTCTTCTATTATTCCACATAGAAATATGTAATTTGGACACATCATTATAGTTACCCCCAACCAGGCAGCAGGGCTCCTTTTTTATTATTCTTGGAGGCAATGGGGGTGTTTAATGTTGTGTACTTCCCTCTAGCTAAAGGTGGATAGAGATTGGGCATAGTTGGTGCTACTCGTACTTGCATGCTAATCCTGTTTTTTGACAGGAACGTAAACTGATATAATTGCTTTTCAGAGGCAGGAATGGCAGTTTATACAAGTGTGAAAGCACGGGAAAGGGGATTAGCATTATTTTGCATAATGCTGGGCAGGCGCTGAATGGGGCATTGAACGCTTGACTGGGTGACATAGATGAAAGAGAGATGAAATGCTTCACCCCTCTTCTTTTTCCTCCCTCCCTCTCTTCTATTTCTCCCCTCTGGTCTCTCCTCCTCTGGTCACTGCTGCCGATAGAGAACTGTGTTTTTGGGAGAGAACCTCGGAAGCACTGTGTTGTGATGCAGGCAGATGGGAGGTGTGAAGCAATATGGATGATAATAGAGTCGCTGTGGTACCCTACAGGTACCCGTAGGTTTACAAATACATATATATATATATATATATATATATATACACACATATGTACTAGACTACCTAAAACACTGAAGTGTACAATTATGTAGTAGGATGGAGGTGGCTTAGGCAGCTTTTACATGGAAGGAAGGGTGCGGCTGTCGTGGATCAAATCTAACTACACAGTTCCTACCTTTTCCTTTATTGAGATGTTTACTAAGGCTTTGGTTGGATATCGTCTGGATAGAGGGAAATGTGGAGCTGCACGGCAGGTGTGTTTTAATGTGAATGCCTGCATGTGTGTATAAGCTTTGCTGATAGAGGGAGGTGGGCGCACCGGGACTGGTGACACAGCTTAAAATTGCCACTGTGACTTCCATATGACCCAAATCGACTTTGTGCGTAATTTATGATCAACCGTCATTATTGTTATTGCATCTGGTGTATGGAAATGATCCAGGGTTGAGGGAGGGGCATGAGGTCGGGTGGTGGAGAACACGAACGCCACAAAGGCTAGTATGGCCTGTTTTTGTTTTCTCTCATTGGACAGGATCCTCTTTCTTTGACCTTTTGCACGCCTTCCCTTGCCTTTCATATGCTAATGCCGGCCAGATCCGAGGAGGAAACATGCTGAAGCTGAGTGGAAGAGGACAAAGACTCCTCTCTCTCTTTCTCTGCCTCCTTTCCACGCCATATCTCCTCTTTTCTTGCCTCTTCCACTCTCGACCAACTTGACAGACTTTGGCATGAAAGGAAGTGAGTGCTCGGTGGATAGCAAAGGTGGGGACGGCATTGTTGGCGTGACCCACACCACCTGTGAGGATCAAGTGCACTGCAGAAATCCTTGGTCATGTTTATGTGGACGCATTTTGAGTGGCCCTTGTAGTGGGTATTGCAGATCGGTAATCGTTTGGAGCCGTGCCGCCAGTGGTGTTGTAGCTGAAGCCGAGTCAGTTTTGGAGTGATTTGTTGCTTTCCCAGAGCAGCTAGTGAAGTTGTCATAGAGGGCCTCTATTTGCTCCCAGTTTCTCTCAGACCTGCCAACTCTGTCGTCCTACAACCGGTAAAGTAGTGTCTCTAGTGGGGTAAAAGGATACCAATATAGCAACTACAACTCTCCCCTAACATAATGCTCCAGTGAACCACTGCAGAGCATGACGTGGTTTTGAGGCTCTTTCTGCTGTGTTATGGGAAGGGGGCATGTTATCTGTAGGAAATGTAATTTTTGTCCTCATTGAAATAATTCATTATTGAGCTTGGTTATCTAAATGTTTTTGTTGCCGTTGGTCCAGCGCCAGTAGGGATTGCATTTCTCTTCTCCTACTCCCTCTCTCTCCCATGTTTTCATGTCTGTCTTTCTCTCTCTCTCCCTCACTCTCTCTCTCCGTCTCACATCTCGCCAGGCCTGCATTGGTCTCTTAAGGGAAAATAGAAAGAGGGGAATTTTCTCTTCCCTCTGTGCTCTGTCCTGTTCTCAGGCTCTACTGCCTATTTTGCATCAGCCATCTCATACAGGATATTAGCCAAAGGAAAAAAAACAGGGGTCAGGGTATTTCAATTAGAATAATATGTTTATTCTTTTCATTTCAAAGTCGGGGATTCTGTAGGGTGGGGACAGAACAGTTGGAGCCGTGTGTTCGAGGACTGTGTGTTTGATGTGAGGTTCTGTTGGCTCTGGGTGTGCCTGTGAAACTCAGGTTAGGGTCAAATAAAACAGGATGGTGAAAACACAAGGCCATTCCACAGCATGTCTCCCATACTGTCATACATTTTTGTTTCTCTCTCTCTCGCTCTCTCTCTCAGTATGTATCATTTAAATTACTTTTTTAAAAGCTAGATAGAGACAGATATTTAAAGCACAGCTATTATTAATTCCTGAAAATTTATTTCATTTGTGATGCTGCAGTTACCTTTCAGACTGTGACATTTGTTTGTCCTCTACACCCCTTAATGCAGTCACTGTGAAGGACAATCCCTCAGCTCCGCAGCTCAGTGTGAGTGCCTCAAACCCTCACTCTACATATTCGACACAGAATTCAGCAGCCTTTTGTTTTAGAAAATCTTTGTCCCTCTTGTACTTGCTAACAAAATAGTGCACCACACAAAAAGGTTATATGCCACGTTTTATCGATTGCTACCAGAAGCATTTTTCTACCTGTACCTGTAAAAGCTGGCAAGGCCAAAAGAGAAAAGCTGCAAAAAGACATCCCACTACCTGATGTGAACTGAAGTTAAAAGCAGGCTGAGTAAAGACGAGAGGGAGAAAAGTTAAAGGATGACTAAATTTGTCCAGGTCTGAGGAAAGATAGCACAATAGCACAAGGCGCCTCATGACAAATGATGCATTCTCTCTCTCGCTGGCCAAAGACAAAGGCAGGGATTGAGGAGGCAGCGAGCCAAGTCACAGGATATATGCACATTAACAGACCTTTAGGAGAAGTGAGGAGATAATAGACCAACTCTGTACATCTGTAAGAAACAGTGATATAATGAAATATTCTATTACAGCACGGGTCTCTGTCTGCATGTACATGTTCTGTATGCAGCATGATTGACATGTGGTAGTCCTGTAGGCGATTGCATGTGGATTTCAAGGCCACTGGCAGAGCTCATTGTGAGGAATAAGTGGCTAATTAATTATGTATGAGTTGTGGCCATAAACAAACAGTGTAATGAGAGATGAGACAGATTTAATAAAGAAAGTGACTCCAGTTGTAGGAAGACCTCCCCAGTCATCCTGTATATTATTATTATTATTATTATAGCTGATGTAATCCACATACAATCAGACTCATTATATTTATTTATATTATATATTTCCTTATTCTCTTTTGTCATGTCACACATACGTATGTGTACTATATTAAAACAAAAACCTATTTCTTTCCAATGTAGGTCTCAGTCTCATCTAATATAGGCAAAAAAGCATGTGTTTCCTCATCTCCCCAGAGAGAACTCCAGCCAACACCATCCCTCTCAATCCTTGCTTCTTCTTTCTGGCTTGGCATCAGCCGTGGAATAATCTTTAATTATTTGCTTTTAAAAGAAAAAAATAAGACCCCCTCCCCCCTTTTTTCCCCGTGACAGAAAAGAAGAAGAGCAGAGCAGGCGCAGGAATGTTCTTGTATATGAAATTGTAGGTATTAACAGCTCTGGTTTTGTCAGTGGTTTTTCGCTGATGTATCAGCTCCCTGCTTCTAGACTAAATAAAGAGGGGAGTTTTGCCGTGTTTCATCGCGGCTGAGATGTGCAGATATAGGAAGGCTTTGGAGGAATAGTTAAAAAAGCAAATGAAACAGACCTCTGCTTTAACACAATACTTGAACAGGGTTTAAGATGTGCTGATGGACATATCTTAATCGAGACACTGGATGTGAACTTTGTGCCAGAGCAAAGGAAAACACACAAACACAAATCTATCTGTATGTATATACACACAAAGGCCAGAACATCATGTTTAGAATTCACCAGTCACACTTTTGTCTGTTGAATATTCCATTAAATATTCACTAAAAGGTAAAATGTTGCCATTTTTATACAATAAACAAGAAGGAAATTTGTCCATTTGGATCCAGTGTCCTGTCTACAGAAGGGCTGGATTTGCGTGACATGCTACAATTGTTTGTTTTTTTACATTCTGTTAAAGGAATATTCATGCGCTAATCTAAAACCCCAGCTAATTACATCTGACAGTTGTTTGTTTGTAGTGAAATCCAATTAAAATGTACACTTTTCAACTCCATTGCTCATTTCTCTCCCTGCACCCCCCCTCCCTCCCACGGTAACTAGAAAAAGAGCCCATGATGGCATAAATAACAACTGTGCTTTCCTTGTGGTTTTTGTGAGAAGAGGGCAAACTCACAACAGCTGTCAGAAAAGAGGGGTTTGTTTAAAAAGCAAATGGCTTTGGTCTAAAGTTCATTTGGAGACCTCTCTAATTAAATAGAGAGCCAAAAGCTTAAGTTAATTAGTAATTCCCTGGGTCCAGAAATTAGACCTGTCACGAGTGTTTCGAGCTCTCGGAAAACTGTAAGGTATGTGCACATTTGTGTTTCCTATGTTTTTTCCCCCCTATATATCTCCTGTGCCTGCTCGTATCTCAGTAAACAAGTGTACCTAAATGTGCGTTTAACCCTTTTTTTTTTTTTTTTTTTTTTTTTATGCAAGTCTCTGACAGTTCCCTGCTGTGAAATGTTGGAGACATTAATGGCCTGTTTGTGGCGTGTTACAGAAGTGCTCAGGAGATGTTTGAGTGAGAGGCACATAGCTTGTGGCGTCAGTCAGGATACCTGCCCTATGATTACGTTTATGAAGATAATGACAGGGCTGGGGTCGTGCTGAGTACTGTCTTTAAAAAAACAGTTGGGGTTTGAACTTTAAACCTCATTGTTACCCCTGCAGAAGAACATAAAGTTTTGGTCAGAAGGGTTGAGAAATGTGTGTACAATTAGCAAGGTGTCTCTGAATCAAGGCTGAAAAACAATAAAAGCTGATGTTTGTCTTTCTGTGTAAATGAACCTGACCAGCTGACTCTGCCACAATTCAATGTTCCTGCCCGTGCAGACGACAGTCATACGATCACTAGCCTTTGAGACGAGCAGTTACAACACAGATGTGGGGCAATGCATTGACTTGCACTGTAAACGTTCTTCAGCAGCTGTGCCAACAGCTTGTTTTTAGTCAACTGACACTGATAGGCATCTTTTTCCAAATAGGGCAACATTTGTGACATTTTTTCCCCCTTTCCCAAAAAAGGAATCACTTTTGGCAGCAAGTAGCAGGAGTTGTTACACGACTTTGACTCTCAGCTATCAGCAGGACTCTCTGCTCTTGCAAAACCGATTCTTATGCCGGTAACAATCGTACCTGTGATTAGAAAGGAATTTTGTAAGGATTTATCATGCTCCTCTCACGCCTTCACTTTGAGTTATATAAACAAGTCGTTTCATAAGCATGAAAGCAGCCTAAAAAGTGAACCTCGTGGTGGTTGATACTGTATAACCAGTCGCTTATATTTGCCAGGTGGATGTGAAATGTCTGCGTCAGAGACTGCTCTCTGTGTCCGTCTGAGAGTGTGTGCTATCCTTGACTGACGTGGATGGTGTTTGCTTAACCTCTCCTGCGTTGCACTAGCACGGCCTTGTCAATTTGTGTGTGCGTGCGCGCGCGGGAGAGAGAAAGGGAGAGCGAGTTAGAGAGTCCAGCAATGGTAGCTTTCATTTCTCATGTCCCCAGCAGTATTTGTTTTTAAACAAACCTGCTGAGAGGCAGGGTGAGAGATATCGAGGGGTCTGAATCAACACAAATTATGGATATCTTTCTTCTTTTTTTTTTTTGCAGAACTCAAATAAATAAAATAGGTTAAACAACATCCATTGATAAATGTGTTCTGAAGCATGTATTAAATTCCTTTTTTTACACTCAAAAAGTCCAGTCTTTTTACTTTTCCACCTTTCCAACTATTTATAACAGTGAGGTGGAATATGTCCGACAGGGTCTCATGTTATTGCAAAGATGAGGTGTGCATGTGTGTAATCGTCTCATGCCTCTTGCATTATCCAAACGATAAGGCTGTAATTTATGTAACAGCTAAGCCTTTTCATATTGTGTACGTTGTACCTTACGAGAGCATGATGAGCAGGCTAGATTAATATTTATTTAGCACAGGCAAATCAAGGATTAAGCAGTCATCATTTTAGCGGTAATCCGTGTCTCTGGTGAGATGCAGAGACAAAGAGATGCAGATTACAATACACATAACACCATCAAAACCGCAATTAGTTGAGGACTCTCTTTGCATATTTGTGCAGACGAGGAGATGGACAGTAGGTGTACACATTCACATAAGTTGTGTTTTACTTTCCCACAAATCTATTGTTGTCCACGGCGTCCCTGACTTTGAACATCTCATTCTCACTGTCAGCCTCTCTTCACAAGAGTCTCTCTCTCGGAAATTAGTGATGGTTTGTCTGATTCATTCAACTGACGTAAATGTGTCTCATGATCTTTCCACTGTCCTTACAGAGTCGAACCACACAGACACACACACACACACACAGTGACTGCTACACATGCATGAGCAATGAACACTTCTTTCTTACCTTCAATAACATGGGATTGGGTCAACACGCTCAGATCTAGTGTGCTCATTAACAGCAGTCTGAGAGATTTGAGTTACTTGGAAGTGTGCAGATAGAAGTGATTTTTTGTTTTTTGTTTTTATAATTTTTGCTAATTGGGATAAACTGTTTTGCAAGAGAACAATAGATGAAAGCTCCCAGTGTTGTTTTGTGTCTGATGTGATGACTTTGCGTGCATGTAGGTGAGAGCGACTGCGGTCACAGAGAAGAGAAATTGATTATGTACAATGGTGATCCTGCATTTTCCACAACAGTGTGATGTGAATAGAGCGTCTGACTTACCTTTGCTGAACTACTAACAGCTGGAACAAAAATTATGCATGCGATATGGGTCATTATGAGAACTGGGGGCAGAGAGGTTTGAACCAGATGTGAGAGAGAAACGAGTGAAAGAAGAGATAAAAAAGCCCTGCTGTGATAGAGGAAGACAGGCAGAAGCTCCAAAAGACAGAATGCCATCCTCAGTTCCCCTTTGCCCTCCTTACTCTCTCCTCTCACCCAGCTTCTGAATGCTAATAGCTTTTTCTGTTTCACCCCCACCCAACAAACACATATATACACACATATGCCCCCCCACCCATTCAATCCTTCCCCATGGACACTGCTGCATTGTTTGTGGCAGTGCTTCTATTCTTTCAAACTTAATTACCTTCTTGCCTTTTGTGGCGGCAGGGGCTGGAAGTTTTGCTCCGTGGCAGTGGAGGTCGTCACACATTCTTTAGCGGTGCATTCCCTTAATCTTGCGGGTAGAGGTGGAGGGGGTAAAGAGAGAAAGGAGACATGTCCAGAAGAGGGGAGCTTTGCTTCCAAGGTGGTTATGGTACCCCCCTCCCATACACGTGTACGTACGCGTGCGTGGTTATAATAGTTGGGGCATAGGCTGCCCTTTGTTTGTGCGGTTCATTTCCAATCAACCCTAATTAACTAGAGAGTGTTTCCAGATTGCCAGCAAAAGAAAAATTCCCCTTTTTTTCACTCCCATTGGTCTTTGCTGTTTTGAGTTCGAGGAAAGAGACGGGGAAAAAAAACTGCCGGCATTAGCTATGTAGATTGGCTTTGCCTTTGATGCCAGAAAAATCTTTAGCAGGGGCAGTAAGTGGTGACTGTGACCCGCTGGTGTCTGAGTGTTTATTTTTATGTTTCAGTTTGAGTTTAGTTTAAATTATTGCCTCTTCACAGACATGAGACTTGAGCATATATTTAGACTGGACTGTGTAAGCACGGAGTCCATTTGTAAAATTTGGTAAATCCGGTCAAAGTTCTCTTTAATTCATTAAACTTAGCCATACAGGCAGCAGATAAACATTGGCACTGAGGGACGCCCCACATGTTAAGTGTCACAATAAAAACCTACCTAATGTAAATAAATGTAACTGGGTTGTTCAAGGAGGAGCTGGGAGACATGAGAGATGTTTTCACCTTATTTTCGATCTAGTCTTGTTTTTGTTTTTTTTTTACTTATATGGAGCTTGGGTGAAAACCTAAAACACTTTTCACAGCCCACTCATCTGGTCAACAGGTTTGTTTTTGCATACCTGACTATTTTTGTTCCCCACGATATTCTCATCACACACACATTACTTGTTATTTTCTAATTTACCGGGATATTATTTCCTTAAACAATGGCATATCAGGTACAGACTTCAGGGCAGTTGGGTTTAATGTTACCTGAGCAACAAACGAGAGCAATTAAGTTGTCATCAACCTGCAGGGAAAGAAGCTGCATTCCCGCTCTGGGAGAAGACAAAAAGGCCACTTCCATCCTGTACACTTCTCTTCATTACTTCCACCCACCCTGCCTGCCCCCAACCTCTGCCTCCTCCTCCTCTACCTCTAAACATTTCTTTCCATTCTTTAGCCTCTTCTCACAGACCAGTGCAATTGCTCATGTAGGCATAAGTCTGAGTTTGATTTGTTAAAAGGCATTTTTGCAGCGTGTGTAATTTGTCGAACAGGATTCCTGTGCTTAATGGAGTGGTGCTGGCTCTAGGTGTCTGGGCTGCACCTTGCAGTAATGATAAGGTGTCTTGTGGTAATGAAGGCCTTTGCCTGCAAGGAGACACAAGGAAGAGGACAGACGGTCAGAAAACACCATGTAGGGCAGGAGTGCGTGTGACGTATAACCTAACACCTCTGGGCTACAAACAAGGGCTGCATTAAAACTTGTTGCGCTGTTGAGTTGTGAAGTAGACAAAAATATTGTCGGTCACGCACGCTATCATTCCTTCACTAGTCTTTTAGCAATTTTCTCCTCTTTTCTCCCAAGACTGCAAACAGAGCGTTAGCTGTTGCAGTACAAACATGGATTAGCACCGTGTTCTTTTGGCTCACACTGCAAGGGAAAGACGGTTTCTTCTCCCTTCTTCATCCATTTTCCTTTTCGATTCCTCAGTTTCTGCATGGCAACAAATAAACAGGTCTAATTAGACCGGAGTAGACCTATTCATGGCACTGACACTGGGAGATGGATGCACAGGCTTTCACAGAGCCCTTCGCCTTTGTCTTTGGCTAACGCTCGGTGACATTTTGATAGAAGATTTGGTGTTAGACTGAGGGGCCACATGCAGAGAGAGGGATGACCTTCTCGGAGACCTTAAGGGATGGACATTTAGTCGCTGACTTTGTGGTTTGACTTTCCCTGGATTTACAGGTTCCCTTGAAGATTTAGTCAGGACTTAATTTAACCTCCTGTTACATGTGTTTTCAACAAGTTTTTGGAAAATGAGAATTTTAGATCTTTGAGGACCACATCCCACAGGACCAGCTGTCGGAATCCAGTGTTTAATGAGGTAATGAATACTTTGATAGTGACAGTGAAGAATTCAGACAGCAAATTTAGTTGTAAATAAAGGTATTCGTAGTACAGATGTTTGAATGTACGCAAAAGTAAATCAGCTTAGACACAATATCTGAAAAATTGCAAATGTTCTTATTTACTCTTGTCTCAGAGTTAAGAGTGCAGGGAAAGAAAGGACGTGACAAATAAGAAATAAATGCACAGATCGCTTACTTAAGACTTCTTCCCTGTCACTCTGGAAGCTAAGGAAAATGGATGGATGGATATGGAGAATAGAGGAGAGGATTGGGGGGGCAATAGGCCAAGGAGACTCTCAGCTCCTCTCTGCCATCAGAACTAGCAATGTCCAAAAGCAAGCATTCCTGGTCTATTATTTGCTCCGCACTGAATCTGATCTGCCACTTTAATTACCTTTGTATGTCTGCCTGTGTGTGTTTGTGTGTGTGCGCGTTTGAGTATTAGACAGACACAGAGAGAGGTAGAGAGAGAGAGAGAGAGAGAGAGTGTGTCCATGTGCATGCTTGTGAAAGCAAGAGGACATGCTTAATTAAAAAACAGAGGTGGGAGCGGCTCTGGCCATATCTTTTGTTCTTCTAAAATAAAAGAAGAGAAAAGCAAGGCTTCATTGTTAGTTTATTTCCCTTTCTCTTTCTCTCTATCTCGTTTTCTCTCCCTCTCTCATTGGATCTAGTCTTTTGGTTGGTTAGCAGAGCACAAGGAAACCAGTGGGGGAGAGTGAGCGAGAGGAAGGTTTCTTAGCGAGAGGTAACACAATCTGCCTTGAAAGAAGCAGTAGTGGGCACCGCTGCTGTGAAAGGTGTGAAGCCTAAAGAATGAAGCGAAACAAAAAGGAGCGAGCAGCATAACCTTTGCACGTATTTACACTCGAGACAAAATGTCACGTAATCAGCTTTAATGTAGCGCATAACAAGATACTGTTGGGATCTTCGCAAAATGTAATCTCTGTGTCTAAATGGCACTTTGACCTCAGTCATGTAGAAGGGAATATATTACAGAAGTTAGTTTTGTCTAACAATAAGTTTTCTGTGACCGTGCTAAAACATTGAGAATTGGTTAGGATATTTTTTCAAATAAGAATTGCTAAGAAATTAACTGGCAAAACAACTGTATAAAACATTGGGCATACATATGTAGTTACATATGTATGCCTGTGTTCTATTGATAGAAACCAAATTAACATTAAGGACAACCCAAGATAGCAAATTAATGGACATGCTAATGTGTTATTTTTCAGCACACATGTAAACAGCAGCTAACCTGTTCACATTAAAGCTGATGTATCAGTGCCAAGTACTTAACACGTTGGCTTATCCATAAGACATAATTCTGTACTTAAAGTGTTAGGAGATGCATAATTCATAAACTTCAGTGTTTTATGTCCGTGCTACAATTCAAAGGAGTTGCTCCCAAATGAAATGAGCAGTCATTGACACCACTGACAAGTAGTAAATCCTGTCGGATGCATCGCATTAGCCCCTAAAACCCGCTTCTTCGGAACAGTTTTACCCTCAATCACATTTAACACAACCCATGGCAAGAGATACACTGCTGGAGAAGTTGAATAAAATAAAATGGGAAATATTAGACAGCAGGAGTACACACTGTGCTGCTATGGTGCAGAGCCTAATGGATTATTTATGGTAAACATCATGGAGCTGTAATTTGAACAGATGATGCGCAATTCTACGCACACATACACACACACACATATGTATATATGTACATAGTTCTTTAAATGCAAAATACAGATTAATCTCACGTTCTATCTGATACCGCTGCAGCTTTGTATACACAATGAAGAGATACATTTGTGGGGCATTATTAATTCCATGCATACTTGCAGTGTGACACACATTTGACCCGCTTCACCTCCACGCTTGTTCAGAATGCAGAGCTAATTGCTGCTAATTTCTTTGCAAGTAGGAGTTAACATGTAGAGGAGCGACTACAGGTCTCCCTTTGTGTGTGAAATACCTAGTATTTTTTTAATGATAATATATTTAGGGACAACTACCTCTACTGAGCTATCCTTCATGTAATTGCAAGGACAGCAAACTATAGACACTGGTCACAGATTAAACAGTGTGTTGTGTAAAGATTTACAGAATCTGAATCAGGAATGGCAAATACATAAATAAATAAAAAACATGATTTTTCTCTTTTAATCTACGACTTGTCCCCATGGAATCATCTCGGATATACCAGATTAGATGTGATTAAATCTCGTGCAGAAAACACGCACCCACAAACATTTGATTTCATTCCTCACGCTTTCACTGTCCCTCCCACAAGCTTTTGTTTAGCCCTGGATTGTTGCGGATTAATCCTCTAATTGCTTTGTAGCTTTGTTGTGATGGAGAGGGAGTGTAGAGAAAAAGAGGCAGAATTAAGCAGCAGGTGGATTGGGCTAAAGGTTAACATGGCTTTTTAAACCTTCCTTTTAATACCATCTCATCTTTTGCACGCAAACATCAGGTGATGGGACTGTATCAAGCAAAAAGACATGGACAAGAACTAGTTTAGTTTAGTTCAGTACTTCTAGTTTGGTAGTTGTGGTGGGGAATGTTTTGTGTGTGTGTGTATGTGTGTGTGTACTCTTTACATTTAAGCCTTGTTGTGAAAAGCCTAGAGATTGAAGCAGTGAGGGGAAAAGAGATGGGCAATCACCCAGGATTGATAACATCTCACTGGTATTCCAAACATCATTTCTCGTGGAAGCTCTCTTCTTCTCTTGCCCTCATTTTCTCTCTTCGACTTTTAATGTATGTCTTTTCTGTGTTTTCTCTGCGTGAAAACCCCCCAAAACATTTAATTTAATTGAAATATTCTTTATTTATTTTTATTTCCCAATGTATTCCCACATGTAATGAAAATTTGCTAACGGGCAAATTACTTTTCCACACACTCAAGTGCAGCCACACAGTTTGCAGGGATGACAATATTCAGTCGTACCTTTGGGGTATTAATAGGTTAATAAGTGCTGCCTAATTGGAAACTCCTGACTGGGAAGACCAAGCCAATGATTGAGGACTTCCATAATGCTGTTCCACTTTTGGTCCTGAAGGGACACACCTTTACAGCCTTCCTGTGTTTACTGAGCTGTTGATTAATCCTGATTGTTAGTTATTTTAACTCACTGTTTCAACCCTTTTAAATATTCCTTAACGTCAGCCCTGGGATATGGACTGTTCACATCAGCTGTTGAGAACATAACACCCAAAAGCTGTTTTAAAGGAAATATTTTGTGGAAGTGGGATTACTTTTACATTTTTAAATAATAAAAAAAAGAAATTTAAGAAAAAGGTTTAAAAGATATTAAGATAATTTTAAATTAACTGACATACAGTCATTTGCATCTAATATTAGATTTCTAACTGTCAGAAAATGGGGGCATATCTGGATAATTTAGGCAAGATTAATAAAAGAAACACACAAGGTAATTTTTTGGTATTCAAAGAAATAATTCAAGGATTAGGCCTGAGTGATACCTGTATCCTTATGCTGAAAATAAGGCTGCCAAAGTTTGTCACTGTTTTTTTACTGGAGACAAAATAAACTGAGACAGTAATGTTAGCGAAACATGACCTTTACCCTTTCAGCTCCAGAACAGTTAACAGTCGTCTGTGAGAAAAAGAAGCTATGAAATTCTGGACAACTGCTCCTGTATATGTATATTTTTAGTCGTACTAGTACTTTTCCAAATGACAAAACTTACCATTTGAATTACCATCTGAATTCTGTATACTTACCATTTGAATTACCATCTGAATTGCTATTTACTGCTAAAATATGAGATTATCATTAACACAAATGTATAGCTGAGGTGAAGCTGCTCCCATCCTCTAGTGTGGCAAAGTGGAATTTCAAGCTCCTACTACCATGGGCTATGCTTCATTCATTTATGCCTTATTTTCCCCATTTTCATGTTCTGGTCCCTGGGGTCAGCAGAAGACAGACTGTTTTTAACTAATTCGTTTTTTTTTTTGTGACTCTTACAAGTCATTCATTGATTTATAAAACCTTGATGTAAGTAGGAGGAAGTGTATAACTTTGAATTTCCTCATTGTTAAGTTGCCTTTCCAAAGCACTTTTTCTTACTCTGTGTCCCTTGTGTAATTTTTATTGTTTTGTTGTATTTTATCCAACCAAACGTGGGTTGGGATGGTACTGCCTAAATTATGATAGACGCCATTAAGACATTTTGAAATTACTGGATTTGATTTCTGAAGGATTATGTCGGGAAAACATTCTGGCCTCCATAAATGTAGAATAACTCTTGTTAATAACTCATACTCAAAGACAACATCTGCCTCCTGGCCTGGATACAAACATTCCCAATGTCTATTGTTAAACCAAACATGTGTGAAAAACAACTTGTGTTCATGAAGATAAATAATTGTTTTGGAAATGTTGGAATTAATTACATTAATCTAATTGTTCATTCATAAGTTGCTTTTGGCATTTACTAAATCATTGTAATGTTTTTTCTTTTTTTTTCTCAACCCAGGTCCCTGTTAGGCTGGATGAGATGAGATCCCCATGTAGTGGTCGTCATGGCAACTTGTGACTCCCCCCCTATGGTGTCCTCACGGCAGCAGGAACATGGTGGACAGAGGCTGGACGCTGCTGCTGAGGACAACTCCGTCATTGCCATGGAGACCAGTGTCGCCAACAGCAACAATGCCAACAACAACCAATCATCACCTGCTGCCATTAGAGAGCCGGAGAATGGCCTTGGACAGCCTGTTGTGAGCCCGCTGACGTCCACTGCTACCCCCACCACTGTCACTACAACCACCGACCTTGTACCTGAACAGGGTCGGAGAGAAAGCTTTACTACCAGTAACAAAGTGAATGTTGCTGGGACTTTACCGGGAGTAGGAGGAGGAGCAGTTTTGGGTTCTGACTGTTCAGCCCCAGCCACGTCGCCTGTGGCGCCGGCAAAAGAGATCCCTTGCAACGAATGTTCTAATTCCTTCTCCAGTTTACAAAAATACATGGAGCACCACTGCCCCAATGCTCGCCTGCCTACCACTGGAGGTAATGAGGAGAGTGAGGAGATGGAAGGCATGGTAGGGGAGGAGAGTGAAGATGAAGGGGATCATGAAGTGAGTGCTGCAGAGATGGAGGAGATGACCAGTGAGGTTGAAATGGAAGAGGAGAGCGATGTGGAGCAGCTTTGTGGTGAGATCATTTACCAGCCTGATGGCTCTGCCTTCATCCTGGAGGACTCCAAAGAGCAGCATGGCAACCAAGGGGGGCTCCCTGCAGCTTTCCAGTTCAGGGGCCTGCTGTCCCCCCACACCTTCCCCAGTGTCCAGGCCAGCAGTGGTCAGAGAGGCCTGAGCCCAGGGGGAGAGCGGACGGAGCAGCCTGCTGCACCCATGTCCTTCTACCCACAGATCATTAACACCTTCCACATCGCCTCATCCCTGGGGAGTAAACCCCTAGTGGCTGACCACCCCTCCTTCCCAAATACCTCAGTTGGAGGGCTGGCAGGCACTAGTCCTGTGTTGCACAGTTTCCGTGTCTATGACCTCCGCCACAAGAATGACAAAGACTATCTTACAGCGGATGGTGCAGCCAAAAACTCCTGTGTGTCCAAAGATGTCCCTAACAATGTGGACTTGTCCAAGTTTGAGGGCTGCGTGGCTGATGGGCGGCGGAAGCCTGTGCTGATGTGTTTCTTGTGCAAGCTGTCTTTTGGCTACAGCCGTTCCTTCGTGACACACGCTGTCCATGACCACCGTATGACCCTGAATGAGCAGGAGCAGAAACTGCTGAGCAACAAGTATGTCTCTGCCATCATCCAGGGCATCGGCAAGGACAAAGAACCTCTTATAAGCTTTTTGGAACCAAAAAAACCCCCCAACTCTGTGCTACCCCACTTTCCCACACCTGCCAACTTCCTAGGGCCGGACACGGGCCTTCGCGGATTGTGGAATGCTTTCCACAGTAGTGGGGAGAATGCAGATTCCCTTCAAGCAGGATTTGCCTTCCTGAAGGGCAGTGCCAGCAGCTCCTCCAATGACCAAACTCCTAGAACACAAACCATGCCAAAGGCTGAGACCAACCCAAACCTCGGGGGAGGGGCTGGTGCCCTCAGAACCCCCAGCAGGAGTTCTGCTGCTGCTGCCGCTGGTGGTAAACTGGAAGGTCAGAACTCTGATACTGACTGTAAAGGCCGTGTTAGGGATACATGCACTTTGCAACCCAATGGGCCGGACCTGAGCCAGTACCCACCTATCAAGCGGGAGCCCGGTGTAGTAGGAGGAGAGAGTCCTGAGCAAGATGAGGATGCCTACTTCAATGGTGGTGGAGTAGACATGGAGGCAGAAGAGGAGGAGGAACAGGCCTTTTCCCTGGCTATGACAGGCCAGCGGGCTGACAGCACCAGTAGCAAAGATTTCCCTCTCTTAAACCAAAGTATTTCCCCCCTTTCCAACAGTGTGCTTAAGTTTAACAGTGATAGCAAAGGCCCTGCCTCCACTTCCTCTTCCACACATCCTATGTTTGAGAAGCTGGAGATGGAAAAGAACCGCATGTCCACTGCCCTGGCAGCTGCCAGAGAGCGGGAGAGCAGCAGTGATTCAACCAGTGAAGCCCTGGGAGGACGGGATGGATCATCACCCTCCTCTCACCCTCTTGACATGATTTTGCGCAGAGATGACGAAAGTCCTGGACCTTTGCATCAGCATGCAGGAAATCCAGGTACACCTGGGACTCCAGGCACACCTGGTACACCTGGTCCAGGTGAGGGGTCACCAGGTAGTGGGGTAGAGTGCCCAAAGTGTGACACTGTCTTGGGATCCTCACGGTCTTTGGGAGGGCATATGACAATGATGCATTCCCGTAACTCCTGCAAGACACTGAAGTGTCCAAAGTGTAACTGGCACTACAAGTACCAGCAGACGCTGGACGCTCACATGAAGGAGAAACATCCAGAGTCTGGTGGATCGTGTGTGTACTGCCGCACCGGACAGCCTCATCCTCGTTTGGCCAGGGGCGAAAGCTACACCTGTGGATACAAGCCTTTCCGCTGTGAGGTCTGTCCATCTGATTTGTTTTCCTTTATTGCTTAATTGTGATTTATTTAATAATGAAAAAAAGGTTTTACTTTTAATGCTGATTGTTGAATGTTTGTGTATTTGCTCCTTGTTTTAGCAACTTCTGTCACAGAGTACATTCTCAGTTAAACCTCTTTCTTAAAAATGCACATTACCTCCACCGCTAATCGGTGCTAACTCTCATCCTGTAGGTATGCAACTACTCAACCACCACCAAAGGCAACCTTAGCATCCACATGCAGTCAGACAAACATCTGAACAACGTACAAACGCTTCAGAACGGTGGAACGGAACCCCAGTACAACCACAACCATGCCAGTACTGTGCCCAGTGCCAGCCTTGGTGGTGGCTGCAGCGCTCCATCGCCATCTAAACCCAAACAGAAGCCCACTTGGCGCTGTGAGGTAATGAAACAAAAGAGGCTGTGGTAGAATAAAAATTGACGTGTTGTTTAATTCACACAGTGAGCCACTTGTATTATATATTTATACCAACAATATATAATTATATATGCTCAAAGGCTTCACAGATGCATCACGAGATTACCAGTATTAATGTTTATATAATACTAATTAATTTACTGAGGTAGATTTTATGTCAAATGATTCTATAATGTATTCATTTAATAATAAACTGTATGTTGCATTTATAGGTCTGTGACTATGAGACCAACGTGGCAAGGAACTTGAGAATTCACATGACCAGTGAAAAGCACATGCACAACATGATGCTCCTGCAGCAGAACATGAAGCAGATCCAACACAGCCTCCACCTGGGCCTGGCTCCGGCCGAGGCAGAGCTTTACCAGTACTACCTGGCTCAAAACATGGGCCTGGCAGGTGTAAAACTGGAGAACCCAACTGGGAGTGGTGGCCCAGAAGCCCAGATGATGATTAACCCATTCCAGCTAGACCCTGCAACTGCAGCTGCTCTGGGATCAGGTCTAGGTAAGAGACACTGAAAACGAAACAGGGAACATGGTTAGATATTTTTTGATCATTTACACACGTTAGTCAATTAAAACAACGTTAAAAAAAACAAACAAACAATAGAAAGTCTCTCCTGCTGTGGATTTGACAGTTCAGTTCATACATTCCTTTATAGCATTGTTGGCCCCAAGCTTTTTTTGCTTTTTTCTGCTCATCATTCACCCAGAAACTTCTATCTGTTTTATCACATTTATCTGGGTGTTGTTTTTATCTTTGGGCCTTTTCTTCCCTGCTCGTCATTTTTCTCCCTGCCCTCTCACCTTTCTTTTTTTCTTCCCGAACTCATTTGCCTCACCCCCTCCTCTTGTGCTCTCTCTTTTTTCTTTTTTTCTTTCTCTTTACCTCTTATCTCTCCTCTCATATTGTCCCTCTGTCATTGTCTCCTTTCTTTGACCCCTTTCACTGATTGAAAAATGATTATGAGAAGCCCCATGAGAATTATTCTTAATCTTTCATTTGTAATTTTCTTAAGTCAGCTTAATCCTTCCATCACGCACACACAGACACACACACAGACACACACACAGAGTAACGCATCAGCCTACCTACCTTCACTCATCCTGGAGTGACATCCACACACACACATACACACTCTCTTACACAGCAGGAAGCAGATTCCCGTAGGAGTGAGGGAGATTTAACAATGAGCCTGCAGTGTTACAGACCCTTTCTCTTCTCTAGTGTGGAGGTCACAGCCCAGCCGGCAGATGTACTCACAGTGAATTACACCAGTAACACACTGCTCCCCATAGTGAGTGCAGCTGTACATGGGTTTGAACGGTTGCTGGCAGAGTATTCACACAGTATATACAAATACCCAGCGTACATGCACAAAATTCAAGCATAGAAATAGCTGCTGGTGTCTAAAGACAGTGTTGAAAAAAACCCCAACTCATTTGGTTTAGCCTCTAATCATTCTTACTATTCGTAAAGGACACGCACACAGAGACAATATAGGGATCAAGCAGAGGTGTTAATTACATTTGTTTGAAAAGCAGATCCGTTTTTTTTTTCCTTTTTTTGTTCTGACTGGATGGACAGAAGAAAAAGAAAACCTGTGTAGTGCATTGATCAGCTTTTGAAATCCATGTGCCGACGTGAGAAAAGCCTGTGGCTCTCCAACCGACGTCCCATCATTGCCGAGAGCAGTAATTAAAGCTACCTGATGAGCGAGTTAGCAAGTTGAAAAGGATGATTGTAATTGATCTTGATTCAATCCTATTAGGGTTTTTATAGACAAGACTTTGTGTGGAGCCATAGTCCTCTGCGAGGCTTTATTTTATCAAATCTCTTTGTGTAAGGGAGGCTTGCATAGAAGACTCACTTTTTTCTCTCCACACTTAATTTCATTTAATAAAAAGAGCTTCTGTCTCTTTCTTCCGCCTCTTATCCTTCTACATACATGTGAGCCTTTTCTTTTCACCCCAGCATTGTCCTCCTGTCATACTCTTCTTTGTTTTTTATGTACCATTCTTCCTGCAGAGCTCACTGTCTCCCTCCCTGTCTGACATGTTATCCCTTCGTGCTTCCATTTGTTTAATTCATCTGGAGGCACGACCATTTACACTCTCTTTTGTCTCCATTTTTTTTCTATTGTCTAACATGATTTTTGCTCATTTTTCCACCCACAGTGAATAGTGACCTGTCTGCAGAGCTGCGTCTTGCCACTGGTCAGCTGATGGCAGATGATCTGTCCCTGGTATCTGCCGGTGGATTGGGGGGCATGTCCTCGTCAGACCCCTCCCTGTCCTCCTTGTCGCCACCCATCAACGACCCCACGATGCGCCTCTACCAGTGCTCTGTGTGCAACTGCTACACCACGGACAGCCTGGAGGCTCTGAACGCCCATGTCAACGCAGAGCGCTCTTTGCCCGAAGAGGAGTGGCGCTGCGTGGTGGGTGACGTGTACCAGTGCAAGCTCTGCAGCTACAACACGCAGCTGAAGGCCAACTTTCAGCTGCACTGCAAGACAGACAAGCACATGCAGAAGCACCAGCTGGTGGCTCACATCAAGGAGGGGGGCAAAGCCAACCAGTGGAGATTAAAGTGCGTGGCCATTGGCAACCCTGTGCACCTCAAGTGCAACGCCTGCGACTACTACAGCAACAGCGTGGATAAACTGAGGCTACATGCTACCAACCAGAGGCACGAAGCTGCCATCCGCCTCTACAAGGTAAAGATATGTTTAACATAGTTGGTGTCCTGCAGAAGAATTATATTTGTTTTTAATAAAATTACATATATTATTAAAAAAAGGAATTAAAAAAAAGTATTATTTTAAAAAGAAATTAAGAGAGACAATTAGAAACTATTTGGATATCTACTCTTTTGCAGGACAGTAACAAAACAACTTTTTACATCACAGTACATAACACATCTTTACAAGAGTTTACAAAAAGCCTATTTCCAGGGAATTTCGTTTTTTAAATGCATTATGAATTAAAAAACTTAATTAATTCTTTTTTCAATCATTTGTATTTGTTAAAATTGATTAATTAATACCTTCAACACAGCTTAGTGTATCACTCATATGAACTTTTCTGTATTTGAACATCATTTTAATTCAGCACACAGTTTTCAGCCCTGACCTACACTTTAATGAAAATACAGAACCCCTGGTGGATGTTCTCTTTGTACTAACAATAATATAAACAGTCAACACTGTAATGAAACAAGTCAACACACAATGTTACTCAGATGACCTTTTTGCCATACTTTGGTTAAACTTTTTTTGGAGGTTGTGTCAGACCTTACTTTGTTTGTTGCGTGTTAAATAGTTTTTAATTATAACAAAAAAACGAACTGGTCAAATCCCATGAATTAACAAGGATAAGATTCCATTTATCAGGAAAACAGGATTCATTCTGTACGTCACATGGATTAAAAAGTTCCCATAAAAACTCAGAGACAGAGACAGATAAGGCTCCAGGATAGTAATCAGTTTCATGGTCAAATGATCTATTTCCCATCTATGACACTATTAGTGTGTCTTTTCAGCTTGTTCTGAAGACTGTAAATAATTCTGGAATAATTTGAGAAGGTTTCCTGGAAAAGGGACTAGATGCATAATAAGAGCTTAGACTTTCATTGAGCGGTGACTCAGTAGAGCAGGATGTGACCACACTGTAATAACATTCCTTTTGATATCTAATCATGGTACGGTGGAGGAAAAACAGTCATGATATTATTCAATATTTTAATAAAAGTAATTACTCTTTCTAAATTTTACAAAACTAAACTGTTCAATGAAAATCATCGGGATTTCAGAGCACAAATATTTATTTATGTACTCATTAATGTTCACATCTGCATTTTGTTTGGGTAGACAAACAGTTGCATATTTTTCAGGTCGGTAGTTGTCACAGGTTTTTCTTTGGAAATATTTAGTCATGACTTGTCATCAGATGCCGCACCAGTTGCTCATCGCGGCAGCGTAATAACATGCGAGTCACTTACTTAACTAATGAAATGCTTCACACTCGTTTTTCTGCAAGGAAATTCCAACAAGGCCGACATTTGGCATCTCCTTTTCCTCCAGTATATTTACTGTGATTTAGTTTGTCAGACATCTCCTTCAGCTTAATAGGATGCTGTTACATTTCCAGGGCCTTGACCTACAGGACAGGATCAAGTGCATTACATTAATGAGGATTTCTTTACTACTCTATGCAATATTTGGTGGCAGTGATAGGTGTTTGTGTGTGTGTTTGTGTGTGTGTGTGTGTGTGTGTGTGTGTGTGTGTGTGTGTGTGTGTGTGTGTGTGTGTGTGTGTGTGTGTGTGTGTGTCAGTGTGCCTCTCTAAGCCTTGGCAGTATAAATTAAAATAGGAAAATTAATTAAGTTTCTTTTTTTTCTCTGCAGTATACCTTCTACCTTGTAATATTTTATTCCTGAATTAATATACGCAATTTTGTATTGTAAGCTCTTTTCTCAATTTTTTCCAACTTTTTAACTACAAAAAAAGTTTGTCTGTGTTTGACATGAGATTAATTGCTTAGGAGCTACCACAAAGATTTGGGTTGAAATTTGTATTTGCAAAATTAAATTTACAGACAGAGTCATGTTCTACTGCTCCAGAAGACTCCAGTCAATCCCTTTCAATTTTCTCCTGTGACTGCGTTGTCTGCACCACAACTGTAGGCCCTAAAGGAGGAAAATCTATTTCAAAAACTTGTGACTAATTCTTGCTGTTCGGATGCATGTCTGTGTTAAGCACACTGGTGTTT
>NC_024309.1:2796607-2857214 GCF_000523025.1 Cynoglossus semilaevis | reverse complement strand
TATACTGACACAGTACTGTCCGACTGTTTGGCAAAGACTGAACTTGGCACAGGATTAGTCGGAGATGTCTGTCCTTAAGGATTTCTCACTCAAATCGCTAAAACATGGTACTCTTTTATATGGCCCCTGCTTTAAGGCCTACGTTAACCGAGGCCTCAAAGTGTAAAACTATTATTGTCAGAAACTGAAAATCATAAAATATGAGCTATTCTTATTAGCTGTAATTAAAGTAACACGCCCAAAAAACACAACCAGCCGTAGAGCATGAAAAAGAAGTGGTTTGTTTCAGCGTAATCCTAATTTAGCCCTGATTTTGCCTCAAAAGAAACTTAAGCAAAGCAAGGGAGTGTCCTCAACAAGCGCCAGTTCCACTGAGGCAAGTGAGGGTCATCCCAGTGCCCCCTCCGTGCACTCGTACACCCCTCTACGTCATCTACCCACCCACCTACCCCACAGGCCTCAACAAATCTGTTCCACAGATGACGCTTTTAATGCCTCTGGCAGAAATCCCACTATTTTACCCTTGGACATGTGGTAGTAAAGCACGGAGAGGGAGAGAAAAAGCGTAGAGGAGCGGCGGAAAAAAAAGTCATTTCTTTATTTGACCAAAAAAACACCTCTCCTTTTATGTATTGGCAGAGGTGAAAAGCACATGGGGATGGAGGTAGCTTGGCTCGGTGCATGAAAAGATCCAAGTGTTGACGACTTTACCATCTGTTTTTTTGGAAACACAGAAGATCTTTATGGCATGGGAAACCATTTGAAGATACAAACAAAAAGCATATTCAGGACATTTTATGGCTGCTTTGTAGCAGCAGTGGAGTACTTCTGAGGGGAATTGAGAGTTTGAAAGTGTTTTTTTTTGTTCCCAGACCCAGGAAAATGACATTAGCAGCACATACACATCATGTCAGATGGTGTCCAGGGCCCAACAGGTGGTGCAGGAAGTCATTGGCCCTATATGGAAAAAGCGGACATTAATGCCCCACTGGCTATTAAAGATAAATATAACATTTTTTTTCATAACTTAAGTTCTAACAGATGGTGTTTTTCCAAATAGAGTCAGCTGTGTATCAAACATGACTTAAGTTTTATCACAGTTTTGAAAAGAAAAACTTGAATTCCCTAGGAATGTTTTACGCTGACAAGATGGAATATGATTTACCTCCATGTTTGAATGTAAGCAGTCTGTGGAGACTCGGCATAAACGGCCTCTAAAAATAGCATGGCCGTAGCTGGACCAGTCTTTGTTTAGCTTAGCATCAGTTGTGTTGATGTATGGCTTCGTTATGATTTTTAATAACAAACACTGGCTCTAGTGCACACAGAGAGGAGAGTAAATCTGTCAGTGCCACTCTGTCAGGGCTATGGGGCGGGGGGGCAGGGGGGGGTGAGATGGTGTGTGCGTGTGTGTCAATTTCTGCATGTGTGTCCGTGGAGCTTTGAGGTTTAGATCTATGCTGTGTTTGCCCCTGGGTCATTAGAAGTTGAGAATGTTCATGGTCAATGTGGCATGGTCGAGGACCACACACACACGCACACACACAGAGTGTCTCAGAGGCTGTGTCACCTGTTCCTCAGATGGTCGCCACCCACCCGTCTGTCTGTCTGTCTGTTCAGTTTTCCGTCATATTTCAAGCAGAATTGGACAAATGTGTTCCACTGCACATTTCCATATCACATTTTTCTTTTTTTATTGTTTTTATTGTTTTTTCCCCCTCTGCTGTCTCTTTCTTCACACTTTACTTTGAACTCGGAATCTCGGAATCATGAAATACTCAACTTTTTTATGATATAGATGGAAAAGAGATGACATTTGGATGGAAAGTTTTGTTTCTCATGAAGAAAGAATAAGAACTCTTTCTTCATCCCTGTCTTCCACCCTCTTTGTTTTCTCTCTCTCTCTCCCTCTCTCCCTCTCCCCCCACCCTTTCTATTCGCCCTGAGGAGCTACAGATAGGCCATCTCATTACCCATGATCCTTGTGGCAACACCATGGCTGAAAATCAAGGGTTGGGGAGGCATTAAAGTGATGTGATGGGAGGAAGAGGGGAGGAAGAAGGAAAGAATACTAGATTTGATGCATCAAAAGAACTCCTCTCTTTTCTAATTTTAATCGTCGTCTTTGTACTTCTTTTTCCTCTTTTTTTCCCTCCCCATCAACCAAGGGGCATTTTTTTTCTTTCAATCATCCAACTCTGCCCCCCCACCCTCACATTTAATTCTCCTCCATCTCCCTCAGATGGAAATGGCTATGCTTATGCATCTGTGATATTAAGTCTGCTGCTGTGCCTTGGCTATTAGCAAGGGTCAACTCTGCCCACTCTCATTTGAAAATCAAATGGCCCTATATATATGCAGCCCAAATTATTGGACTGTCATTTAGACTTGTGTGATGGGAAAATGGACAGGAGATTGACTCCAGCAGATTTGCATAAAAAGCCATTGTGCTCATCCCTGGAATAGAAAGAGAGAGTGGATCTGTTTCAAATGCAAGGCAGCATTTTTGACACAGTCATGTAGATGTATACGTGCATATGACGAGATACATCATCGCAAACGTTCATGGAGTACACACAGTTACCACAGATACACACATTCATGTACAGTAGAAGTTCTGCCGATCAAGGGACCGTGTTCCACTCCAGCCCACGGCTGCCGGTTCCACGACCAGCTCTTCATCATCACCACTGACCTTGTCTCACCGTTACGGGCAGACTTTAAACTTTAAAGAATGACAGACACACTGTTCAGAGACACTTCACTCCAGATGATACCTGACTGCAACAACATACGTGCGTCGTCATTTTTATGTCAGGAGAGATTATGCATTCTGCGGCGAGAGATTACGCTGGGGTTTTTTTCCTGAAAGCTTTTCATTCTGATTCTCCCCTGACAAAAAACATTCCCAAAAAGTTGGTACACTTCCCATATATCCATGAAGAACTGAAATGTAATTGTAATTTGGTTAGCACATTAGCACGTAGAAGAAGAAGAATGTTTTATTTGTATATTTATTTATTTAACATAAACAATATAAAATATGTGATAATTGTCACCAGTTAACCTGTAAATCCAGAAAACATATTTTATAACTTTCTAGCTCTTGACACTCTTTGCTCTCTCCCTCTCTCCCTCCCTCGCCCTCCCTCTTTCATTGCCAGTTGGTAGATTATTCAAATGGTCTCCTGTTTCACCTGCACACAGGAGATCACAATGGAAATCTTTCAGAGTTCCAGGGCTGGTGAAATAGTGGATGCAGGGTTAGCGACTAATTAAAGTATAAAAGCAAGTGTGTGTGTTTGTGTGTTGCCTTTGCTTTGTGTCTTTGACAGAGAGGTTTAGAAGGACGGACTTCCCCACCCTCCCCTTTCTTCCTATTAATCCTCATAGATATTAATAAAGAGTTTCACCCATTCTTCCTCCAACGCCTTAACCAGATGGCCAGCATAGCATTAGCTGTGTGTGTGTGTGGGTGTGTGTGTGTGTACATGCAAAATGTCCAGCTTTGGTCCAGTCCTGACTCTCATATGTAATGTTTAATTACCCTGGCAGCCTCTCCCCCTTCTCCCCCTCCTCCCCCTGGACTTCTTTGCTCTCTGTTGAATTAGTTATGGGGAACAGACTGTGACTTCCTTCTTTTCCTCTTTGAGCAAGGTGCATAAGACAAAGAAACAGCCAGCGCTGGTTTTTTCATATTAATAGCCAGATGTGATCCTCTTCATGATGACTTCCACCCTTTTCTTGGACTGGGTTATGTGGGCAGGGCCGGAGCTTTTCCATTTGTCCGTGTGCACAGGACTGTGAAGCAGATCAGGGCTGACAGGTATGGGAAAGATAGCAAAACGAAGGGGGGTGGGTATATAGTGCAGGGAGGGGGACGGGTCTGTGTCTTCCAAGCCACCACAGGGAAGGTGCCATCCTGGGGAAACAGGAACAAAAGGACAAGAAGAAGTTTGTCTTCTTCTCTCACCACACGTTCCCTGGAGTCACGTTGCCTGAACTTTTCATGCATTGATTTGATTACAGCCACCTCAGACAGACCACATGGCAGTAAGATCAAATAAATATTAATTTATGGGATCACAAGTTGTACTGTACAATCATGTGGCATTAATATACCTTTTTTTAATTTTACAGTAAGTCATCAAAATATACAGCGTTCTGGAAATTTGTGGGTGTCAGCTGGAGACAAAATGTGAAGGCTCTGTTCTTAAGGTTGCCCATAATGTTTCCTGGTCTTTGGAATAGTAGTTAGATATCAAGACCACACTTTCCCACTCTCATGAATCTATCAGGATATTGATATGGACAAAGTTGAGCTGAAATACTCCTCAACGCCCCGCCAAATCAATAATCAATCGATTGGAGGTAATTGTCCCTTCCTTGGACCAGTTCCAAGTCTCTCCCTCCCTCTCTCTCTCACACTTTTTTTTCCTCACACTCCCTCCGTCATTATCAGCATGTGGCTCAGTATTAGACGTTTCAGCATTCCAGTTGTAATTGATTTTAACCATTAGGTGCTCAGTGAATAGATAAGTAGTGGGAGATATTCGATTATGCAGTGAACGGGGAAGATGGCAGTGACAAAGGACGGGAGAGGGACAGACGGACAGAGAAGGATTGATGGGTAGCTGGAAAAAGGCGAACTGACCTGTCCTGCTGCCTGTCCTGGCCTTCAAACTCCACAGCGACACAATACTGCTGACCTCCTGTGAGTTCAAGCAGCTTAGTTTCTGTGAGGTAATCCCTAATGCTTTGAAATAGACCTGATAGAAAGCCCACTTACTTGTTCAGGATTAATGCGGGACGGTTGGTTGTTTGGTTGTTTAGGGGCGTGCAGAGAGGGATCCTGAGTTTTCAACACATTTAGTTTAATTAATCCATCCATCCGAAAGATCATATTCAACGTTAATGGAGGACAGGAAGTTGCGCGGCGATACAGAATGGATTTGTCTTTAAATTGCATGTTCCAGTTCATCAGATAAATGAGAGGCTTGGATTTAACATCCTGGTATAATGGCTGCAGCCATGCATTAATGTCGCCCCTCTCTATTGTTTATGTTTAGATTTACTATTCTGGTGGCCCGAGCTTGATTATTCCTCCGTTCCCTACTGAGGCCATTTTGAATCATAGCAGAGCTGGGGGTAGTATTTTTTACCTGCAGGTTTTTTTTAAAGAGGACACAAGTCTTTTCTCCTCCAAAGAGTGTAAGTTAGGACTAGGGATAGGGGTGGATTGGGGGAGGTGTGGGGGTGGAGGGTGACAAAGGCAAACATTTGAGTAATCTTCAAAGGGCTCATTGGTATGTTGAGTGGACGCTGGTATGTGCACCAAGGCTGGGGCTTTTTTTTTTTTTCGGAGGAAAACAATGTTCCTCCTTTAGACAGGCTGCACAAACACCACCACAGACAGGAGATTCTGCCTGGGACTGCTGCCACTATCAGCTAACAGTGTCCCCCCTCCCTCCTGCTTCCCCCCGCCTAGGCATAGCAGAAAATGGTGGGGTCCTGTTATTTGCCAGAACAGCACAGAGCACATCATTAAAGGTTTATGACTGCAGACAGAACATCGCAGGTTGTCCAACAGCGGTGACTATGTTTGTGTGTCAGAAATTGTTACGTGTCTCTGCTGCGGACACACTCAGTCGTTCTTTAACTGTTTGATAACGCAGCGGCCAACATAAGGAGGGAGAAATACGGACGTGCAGGACAAAACAGTGGCACCCCACTATGGAGAAAATAAGGAGGGATTAAGTGTGCCATCTTGTAGGTCAACTGCGAGGCTTTTGATTTCTTGTAGCAGTATGCAAATCTGTGCAGCTGAAGAGGAGCTTCTATTATGTTCTGGCTTTAGAACGCAAACATGCACGAAAACACTTGTGCACAGAAAGGACGCACTGTCACGTTGGTTCCTGTGAATACAGACTCGACCTCACCTTTTGTCGACCCTGGCCTTTTAAAATAAAACATTTAGTTTCAGTGAGTAGACTTTGCAGCAGTGCAGTATTCCGTCATGTTCTGACTAACATGGAGAGATGAGACGTGTCCCGTGGACACTGTGTCTTAAAATAAAGCAGTCTGCCATTTTGTGACAGTTGCAAAATGAACTGTGCTTGTCCAGTAATCACCGGCCATTTTCTCACGAGGATCCACCCCAGGGATAATTTCTCTCATTTCACTGTCATTAGCAGGGCCTGGTATTAGGCTTGTGTTTTGTTCGCTCTACCTTTTGTTTTGCACTAAGTGAAACCATGCGACAGGGTAGGGGCTAACTGGAAAACAATACTCCCCTTCACAGACTCAGGAATGTGTAATTAGTGATTTCAACCCGACTCGTCTAGATTCTTCTCTATCATTCTCTCTCTCTCTCTCGCTCTCTCTCCAGCTCATATTCTTTTGTTCTCTGTCACAGATTCAGACGTTGTCCTTCCCCGGCGATCAGTGAGTGTCTCTCAGTGCTCTGTCATTCCTTTTGTCTAAATCTTGCTAATAGACATTTTCTCCATTATGAACACAGCAAAGAAAACAAAGTTGACAGGAGAAAAAAAAAGCTTCCCCAGAAGTATTTTCCTTCTCTTTCATTTTGGTTTCAGTTAAATATAACACCATCACTGTAGTGCAAACATCTTTGATGCCAGTATCCAACGTCCTCCACCCCTTTATTTTATCCTTACTTTAGCTTTTTTTTTCATGTCGATTGCATTTTTCCTAAAACTGTCTTTATCAAATTGGTGGAAAAAATTGACAAAAACTTTGCCCATAAGGTGGTCAGCACCCCCCGGTAGGTACTGGAACGAAAACGAATCCCACAAGTATGTTTGCATTTCTGTGATATTGGAACTCAGCATTTTATGATTTGTCTCATTCTGAGTGGATGGAAAAGATAACCTCAGCAGTAAGATGGTTTGGGGAAACAGGGATGTCTGGTCAGTCTCACCTGGCGGCGATGGAGACAAGCGGGGGCTTTTAGCCCCTAATGGGCTAAGGTCAGGATGGCTAATAGGGAGTAAGTGGCTCAGCTATCTAATGCTAATGTAAATACTGATCCATTTTCATGGGGGTGGAGGTGAACTGGCTTTCCAGACACCTAACACACGTACACACAAGCAACGATAAGAAAGATTTGTTCTGGTGTGTCTGTTTCTGAGAATCTGTTATTCCTAACTTCTGAGTCAGTAGGAAAGGAAAAGTTCATGTGTCCATGTGAGCTAAAGAAACTATCAAATATGAAGGGAGGACTTTTTTTCAGCGGAGGGGCAGAGGCCAGGAAGCAGTGAACTTCAGATTGACCTGTGCCCTACATGTCAGACAAAGTTATGTCACCGTTCAGTGTGTGAGTCTATGGAAGTAGACATGTGTGTGTCCTCATGTCAGGGAGTCAGGAAAATGAAAGCCAGGGCAAAGAAGTTAACTTTTTTATAGAAAAAAAAATGTTTTCTTTAAAGTTACAGAAAGGTATCCTTAATTGTTTAAATAATAATAATAAACACTCTCTGCCCATTAAGTAAGAGCGTCTGTAAATAACAAGACATTTTAGCTTCTAATAGCATTGTTAAGGTGATTTTACCTCTGGATTTTAACAGCATTTTATTGAAAACTCTTACAAACTTTTCTGCTGACAAGAAATAAAGAAGAAATCTCGAGTAGAAAAGAAGGAATTTGTCAAAGTGAGACAGAGGGAGGAAGAACAGAGAGACGGTAGAAGTGGGGAAAAGCAGCCGAGCGCTAGTATGAAAGACTCATTGTGATAATTCATTTATTTGGCTTGGCGGCCATTATGCGATGGATGCTTATTTTTATTGGGTGACCTAAGCTAAGCTCGCCTACAGGGCCTGCACCTCATGGACAGGCCCCAGAGCTGTGATCACATACGACTGCCAACAGACGGAGCTGAAAGAAACAGGAGAGGAAATTTATCTCAAGGAAATATTTTTCTTTGCATTTATGAAACCGAGAGCCTTGTAAAGAAAGGAAAGACAACCATCAAGAAAGAAAAACGGGGGAAAAAAGGTCAGACGGATTTGGGGTATTTTTTGTGCCGCCTGCATCTTTAGATCCCACACACCCTGCCCTTGATGGAAGGAGAGGAAGAAAATAGGAGATGTGTACGGGCTTTTTTTTTTCATAGCAGACATTTTGACTTGTTATAGCAGGAACAGCACAGGTGTTAGTAAATAGTGGCTCTGTTTAGTTCAAGTGCCACAGTAAGACAATACGACAATGTGACAGTGAGCCAGCGTGCAGAAATGCCAAGACCCGAGGCTGAAAAGAGCACAATGGAGCTTCATTCATTCACCGTTCATTTTATTATCTGCACTTGTGCTCTCCCTTCAGCCGAGTGTCAAAATTTCCGCCATTAAAAAGCCATGTCGTTTGCATATATTTTGTGCAAAATGGCAGTCAGCACTTTTTTGTTTGTGGCATCTTATTTGCCTATTTGTTTATTCCTGAGTGCAGCACTGTCTCCCTCCACACCCCTCATCTGTGGAAGCGAGGTAACTCATACCTGAGCCCTCAGCATCTCTTTTCACCACTGCAGTCTGCCAGCAAATCTATTGGCAGTGATCTTGCGTTACATCTATGTCTTGGGGGCTGAGCAGTGGTTAGCAGTAACATGTGTTAGGGAGGTGGTAGCACTGATGGAATTCTACACTTGGCAGCCTTCCAGGCAGTGATGGTATGTGTTTAAAATACTTTCAAGGAACAAAACACGCTTTTGTTGTTTGTTGGGCCAAGTGGGTCTGTTTTTGTCTCCGATGGCACCCAGAGGCCCAGGGGACAGAACCGGAAGCTGGTGAGGTTCCCAAAAAAAGGTGTATCCAACAACAATGCTTCCTCCAGAAGGACACCAGTGAAAACAGATAAAGAGGTTTTTGTTTTTGCAGTGTGGGGGCTGGCGTGTGTGTGAGTGTGTGTGCGCACATGCTCTCAGTGGACAAAATACGGGAACATAGTGATTCTTTAAATATATAAAACACGTACACACACGCCCTGACACCCACATACTGGTTATTAAGGCATAGCAGCAGTGGCAGAGGCTTCTTATTTTCAGTATGTGTTCATTAGCTGCCTGGTTCTGCACTTAATGACAGGAAAGAGTCATGTTTGTACTGAATACCCTAATTTGTCATTTGGTTTATGGAGAAAAACAGAACCCTGCTGCTTTGCGCCGCTTTCGAAATATCTTACCAGTGAACACGCACAGTCACAGACAAAAGACTGGAAAAAAAAAATTATAGACGTATACGAAAGCACAGTTTGGAGGTAAAGTTAAAATAAAATGGAGTTAAAATAACCAATGCGCAAAGGCAGCACACAACATGGATCAAGTTAATATAAATCATTCTAAAACCAAGGTGCTGTGAAAACATAGGCCGGCTTTGACATGTGTGTGCAACAAAAAGATAAAAGAACTTTTGAGATGCCTTTTGCTGTGCTTTATTAAAAATTCACTTAATGAGGCGGCTTTGTCACCACAGAGAGAACAAATGAATATGAGACAGCAGCTCTGCTCCCTTTGCTGTGAGCTGACGGGTGCAGTGCTTGTTTTGTTTGCGGCTTTGTGAGAAAGGTGTTTTGTAAACATCTAATTCTGCATAATGAATGCAGACCTGTGTCATCCACACAGCAGCGGAGGCAGCATGCCACATGAGGGAAGTCACCCCTTGTCAGACTGACTGCCCCCCCCCACCCCCCACACTTCCCGCTCTCTCCTTCATCTGGGTGCGAGTCCAAATGAGCATGTGTTCACGGTCCTGTTTTGTAATGGACAGATCTGACAGCTCTCTGTGTTTGATAGGTGACCAGGAAGTCCTCGCTGTCATCATTTTCATCCCGTCTGTTTTGGGGATGTACATGGACTTACCACAGCATTCTGGGATGTTTGTGCCATGTTTAGGTCTACCCAGGGAGAGCTGTTTAGCTGGTTTTGATTGGCCCACAGGGATTGTTAGCTTATTTGGTTGTTTGCCAAACACTAATCCCCAACAATTAACCACCAGGCACTCTGGAGAGGTGCCATATTGACAGGGATGTGCCTTTTCCCCATTCTTCACACACACACACACACACACACACACACCACACTGGCACAGAGACACTCATTTGATATAAATGATATGTGTAGCACATATACACGTGCACACATCAGCTGCGACATAAATTACATAAACATTTCAAGCAGACATACAGACAGGCGCAAACCCAGAAGCAGGAACAGTGTGTTTGTGTGTTTGAATATGCATTACACAGCCCACGCCTGGCAGGAGTCAAAGTGCTCCTTTAAAAGTTCATAAATCATGGATGTTCTGGCCTGTGATCACCAGACCGCCTGCTTTTCAGGCCTGCAGAGTGCCAGAGAGCGACAGACAGCCTCTAGTTTAGGTCTTAAACAAACCCTCTGGAATGTGCTGATGGGGAGAGAATTAATATTAGGTCTAAACCTATCTGGCAGCCCAGCTCCAACCCCAAGTATATCATTTAGCGACTCGTAGCTGTAGCCGTCATAAAAACAAATAGAATCTTAGAGTTTGAGGAATTAGAGGATGTGTGTCGTAGGCCGCAGCTGATTAATGTGTGTTTTTCTTTCTTTTAAATTCAGTACTTTTGCATTAAAGTATATGAGGAGGCACTGGAAAATGTTTGCTTACAAAAAACCACCTTTCCAGTGAGACATTTGTTTTTCACTTTTTTCATTAAATAAAAAAAAGAGCATTTTTTTGTTTATTAGATTTCTTTGTTTTCAACTTTTTAACTTTACTATCTCCCATTTGTATCATGAAATGAAAAAAAGGCTTTATATTCAGGCAAAAAAGGAAATTCATAGCAGTGAAAATATATCCATTTTTTTTTATATATTGTACAAGCAATAATTGACAGCAGAACAAATTAGTCTATGATGTCGCTGCAGAAGGCTGTAATAGAGCTCCCAAACAAGACGATTGGTACTATTTCAAAAACAATATTCAAGGAGGTATTAGAGAATAATTTATTTTTGTAATGAAAAGTCATGAACTCCAAGTCTGTTTGTTTTGTGCATATTTGTGAGCACCGAGCGCATGTTTGCCTCCTTGAGCACACGTGTGTGTGTGGCTCCTTCCAGGGTAACACTCAGCCGCCCCAATCGCCTTCAAGGGAGGCAGAGGAAGAAAGAAAAGAAGTGGAATAAGAGAGAGGGAGGCCTCCTTTCACAGAGAAACAAAGATAGCTGTAATTAATGGCCCTGAGCCTTGGACTAGGGGAGCTTTCTTCTGACAACTCTGACTTAATTAAAACTTAAGACTTCTGAAAGGGCCTCTGACTGTGAGGGGACGTCCCACCGTCTCGTGAGAAAAACTTTCTAAGATTTCTTACAAAAGAAAGAAAGAGAGAGAGATGGGGAGAAAAGATGTGTTAGCGGCTGTAGCTATGTTGCTAATCCCCGTTTGTCAAAGGAGGGGGGGGGGGGGGGGGGGGGGGGGGGGCGAGGTGTGGTGGAGGCGTCAGGACTCACACACCTGCAGCTAACCGTGCCCTTTTCTGACCCCCACTTCCACACAAACACACTTGTCCGTCTGTGTCTTCCCTCCTCCACGCAACACGATGTTACATTGATCGAGAGAAAAATATTTCCTTCCCAACTTTTCGTGTTATTCAGGAAGGAAACATTTTCCTATACAAGCCCGCACGACAATGGAGAGTTAGTGCGCGCGCACACACACACACACACACACTTTTTGTCCTTTAATTCATGCTCAGAACCCTGCACCTGTTTCTCACATGGCTGTATGAATAAATCTTAACAAAGCATAAACTAACCTCAGCAAGCCACCTCTGCCTCTGCCTCGCTCTCTTTTCCTCTTGGTGTTTTCCTCCCTCTCTCTCTCTCTCTCCCCCCTTCCCTTCACAGAGGATCAGATAATAAAAGCTTGGCCTGCTCTTTTGTTTTTGTGCATTGTTCATTAGCCCAGCAGCAACAACAGAGGCACACTTGATATGCTTGGCTTGACTGGGTGTATAGGAGTAGGGCAAGGTGGGCCAGTGAGGTTGTTTTCCTCCCTGTGGGTGTGTGTGCTTGCAAGTTAGTGTGCACGCGCACGGACACTCGCAAGGCAGGGCAGGAGGTGGGGGTAGACTTGCATGGCTGCAGTGAAATTAAGGAGGCAACTGAAGGAGAAATCCCTGCAGCTGCAGACAATACAGACTGAGACAATGTGTGTATTAAAGACAAAAAAAAAAAAAAACAGTTCTTAACGCAAATCCTTTATCCAACTTTGAGATTTTTATTTTACTTTTACTTCTGCTTTGTCTGTGAAAATCTAAAACAACTCCGTGAAACTCAACCTAAAAACCTGTTTTACTCTAAACCTTACTCAGAGTGAACAGAGTAAAATCACTGTCATCCACACCAGTCAACAGTTACTGATCTTGTTGTGCCTTATGTCAACACAGTTAATTATTCGTAAGACCTTTTTTCCTTTTGAAATATAAAAGTAGTGAAAACTCTTGCTGTTTTTGCTATTTAAAAACTATAGGCGCTCTCTGTCTGATATCGCTCTTCATCAGTCTGTCAAAGTCCGTCACTGTTTCTTTGAAGCGTTGAAGGATTCTGGGAAAGTCACGTTTGGAGGGATTACATTTTTTATGTACATCTCTATGCATCTGTGGAACCATCCAGATCCTATATGATCTAAACATGTTTAAAGATCAGCCTTTCATGATCCCTCTTTTTATACCTAATCTCAGTTGGCAGACCTGTTGTTATCAAACTTGCCGTAGTGCCTCTTTGCAATTGGCCATGATTCATTTCAGTTTTGATTAAATGACAAACGCTACGGTTTCAATGACATTTTCAGTAAGTCCGTATACTTCCTCAAACTGAAAAAAAGAATGTTGGAAGCCAGGGGAGAGGGATTTCTGTGCGCTGACTCGTTGGAAGCAAACTAGAAGCAGAGGAAGTAAAGATTTTATAGCCATCAAGTGCACCAGATTAAGAACATCACTTTGCAGGTTGTTATAGTGAAATTAATCTAAATGGCTTTGGAAAACAACAATTAACTTAAGACCATCATAAAAAAGCATTTCAGAGTTTAAGTAGCTGTTACGACAGTAATTTGTGCAGAGGATGCCCCGAGACTTGGAACACACCTCCTGACATCTGCTCTCTGTTGAACAGCACTTGCAGAAGCTGGACAGTGCGTACGGCCCGGAGTCGTGCGTCTACCACTGCACGCTGTGCGACTACTCCACCAAAGCCCGCCTCAACCTGGTGCAGCACAGTCGCTCGGCCCGCCACCAACAGAACGAAGGACTGAGGAAACTGCAGCTGCACCAGCAGGGCCTGGGAGGAGACGAGGATGGACTGAGCCTGCACGAGCTGTTCCACGTCAAGGAGGTGCACTCCAGCCAAGGTCTGTGTTTCTTTAACATAGTTGGCATGTTTCCTTCATGTGTTGTGGTCTGACTTTTTTGTTTTGGTCATTTGTCATGTTTTTCCTGTTGCACTTGTTGCATCTTTGTGATTTTGTGGATGTCAGTTTCACTGCTCACTTTTAGTTTTTTGTTTGAAGTCACTGCCGTTTATTTTCCTCCTCCTTGTGTTTTTCTTTCTTTTTTTTTTTCATTTTTCTTCTCACCACTTTTCTTTACACTGTTCAAAGCCCTCTCTGTGTCCTTTGGCCTTTATATCCACATCATGTCTTCGAATAGAGGCTCGTCCATTCCCTCTAATCTCTCCAAAATGAGCATACTGTTCCTATTAGGCTGCTGCATTTATATCTGTAACACACATGCGCGCGCACGCACACACACAGACATTTACACACACTGTCCCGTGCACAGGGACATCCCAGGCAGGCAGTCAGCTTATGAAATTTCACCTTGGGACAGTCTCATACTGAAAAGGCCTATATACACATGTTACACACACACACACACACACACACACACACACACACACTCTCTCTCTCCCTGGAGTGAGCTTTCATTTCCTTTCTCATGACCAAAGCAATTTGGCTTTCATTTAAGAGTCTCCGTCCTGCCAGCAGCTAATAAGTGTAACAGAACTGTAAAACATTCGGAGAGACAAAAAAAAAAAAAGATTAATCGTTTTTCTTTGAGTGGGGGTGGATAGTTGGTGAGGGCTTGCAGGGTGTAAGGGGAGGGGGCCACGCTGTAATTTAAACCAGAAGACGGAGAGTCAGGGTCCATGATTTAGTCATCCCTATGTTAATGCTGCTGGGAGAAAATGAGTGCTTAACTTGTTTTTACTTTGCTTGACCTGAAAGCACAAGGGGGGCCGGGAGGGGCCGGGGGGTGGCAGGGTGGACGCTAACATTGTGAGGAGCATTCTAGCATAGCGTTAGTCCATGAATCCATCTGTGTTTGCGTGTGTGCGTGTCCTGGTGCATTTGTGTGTGTGTGTATTTATACATGGCTCTGTGATCCCCAAAGTGTCCTGTTTATACTGTACATGTAGAGTCAGAACAAACGGGGGGCCCATCGCCTGGAAACATATGTGGATCTCACACACACACACACACACACACACACACATGGATGTACAAGAGAGGATCTCCCAAACCTGAAACGGAGACCAGCGCTGGTGAAGGTTTGGTTTTAATTACACGTGGATCAAAGTTTCAGTGAGATTTGGGGTTCAGCCGAGAAAAGCGTGCGTAGATAAATCATTACCTCCCCCCAACACACACTCACACTTCTTCCTCTCCCTCCTTTGTTCCTCTCATTCCATCTCCTCTCCCTCTCTTGCATCTGTCTGTTTTTTCATCAAGGACACTAACATGCTTCATGCCCAGTTCTTTCCCCCTCCTTCTTTTTTTTTACATCTAAAACCAGCGCACAACCAGGTTTTAAAACTGTCAGAACCAATATTCTCCCACTGCACCTATTCCAAATGTTTCCACTCTTAACACACACCATATTTGTTGCCCGGGTCCATTTCATAACCCTGCTTTGATTCCTCATGGTGAATTTCCATGAGGAAGCTGGTGCACAGCTAAAAGTGGAAGCTGGCAACAACTTAAATGTTAATACCCTTTTTTTTGGATGCCCTCCCTTTGCCCACTCTATATAATTTTTACTGAATAACAGTATTCTTTCACTAGGTACATGGTAAAGTTTTCAAAGGAATGTCCTTGTAGACCGTAGACTTTTGGCCAATGTTGGTATAGCAGGGAATAAAAGTGTGTCAACTGGAGATCAAGCTGTCAGAGTCAATGTACTAAATAAAGACTGTCGTCTTATTCCGTAGTTCGGAGATTTTATTTTATTTTTTTCCTAAATGAGCCTTTTCTGTTGCAGGAAAACCGAACACGTGCTCACGTTGCTTGTTAGTTTGTGCTATTAAGAAGAAAAGGTCAATTATAGCTGCTTTAGGCTCACGTGGTGATAGATGATGCGGACACACTCACGGCTAGAAAAGGCTCCATAGGCAACATTTGCAGGCAGCATTCTGTGTAAGGACCTCTTGTTTGTGTGTGTGTGTGTGTGTGTGTGTGTGTGTGTATGCATGTGTGCATGCTGCTAGTTTTCTGGGGCTACAACTCCTGACTCGAGCACTTTCTGTTCATTAGAGACCGGTATGAAAAAGATTAATTTAAGTGCTGACCGGTATCTTTCTCCTAAAGCCTGAGACCTGGCACGGAGCCAGATAATTATAGGCCTATTTGGGAATAAGGGTACTAATGCCCTGGACTTTATGTACATGTGAATGGCTTTCATTAAACAATTTTGATGCTGATTTTATGGCCTAATTAAGGATGTAGTATTTGCGGGGACGCACCACTAGTGTATAGGTGTTTTAAACAAAGACAGCAGAGGCTGCATGTGAGTGTGTGTTGGCTGTGTACAATAGAACCTCTCTTTCTGACCCAGTGGTTCCCAAAGTGGGGGGCAGGCCCCCTTCTGGGGCACGGCGCTGTTGCGAATGGGGCAAGCTAAAAAACTTGTTTTAAATCGAGTTCAGAGGAATTTTGAAGTTTTGTTTGTGTTGACCTGGGGGAGAGGGGCAACCATTGTCTTATCTAAAAAGAGGGCTACAAAGATGAAAGAGTTTGGAACCACTGTCCTAAGCCGTCATTGTGAGCCTACAACGAGTCTACTCTTTGACAAGAGTCAAACATGAAGAAAAATCAGATCCTCCACCGTCTCCAGGCCGTTGTTTGACGGCGAGAAAACGCTCACATGCTCCCACTGCCGAGATTAAGTACCCCCCTCTGTCTTTGTACAATTAGAAGTGTTGACGAAAATTGAGTTGAGGTTCTTTTTTGAGCTCGCATCAGAAGGAGCGCACATAAATGAATTGCCTCTTAACGTGGAGGACTCGCCTTTTCGCTTTGAGTGTCATCCAAGAGTTGTTAAAGAAATTAGATTTTATTTTCTGCCCCTCTCTTTGCTATAATGAAGTTACACCCTGAATGAAAAATATGACAGATTGTGCGTCATGGGTATTCCATTATTGATTGTGCGTTGTTATGGGACTAATTAGTTTAGGTACATTTTTGAGTCTTAACAGTGTTTTTAGTTTAGTGTGTTGTAGTGTCTCTGATTCTCATGTGTTGCCTTTGTCTCCAACATTTGTCCATTTGTTTCCCCCTAAAGTGAACTGGGAGGAGGTGTGTGTTTGTGCAGCAAGTGGGTTTGTGTGGGGGTGTGTGTGTGTGTGTCCTCGCCCATTGAGCCCTGTGCTCCATCATGTGTAAAGCTCCTCATAAGCCAGACCAAGCAGAAACACTAGGGCCTTTTCTGCATACTTTACTTTCTGTCATTTTCCCTTCTTTTCATTCCCTCGTTCCCTGACAAAAAGAAAAGGAAGATGGGATCTTATGGAGGTAATTATTTCTCGGAGCACAGCCTGTCGGCTATGCCTATACCACCACCACCACCACCACCCCACCCTCACGGCTCCATCTTTCTAAACACCCCCACCGAACATGCATTAAAGAGGGAGGGAGAAGACCCTCTTTGTCTGAGTCCCCTTTTTAAACAAAAGACCTCTTCTGACTTAGAGAGACCAGTAACACTTTCATCATGTGCATATGGATGCATGTGTGTGTGTATATGTGTGCAGCCAGAGCCCTTTGTTTTCTCTGAGTGATAAGGCTCTGGGACATTTGTGGTCCTGGTCGAATTAGTGAGGCTGTGCTAACCATTAGCGTAGCAGCTGCAGGCCAAAATCTGAGCCTAATGGACACTCCTCATCCTTACATGTCCTGTGAATATATATATATAAATATATATGTGTGTGTGTGTTTACATTTGCGTGCATGTAACGACGGGCAACAGGAAATAATTTTAAAAAGTAGTGATAAAGTGACAGTTCCTGGTCTCCAAATGTCTCCACGTCAACAAACCTAAAAAACAGGATCATATACTTCTGATGGCACCATGTCCTCTTTAAAGCTATTAGCTTTTCTTTCCCTCCTGTCTCTCTCCTCTTCATCATGTCCTTTTTTTTCCTCTGGGTGGTGGCGATGGTTTTCGCCATTCCAGTGGTTCTCCTCTTTTTTTTCAAGGAGGTCTCCTCAGACAAAATTCTATTTCCAGGATTTGTCTCAGTAATTTGCGGCCATTACATAAACATTCATGGATGGTTGGAGGAGTGAGAGAAAGGATGCTACACGCACGCACGCACACACACACACACAGATCTAAATAACCACTGTAGTTAGCGCAGTGGTGGTCAATTTTATTTCCAACCCAGATTGCAGTAGGTCAAGAAGCAGCTGAGCGTCTCGTCAGAGGATGACTCGGTCAACTTAGAGATGTTGTTTCAGTGCAGGACTCCATCTATCTGTTGTGTTTATCTGTTACATATCAACGTTTATAAGTGGCTGTAATAACATTAGGCAGCCAATTATGTTGCATATTGATTTGCTCCATCCCCTTCTTATGTAGAGTTAACAAATAATTAGTGACCTTTTCCCGTTCACTTACTGCGAAACGGTAAGTAACTTTCAAACGAGCTGAAGTGCACGGATTTTGCTCAGACAGGATCCATTCCTCGTGTAATAAAAACCTGGAATGTTATTTTATGTGCCCAGCATGAGTGAAAATGCTGTTCCCCAGGAAAACTATTCTGATGAGAGTGATGTGATTCTTACCCCAGAGGACTTAAGTGAAGTATGTAGTTTTTTTTATTGCTGTGCAATTAGATGGAGACAATACACTGCATTTTAAATCATTTGTCAAATCAAAATAAGGCACATACATATATGTATATTATTATATTTTCGGCAAGTAGTAATTTACCCCAAATTTCCCAAAACCATATTCTCTATGGCTGAGCGTAAAAGATGTGGTCATTTTTTGAATAATTCCATCCAAGCGAATTATAATTACTTTGTGGTCTGTGTGTGCACACAGAAAAAAGGGCAGCAGCCTGACTTGTGCCTCTGAAAAAAATTAACCCCGTTCACCATAAACTATTTTTGAAATGGTGTGTCGGGGCGGTATGGGCTCAGGCCGATTGTTTTTCTTTGAGTTGAGCAGCTCTTCAGTGCAGGGGTATTACCCGGGCTAAATTGTTCCCTCATGTTTTCCGCCAAGGTTCTGTGCCCACCACACTGACAGTTATAATTTACAGAAATTGCGCTGATTATCTGAATTAGCATACCTGACCGGTGCCACGTTAGTCGTATTTACAATACAAAGCCTCGGGGCTCTGAGGAAGCATAGTAAATATGAGTTTACTCTTTGAAGTGGGAGCTGGTGTCACAGGGCCAGGACGGCTTTGACATCAGCGATATCACATAAAGCTCCAGGCTCCACTCAATATGAGAAGTCCTGGAACCTAAAGCCCTAATGGAAGCATCCTGCAAACTTGTTATTATTGCATATGTGTGCCGTACTTTCTCTGAATCTTTCTTCACTGCTCCATTCTTCACTTTATTCTGCATACACCACCATCCCCCTCCTCTTCTTTATTTTCTTCTCTCTTACCTCCTTTTCTTTTTCTTTTTTTTACTTCTCCCCCTCGATACCCTCATACACCCAGTGTCCATTGACTCTTAACCACAGATGGACAAAACAATGGGTCATGTCACATAGCATTAAGACAAACAATCCAGTGATGGGAGGAGGGTTGTGTGGAGCCGGAGCCACGGTAACCAGGCAATACGCTGACTGGGACCAAGCAGCCACTAATCTCAGACATGGATGATACAATTCACAGATGGACATTTCAGGCAGCCTGTATGCACGCACACACACACACACACACACACACATACACACTCACACAAAGGAGGAAAAATATGCAAAAAAGATGGTGTTGTCAGGTAGAGTTTCTGCCATTCTTCCCTTTCTCCTTCCTACCTCCTTACTCACTTCCCTCTGTTTCCTTTACTTCATCTATCAATGGGAGCTATGGAATTGATAGGAGCTATTGATTACCTTTAACCAAGGCTAATCGTCACTGGCCTGAGGAAGCAATGCAGCTACAGCAGCTGTCAGTGGCTTCTGAGAGTGTGTGTGTGTGTGTGTGCTTGTTTGCGTGTGTGTGATCCTCGAGCTCTTCAGTGGCAGGAGCTGTTTCTCACCGGTGTTTACTCACAGCACACACAAATTGCCCAAAACTAAGTGCGCACATCCAGACTCAGGAAGTTGTCTTTCTTTACAGAATCACAGAAATGTCTTTTTTCTGTGCCCAGAAAAAAAAGGGAAAAAAGATAACGCCACTACTCCTGCTAAGTTTCACCTCCCCACCTTGTATGTGAATAGGAGCCACATCCTTCGCTCTCCTCTTCGTCTCCCTAATAGGAAATTTGAGCGCACTGTGCGAGATTAAAGCAAAGAATCAGTGCCTTGTGAGCAATCATTTCCAGACAAATCTCTTTCATCCCCCCCCACCCCTCCTTGTTCTCTCGTTCATTTTCTCTCCCACCTACCAATGCTAACAGGGGGTCCCGTGTCATGACATCCCTTTTGCTTTTATCATGTCCTAATAACGTTCTGAAAATAGAGGAAGAAAAAGAGAGAGAGAGAGGGAGGAATGTGATGGAGAGAGCGGGAAATCATGTTGTGAGAGTGGGTGGGTTGGGGGTGGGGGGTGAAGAATAGGAGAGAGTGATAGAAATCCATTCAGTGAACTCGGGTCTAAGATGCACTTTGATGTGGATGTCTTTCTGCAAATTATACAAATATGCTTGCTGTGGTCGTCATCTTAAAGCTCTCCATGAAATGTCATCTCTCTCTGATGGTTTTCTGTGAAGGAAGGGAGGGAAAAGAGAGGAAAAGTGAGCGCCAGTCATTTAAGGGACTAAAATATTGCGATATTTAAAATGAGTCTGACCGAACATGTGTGGTAAAAAGGTGTTGTTGTGTTGGAGTGCGATTTCCCTCCGTACTTTGCTTGTACAGAACAAATCCAAATGCAAAAAGACAACAAAGAGAATTTAAGGTTTCTGCTTGGTCGATTCCAAGCCTTAGCCATGATAGCTCATAAGGATAATGGGCAAGGATGCACACACACACACACACACACACACAGGCACACACGTGCACCTTGGCAAGGCCTTTGTTTCAAAAGCAGGTTAATGGAGAGTGAGGAAGAGGAGCATTGCAATTTTCTGCTCTTTAGGCGGCAGAGAATTCTCTCCAGTGTGAGAGAGACCAGACTCTCGGTGTAATAGCCATTTTACACCCTCATCACCCTTTGCACACAAACACCCAGGCACACAAGCGTGAACACACACTCGCCAGAAACATGTGGGAGTGTAATAGGCATTCTATGGCGTGTATTGTCAGTCCCCAGAGTGCCAGTAAGTGTTAGACATGCATAGAGTCGGCAATGAGACAATCAGCATGCTGAAATTGAAACCTTGTCTGGAGTCACGCAGGAGGGGTGGGGGCTGCTGGCGAGGGCTGGCGAGGATGGAGCGGCATGGGTGTGGATGGGTGGTAGAGGAGATTAAATAAAAGAGAGGGCTACAGGAGCGCCAACGGGAGAACAGATGGCAGAACAGAAGAGCACGAGGAAGTGGAATAAGGACGGAGGAGAGACGGAGGGAGAGGAAATAGGAACTGATGTTTGTTTAATTGCCTCATAAGTGATGACACAGATAATTATGTCGAAAAAAGAGATGTTCCTCTTAGGAAGGGCCAGTGAGCAGCTGTATCTGTGTGTGTGTGTGTGTGTGTGTGTCTGTGTGTGTGTGTGTGAGACTGCCTCCTCCTTCAGCCCATCAACTGTCCCCTCCAGCCACATCAAGTACAGGACACCATTAAAGCATTACGGTTTGTGTCATATCAAATCACTCAGATTAATTAACAGAGAAACACACACACACACACACACACACACACACACATACACGTCATCCGAATCATTTTAATTACTTTGTAACATCCTTATTTTTAATATCTACGCTCCATATACCTGAGGATATGAGAATGAGAACGCGTTCACCTACTATTTCTCGGCCCCTTCATTTGCAGGCGTGTGTGTTCATGTGTGTGTAAAGTGACGCTCCCCTGACTTTGTATCTAATTGTCTTTTTTTTTTAATAACAACGCTCCGCCGTGTGCCGGCTGTATTAATGAGTCAGGGTGTGTCAAAGTGCAAGCCGGCGCTGTCTGCCTGAGTTACATCCTTCCTGTCTGTCCGTGAAGCTCCCAGCATGCTCCCTGGCTCACGCACATGTTGCACGCACACTCGGGGAGACAGTATCCGTGTGGGAGTTCACGTTGTGGGAGTTCACGTTGTATGTGACACGAGACTAAGAGGGCCAAGTGGAGCCGAGCTTCTCTGTTACACTTGCAGCCTGGATAAAGCCCCGTCATGTGGCACGGTCTCCTAAACACACACACGGCCACAAACGCGCGCAAAAAAATGCGAGCATCCTTTGCTGTAAGTGAGCAGTAACCTCCATTGCATTATTCACAGTGGCCGAGTGATCGAAGCCCGGTTCAATAGCACTAAAGCGGCACATGCTGGAGAGATTTGTTGTCCAAAACCTTGACACACACACACACACACAGGCGCACGAAAGCTCTCACACACATTGATTTTTGGTGGTGGGAATCTCCCAGGCTTTGGACAAAATGCAGCGACGTAAGAGGGGTTTCCCCCGTCAGAGCAGCCCCCAGACAGATGTATACATACACTGTAACTCATACTTACTGAACCGCACATGTAGAGAGTGAGAGACAAACGCAGTTTTCTGAGCGGGCATAGACGAGGATCTTAAGTCCCTCCAACTGACTTAATGATGATCATGATGGTGGTGCCGGGGGTCAGGAGCATGTGTATATGAATAAGAAAACAAAAGCAAAAAACTTTAGAAAGAGAAAGAATCTGTCTCAGATCTGACGGAGCTTCATTTACGGTAAGATGAGCTCATGGTAATATTAAAAAAAAAACTGTCTGACTGATAACATTTCTTTTTGCTGACACTCCTCTTTTTGCTTTTTTACCATCAGGGGGCTTTTTGCAAGCAAAGCATAAAAAATAAAAAAAAATCATGCATTGCCTGATATATTATATCGTTCCGCTGCAGTGTGTTTGTGTTCGTGTGTGTGTTTCCTCAGACACGCATGTTCAATTTGAAGCCCTCACTTGATTTGAATGGCAGCTCTGCTAACACATCAGTCACTTCATTGAGTTTTCCGATTTTCTTCGGAGCAGCACAGGCAGCACCGGCAAATACCGCCCCCTCTGGCATTTTTGACATATTAACATGTATTGACAAGGCAGCACTCGCCTGCCTGTAAACACTGATGCAAACATTCACACACCTCTGTCCCCTGAAGACATGTGATCAACCAGACCCAATCCCTTGTAATCATCTGGAAGCCACACACATAGTTCCTTTTCAATCCTGGGTAATGGTTTGGGGCAGGGGGCAGAAGCGGGGGGCTTCTTTCCCATAGCCCCAGTGTCTTAAGCTGCCATTGATTAAATGTTAACTGATATACTCAGCCCTGGCAATCTTGTTAGAGCCGGAGCAGGCAGGCAGCTAGACAGACAGTTTAGGACCTGCGTCCTCCTGATCAATAGCACAGATAAAGATTTCATCCATCAATGAGCTCCCAAAACAAAAGGTATCTGATACCTGATTAGGCCTGTGGGGACGGACATGCACAGAAACACACTTTTTTTTTACCATGAACTCACATACTGCCATACGACAGGAGTACAGTAACAGATGCCAAACAGTCAAAATAAATACAATAACTTGGGTAGAAACAACCAGGCTCTATTTAGTTCTGGTAATGAGTCAAACAATCAATTAAAACTTCCACATCTAATAGTGCAAAGTAAGAGATACGTGTATAGTGCCATATGCACTGAAGGGCTATTTAAAATATTTCACAAGCTTTAAAAACTTCTACAACGATAAACTGACTTTGACGCCTTTGTGAGCAGTTGCCATAATCAAGGTCTGAAACAGGTGTCAGGACATATTTTGTCTTTTTGTACTAGTCCTTGCACGTACCTCACAAGGCTTTACAGACATCTGTTAAAATATTTGGTTATTTTTTGCATGTCAGCAGCAAGTAAATATTCTAGGCTATCTATGAAAATGAATGCTGCCACCCGCAGACTGAATGTCGCCACTTATCAAGTGACCACTGGTGCCAGGTCTTTTTTAATAGGAAGAATTTTGAAGAAAAAAAAAAGTTGAATAAATAAATATGTGTGTGTTGTTTTTTGAGTGGCAGCTCGCAGAAACAATGGGGAAAATTGCTAACTGGTCATTAACATAGAACTTTTCTCCTTCTTTTTCCCATAAAATGAATATTAGATAATGTGATATCATATAATGTAAAAGAATAATATTTTTGTTATTGAATCATTTTCAAATAGACTTTTTTTGGTAAGTACATTTAAATTCATATTTTCCAGTTATATGTCCATTTCTTCACACAGTCTGTGGCAGTGTGTGTTGGACTTTAAGGATGAGTGATGAAAAATTGCCAAATGCAAACTATCCAGTCAACATAGCACTGGTACAATAAAGTATTTCAAGTATGTGTGGCAAAATCTATATTAACAAAAATTAATCTCTGATGACAATCTATTATTATTATTATTATTATTATTATTATTATTATTACAATAAACTTTACATCATGTGCCTTTAAATACCTAACTGTGGGTTATTACTTATTGGCAGTGGTATTTGAGCATGCAGATAAGTGCATTCTCTCTTAGCAGCATGTGTGTGAGCGTGTGTTTCCTCTACTGCATGTGCAGTTAGATCCTCAGAGCATGGCAAAGGCACCGCAGAGCCGACAGAATCGATGCCTGGGTGACCACCACTGTTAAAGTGTATCAATAATGTTTACCTATCTTCTTTCCTGGGTATTGTCACAGGGTGGTTTGTAAGTCCAAGCCTGGCCGCAATTAAGACTTAATTATAAATCAATATAAGGAGTCATTTGAATATTGATTTTTCTCCTTTTTCCAAACTGTTAACATATTTCCCGCCCTGTCCGGGCTTTTCTCCTTTTTGTTACAACTTAAAGTGGAATCAATACTCCCCTTTACAGTCATCAGAGAAGTGCTTTGGCATAATTGGAGCCAAAAACACAAAGGAATATCTTGATGGGGATCAATACTCAGAGGTGGTCAGGGAGCTAAAAATGTCACGGCTTCTCAAATTCTCGTGGCTTTCCAGATGCATTTGATGCCGAGTGACATTCACGTGTTGATCCAGTTTCTGCTGTTTCTCTGTGTGTTTCTATTATTGTCATTATTGTTTTCTGTTTTTGTCTAAATATTAGCACACAATCAAAAGAAAAGAAACACGTGAATGAACCTTTATAGCGTGCATCTCGTTTTCACGTACTGATATATGTGTTGTTGTTTTTATTTTCCCTGCCGTTCTGAGGGGGCTGTGAGATTTTCTACTGCCGTGTCAGGGGCCCAGGAGTCTAATGCAGGGAAACATGGAGCTTTCTGTTTTCTGACGGCTAGCAGAGATAAGGTAGAGATATGGCTCTAGCACTGGCTCAAATCTAAAACAGATCCTGCTGCGAGGGTCGACGGAGTGGGGTGGGGTGGCTGAAGTGGAGGGGGGGTAAGAAAGTGAAGGGAAGGGAAGGAAAAGGAGGGAGGGAGTGGAGGTAGGAAGAGAAGGGAATATTGTCAATCCTCTAAGTGTCTGGCGGTGTCTGTCTTTCTTTCCCTCTTTCTCTCACTTGTTCTCTCCCCCACTCTCCCTCAGTAATCTGATTTATTTGAAGCATATGTGTGCTGCTCTGTCTTTGTCTCCTTCTATTAGGGCCAGTGGGGGCCCATATGACATTGTTTAGCCAGTAATGAAATGGACATTTTTTGCATGTTTTTAAGAAAGTCAGAGGAAAGCCAACACTCCTTATGTGTAACTGTCTGTTGAATAGCATCTCTGGGGCAAATGCTCCAGGTCTGTGTACTAATGCCCTGTGTGTGAACGCACGTGTCCATTACAAAGAATGTTCTAAGCAACCTGATGAATATTTGGATTTGAAAGTATTTCTCATTTTCTTTCTGCGTCTCCATTCTTGTCTTATTTTATTATTCTGTTCAAACAGACCTCAGTACATAACATCTCTGTTTCGCACACATATATGGTAAAAAAAAAAAAAAAAAAAGACTTGTCACACTGACTCATTGTCAGGATATGTAATTGCTCTCAGCTATGTGGTTCCTCGGCCTCAGCTGAAGCCCTATCAATAAGCAGTGTAGTCATGGAAAAGCCCTGAATAGAATAAATGGAAACCCGAGAACATTTGTTGCCATATTTCCTTAGGAGTAATCCACACAAACATACTATTATCTTGACTTAGATATTAAATGAGGTTTTGTCAGTGAATTAATTATATCTCTTTTTCCTTTCTGTTGTTTATCCACCCAGAATCAGTGTCTTGTTTTTACTGACGCCGATAAAAAAAAAAACAGATGTTTTTTATGCAGCTAAAAAGAGGACAGAAGCCCAATAGGATAAAGATCTGTTTAGGCATTATCCATTTGGCCTCTGCCTTTCACAGGCCTATTTTAAGCATAGACAAACACACACTCACACACACATACACACATACGACCATTATCTCAAACCATGGCAGCCGTTTTATTAGATTCTGTATTTTCATTTGCCCCGTATAAGGTCCTGAAAAATAGATAAACCTCGAATCCATGACAAGGACCAGTCTGGCCAATTGGAAACTTTATCAACCCTGCTAGTATCTTTGTTTACTAGTGTAGTGATGGAAGGACAGATATCAGGATAGATGGAGGCAAAAAGGGTAGGAGATAGAGTTTGTGGAAGGATGGATGTCTAGAGCGTGTGAGGAGATATAAAAATAGATGGACAGATGGATGGATGGATGGATAGATAGACAGATGAATGCATCAGGGAGATCTTGCCGGGCTGATAGAGTTGAGCAGGTATGCCGAGAAACAGCTGCTTTCTTCATTAGGTTCATCTATCGATCGCAGACCCATGCTGTGCATCTGTGTGTGTGTGTGGATGTGCCTGAGAGAAAGAGACAGACAGAAAGAGAGGGAGCGAGTGAGGGCGAGAGAGGGGAGAGACAGCAGCCTCTGTAGGTAAGTGCTGGTAATAGAACAGAATGAATTCTTATCACAGAGATGGGAAGACCATTAACCCTCAGCTCCTAGTTCTCTCTCCTCCGTCCGCCCGTCTGCTCCGGCTCTTTACTCTTTCTTGTGTCTTGTTTCTCCGCCCTATCTCCTTCATCCTGGACCTGGCAGGGTCATGTTGGCAAGTGTGTGTGATATTTCCACTGCGAGTGCTAGTCTGAATGTGTGTGCATGTGTGTGTCTGAGGCTGCTTCTGTGCAGACTGCCCTACAGGCCAGATGTTTATAATCAGTGATGAGATAAATATTGGAGCGAGGAATCATAAAAAGCCGGGGAAAAGCAGAATAAAGAGAAAGGGAGAGATGAGAAAGAAGAGAGGAATCTTCTTTTCAAATTATTCCTAAATCCTTCAGTAAGCATGCCGTGCCAATTCCTCAGTTCACCCACTCAGCCTTAGGTGTTTCAAACAGCAGAAAAGCAATATGGTTGTTGTGTAAGATACAGGTGTGTGTATGTGTGTGTGTGTGTACAGTAGTTGCGCGTTGAAAGAGGCCAGGTGTTGCAACACCAACCCACCCCCCGTACACTGTACTGAACCTTTTGAAGCCCTACTTTTGTCCCATGAAAACCTTTTGTATTTACTAATAAAGAATCATTAACATCATTCTCCCAGTACTCCGGGCACGCAGAACCAACCCCGCCCCCAACACAAAACAACAGTTTCTGTCTACACAGCAACCAAGATACCAGAGTCTTTAATCTCAGCTATGTTTATTCACACTTTTTTTTCCTCCCCAAAAATGGTGTTTTGTTAGTTGCCTGCAAGACAGCAAAGCGGGCAATTTGAGTGAAAGAAAATACAAAGAAGTGTCTGAGGAAGTCGTAATTGACAACAACAAAGCAAATTTGGAGCTGCTGATACAAGCATTTTTATACAAAAGTCTTTCTTTCTTTTTTCTTTTTTTTTTCTGCAGCTTACGCTGTCAGTTCAAGTTATTGACATTCACACCAGGAGCGTATTAAATGTGACAATCCTATTGTCTGGGGTTCAGAGTCAAACTGAAACAATAGATATTTATATATATATATATATATATACATATATATATATATTTTTTTTTTCTTGCTGGTGCAATATGTTTTTGTGTTTTTAGCAATAAATGTGTGGGTGTGGACGGGAACATGTGTGTTTGCCTGTGCAGAAGTGTGTATTTACATGTTAGCATGTGGGCTGTGGACCTCTGTGAGAGAAATACATTGAACACTGTGTGGGAGTGAATGTGTGTTACGTGCATGAGGTTTTCATGTCTACGTCTGAACGCGTGCGTGCCTCTGTGTGTGTGAGAGTGTGTGTGTGTTTGTCAGTTATTCCCAGGCCCTGTGCAGGAGCTGTAGCCCCTCTCTGCTGGGTTGATGTTTAGTATTTTAGACATGCTACATTAACAACATCTGGTTAAGATCTAAATGCTTGTTAAACGCGCTGAAATTCAGGGGGAAAGGTACGGGGAGAACGCAGGCAAGGGGAGGGTGAAGAGGTAGAATTGGAAAAATAAAGATTTTAGGGTGAGAGAACGGGAGGGAGGGAGATCAGTGAGTCTGTAAGGTTATTACTCTGGCAGCATTACCACTGGCCCTTGACTGTGCGCGCCTGTGTGTGTGTGTGAGTGTATGGGTGTGCACACGTCCAGGACCGTGTAATGTTTCAAAGCTTTTCCTTTTAAAACGTAAAGGCCAAACTTGAGCCACGCGCGGCGCAGGAATGTGACATCACAGGGCCCCTGTGGCCGGAGTACATGTGCACACATGCAAACATGGTCTCACAGGGGACGTGACCAGAGCTGTGAGAAGGAATCATCGTCAACATCACAGATAAGTGTGTGAGACGTGGCAGTCGTGGGCGTTACACCGACGTTACTAACTACAGACACAGACAACGACCGAATCTGAGTAAACTATTGTTGTTGGCCATAAACCACAGCAGCATACAGAGAAACACTGTAGCAATATATTAACTGTTCCTTCATCTTGTTATTAGAGCGGTGCTCATATATTCCTCATGTTGTTTTCCTTGGCAGCAATTATGGCTTCAGCTGATGGTCGGCTTTCATAGTGTCTCTGATTTAAGATAAACAATAATATGAGAAAAGATTTTTTTTTTCTTTACTGCTTCACCTCTTTAATGAGCACCGTCCAAGCCCTGAGGAAGCAAATTAGAGGCAGCTCGGCCCCGGCTAATGAATTCAGCCATTTTGGAGCCCCAGTGTCCAGTTTCCCGGCGTGGCACCACTCCACGGTTGCACGCTGTACAACTGAGTCCTCCATCGGGCACATAATGACCCGGCATGGTGGTTATGGGCCCTTAGGGGGAGATGGGAGAGGGCGAGAGTGATCTCAGAGCAGGTCATTATACAGCTAGGAGGCACCAACACACACACACACACACACACACACACATACAGCACACTGACACTTTTAATACACCCTCTGTTGCCTCCATTTCCCACAAGCCCATTTCTCTATTTTTTTTCTATCCAAACGTCTCTTTCTCTGTGTCTTTCACTCCATCCTTTTTCGCCCATTTAACTTCTTGGTGTCTGACAGTGATGTAGGATGTTGACGTACTGTCCACAGACATTCAACTTTCTCATTAATCCTTAGGTTTGGGAGTTATTTTTGTACAATCAGAGAGAGCCTTCAAAATTGAGGGTTATTTTCAGGATCCCTGATCAGGAATCACTTAATTATTCTTTCAGTCTAACAGTTAAATATATGCTGGTGTTGGTTGCAGGGTAATCAGACCAATCGTCTGTGGTTAGCTCCAGCACACCGGCCAGCTTTAATGTTCTAACCCAGCCACATCAAAGAGAGTCCCACTAGGCTGCCAAAATCACACACCCTGCACAGTTTGACCCACTCCCTCTCTCTCCCTCTCTCTCTCTCTCTCTCTCTCTCTCTCTGTATGTGTATGTGTGTGTGTATACACTCATGCACAGAGGCAGTGGAAGGTGCTCTGTGCGTCCTCTGGTAGTGATTAAGTTGATGGTTGAGAGTCCTTGCCATTGAACTCTCTCTCTCTCTCTCTCTCTCTCTCCCTCTGTCTCCCTTGCACACAGATACACACTTGCACATGACAACTCACATGCAAACACATGCAGTCTCTGTCTCACACACTTGATCAATGGTGCACAACCTCACGGAACGCACTCTTCGACATGTGTGCTCACACACTCCGCCGTACGGGCGCGCGCACACACACTCGTGTGGTGTGTAACTGTCAGGGTCAGTCAGAGGGCAGACGCTGTGCTGATGTATTGAGAGAGCTTGTCTGGGAATGTCTTCAGTGTGGAAACACATTCCCTGTACGCACACACACACATACACACAAACACGACACAGATCTAAGCGACAAGAAGAGGAAAAAAAAGAGCGAAAAAAAAAACTGATGAGGCCCAGATGATAACCCCCCCCTTTTCTCTTACTTCACCCACTCTCTACTCTCATTCTTCTCTCGTTCCTTCTCTCTGTTCATTGTCTCTCATTTCTCCCCGTCCGATCGAGCTACAGGTAGAGTGCCCCCTAGAGGTTATATTAAAATGTTTGTTTTGTCTTGTCACGATCAAACACTGGCTGCTTGTGACCATTTTAACAGACTAGTCTCCACATTTCCTTTCTGCTCTCCTGGATGAAAACATCTGTTTAATTATAAGGAAAAGGACTGATGTACAGTTACATTTATACAGAAGACTAAGAACATTACAGAAAGTGCTTTCTACTTAATTTTCTAATAATATATTGTGCATCAAAATTATTTGGTATATGATAGTAAATTAAATGTATTCTCAACCAGTCATGACAAGATTTATAGTTTAGGATTCAATACATGATGAGTGAAAGGACAGCAAGAAAATAGAGATGATGAGGCTCTTAATTAAGGGTTTTGTTTTCAGTCTTTTGACCTTGACCTCAAATATAAATGTCCTGTTTTTTCCTCAGTCGTCAGTAAAACACACCATTCAGTAAAACAGACTTTGCCTCAAAAATATAGAAAAGACAAAGCAGTGTGAGGACGGGGTTCAGAGCCTACAGTGTTTACAGCCGTGCACACACACACACACACACACACACACACTCTATCCCACCGCTGTCCCTTGATATGAAGGTGGGCTGAATTAAAATACAGAGATAGACGCAGCCGCAGCCGCAGCAGTGAAAACTGCAATTTCTGCAGTCGTGGCTCCCTCGGCTGACAGGAGATATTTCATCCCCGTTGTCACTGACGTATTAATAAAACATCAGGAGCATAGTGCATCCCCAGTCTCTCCCCATGTTACACACACACACACACACACACAAAGAGAGGACACATATACCTTCCTCTGACATTAACCGTGCATTTGAAAAAGAAAATGTGTCCAGCACTTGCATGTGAATAAATATTTTTTTTTAAAAAGGAGGAGGAGAACAGTGTTAATGCAGGCAGACATATGTGCAGCCACAATTCTCAATCACATGCCAGTTTCTGCCACGAAAATTTCATGCTGGATATAATGTCCACTTAATGTGTTGGCGCTTAAAGTAATGGCGCCAGTGCTTAGCCTGTGTGTCTGTGTGTATGTGTCTTTGTGTGTGTGTGTGTGTGCAACTCATTGTGTGAAAGGGTTAATCATATCATGTTTCTGACGAGTGGGGGGTTTACTGAGCGCCTGGCCTCATCGTACAATGGCCAAAGTGATTGTATGCAAATGGCAGCTGACCTCGGTGAACCCTTCGCCTGATTTCTATGAAAATGACTCTGTGCGAGTGATATGTCAGCGTGTGTGTGTGTGTGTGTTATAAAAATGTGGTTATTAAAGCAGTGCAGGATTGATGAGCACAGCTCTTTTGCACACACACACACACACACACAGTTTCATTTTCTGACAGAGTGAAGTGTTTGTGGTGAAAACGACCCCCACCTCTTTACCCCCCCCCCCATAGTTGACATGAAATTTTTAGGGTTTTTTCTCTTTGTGTGTGTGTGTGTGTGTGTGAGAGGGAGAGAGAGGGAATATGATGCAGTGTTTGTAGGATTTGACACCTATGTGCAAGTGTTTTTGATTTTGATCTTGGGTATGCTGCATGGAGGAGGGTAGTACATTTGTATGTATATGTTTGGGGTTTTTTCTCTCTCTCTCTCTGTGGTGTGTGTGTGTGTGTGTGTCTGGTTATCTGGCCTCTCTCAGACTGCTCAAAATTCATTACAAAGTGACATCAGCCCAGCCGGAGACAAATGATGGCTGGATGAAAGGGATCGCTGGGGCTCGGCTAGGATTAGTGTTAGCTTTCTGTGGTGACACATACACACACACACGCACACACACACACACACTTGTGCAAACACACACATACATTCTGTCTTTCTGTCTTCCCCTCTCCGACTGTTACAACACAGACACACACTCACACACACACACACACACACTTTAATCCACTGGCAGAACACTGCAGATACACAGAATTATCAAACAAGGGGCTGAACTCTCAGAGATGGCTAAGCTAATCTGCTAATAGTGCTGAGCTGCATTTGGCTCTGTGCATTTGCACACACATTTTTTTCTGTAGTAAATAAACACTATAGTGAACACTACATTACATATATTTACACAACCAAAATACACCAGTTCGGTGAGACCAGTGTGTGGGAGGTTAAACATGGGTGTTGTCACTGACGTCATAATTAGAATTTAAAGAAGAAAACAGAATAAGAAGATTTCATTGACTTATCTAGGAATAGAAAGTGTTTGCCTTCTAATGAAACAACCACGTGGACTAAAATAGTCTCCCAGTCGGACCTACTTGGTTTTCACACAACTGCCCCGCTTTCACGCTGCATGGGTGTATAAGCTTTCACCCTCCAGAAGTGGCACGGCAGGGCTATTTTCAACAGAACATTTGTTCAAGTCACCAAAAGCATGATTTGGGGGTGGGGTCATCAGTCCAGTAGGGTTCCAGTGATATTTGTTTAGAAAAACGGGGTTTTGTGAGGATTAAGTGATCATGTAGGAACAGCAATGTTTTCAAACCGACCTAAACATGATACGGCAATAGGTGGGAAACATCTGCTCCATTCCCCACTTCAGAGAATCATGGACATTTTGTTTTGGTGCTGACAGAACTATACTTCTACGTACTATATTTTTACTTTTTTTTTAATTATTATTTTTGTGTATTTACAGATGATGCTGAGGATCGTGAAAGACCTCCTCGCTCTTCCTCCAGGCATGGACCGAACCTGGCTGAGCGAGACATGACTGACAGCAGGAGAACTGACCGTAAGTCTGCCAACAACATGAGAACTTTCTTCTTTTTTTTTACCTAAATTATCGCTCATCTCTGTTTCCGTCCCTGCCTCAGATAAGGTTCTTACGTGTGTGTAACATGTGAGCCTAGCCTCCATGTGACCGGCTTTAATCGTTTCCATCTGACAGAAAGAGAAAAAAAAAGAGAATGAGAGGGACAGGGGAAGAGACAGTGGGGAAGAAAGGGAGAAAAAAACAGAGAGTAAGAGAGAGAGAGAGAGTGGGTGGGGGATAAGTTGAGTGTGGTGGATATTACCAGGCACTGTCCAGGCCCCAGATTATTTTTTAATCAAATCAGTTTGCGTGCTTGTAATTTATAAGCGCCTTGCATTAATCTTTTCTCGTTCTTGTGCCCTCTCCGATGACATATTAATTTTTCATAAGCACAGGATTAGATGGGGGGCTGTGTATATGTTTTTCTAATATTGCACCACATCCAAGTCACCCTTAAATGAGTTTTTTTTTTTCCTCTCGCTTCATTTTTCCTTCTCTGGTTCTGTCTATCCCTTAATTGTTGTCCAATCTATGACCCTGTCACCAGGCGTCAAACATATTAAAAAAAATAAAAAACAAAGGCCTGAGAGAGAGAGAAATGGAGCAAACAAACTAAAACTTTTGTTTGTTTGTAAGGAGAGTAATGTGATTAGGAGGGAGGAGCAACACGGTATCAGACAGCATGGTGACTTTTTTTTTTTGTTATTTTGGCTGAGGTAGTGAACACATGAGGCCTCTGCTGCCAGGTTGTGGTCAGGAGAGCGCAGGCTTTGTTAGATTTGATTTACTGAAATAAGAATTCATATGATCTTTTTATGTATGAGATGGAAATCCATGGCTGGAGATGAATATTGCATGGGGTCTCTCTCTCTCTCTTTCTCTTTCTCTCTCACACTTTCCTACTGTTCCCTCTGTCATAGCATGGGCTTCTCCCTCTCCCTCTGTCTCTCTCCATCTTCTAATATCTAATATCCACCTCTTTCTCTTTCACCCCCCCCAACCACACACGCTCATTCTAACCGCAACTTACACACACACGCACTCGCACACGTACATCCACCTTCCAACTCCAACCCCTCTATCCATCTCCAGCTCCCACCCCGCCTCCACTTCCTAACATGCCATACCTAGCTCCATAATGTGAGGCTCAATGAGGCAGAAGGAGAGCTGAGTGAGGCTGGGGCCTATTAGTTTAGCTAGTCATCTATCTTTCAGCTCTATCTCACTGACAGGCCTGTCTGACGGACTGGCGGGGAACCACCATCCATGCATTTACTGCCGCATATTACAGCCAGCATCATTTAACACCACTGCGCACATGCAAAAAAAAGAGAAAAGAACAGAACAGAAAAAATGGAAAATAAAGAAAGTGTCCGTGTCCCTCCTACTTCAAAGTACGCTTACGTGTTCCCATGTGTAGGCCATCAGATTCCTGATATGTTTTCATTAAAACAGAACACTGTATGTCGTTCTCTTTTAGTGAATAATATGCTGCAGAGGCCGCTGTAGAGTCAGCTCGTTGGGTGAATATTCCATATGTTACTTTACAGCTATTGGATTAATGGAGGTTTGACAACCTCAAGTGGCAGAAAATGCAAAAAAGAGAGTGTGTTAGTGTCACAGTCAGTGTATTGTTTTTTTACAGCTTAATGTAGTAGGTTTAGCATCTAGCTCCTCAGCCACAATTCTCTGGCAGGCTTGAAGTGTCCTGATCTCTCGCTGTCGTTCTATGTACGTGTGTGTTTGTGTGTGTGTGAGAGAGAATCTCCAGGGAGGGGATTACAGTATGACCAAGTGAGCAGTGTGTATGTGCGCTTCATCTCCAAAATAGCTTCAATAACAATGTCTTTTTTAATCCTATGTCACTTTAGATTAATTATAATCCATGTTACAATCTCCATGCACTTGCCTCTAATGTGGATTACTTCCAGTTGCTTTATATACATGTACTGTAGATGGTGCATGTTATTGCAACTATAAACTAGCCGATGAGGTCACCTCGCCTAATTTCAATACCTGCTTCAGAAAAATTGCATTCATTCCATGTATGTGGTAATTAGCCATAGCTGAACAAGTGGAGTTATTCCACAGGCAAATGTGGTAAATATTCCACATTAGCCTGATTGTGTTTGCGATTTTTTTTTCTCCTTCCTCCTATTATTTGCAAGCATCTGGCAAATTGCCCTCTGTCGAGATGCACTTGTAATCAGATTAAAATATGTTAAATACATTAACATTTTTAATTAGGAGCCTGCAGCGGTGCCTCTGTGCATGTGTTTTTAGTGACATCTTGTTGAACGTCTCACTCCATTTGTCAACTGTGACACGGCCTGTGCTCATTTTTTATCTTTGGTGAGGGGGGACAAGCGGGAGACAGAGGGGAAAAGAAAGGGTCGTTATTACAAAATAAAACATCACAGACTACGGGGCAGCTATTGTCTTACAGTCGTACTCTGTACTTCTGCCCCAGGGACGTTTTTACACTAACTGATAACTGTAAAAACCAAACATACTACTGACTCTGAGTGTCACTACTGTAACCTGGCATCCATAGTTTTGTAACTGATATGCAAAACATTGAAATTAACTTTCAGCCGATGTTATCTTTGCTTTAGTGTATAATCCAATGCTGGGCTATGGAACTATTTGGGATGTTAATGTTGCAGGCCGTGCCGCACAAAAGGCAAACGAGCGGTTTGTTGTGACTGGATAGAGAAATAAAAGGCCTTCTTTGTCTGTCCCTGTCTCTCTTTCCTTCTCCCTCTCTCTCTCCTACTATTGCTACCTCCCTCAGGCTAGATCTGGACCTGCTGAGTGCTTCAGTGGGAGTTTGGGGTTCAGAGTGTGTTGCTGTAATGTTATCAGGTGACCGGGGGTCAGCCTAATGCGTAACCTCAGAGCACTAGGCCAGTAAATCATTGTGCCCGGCCCACCCCTGCCTGTTTTGGCCAGCTCTCCTCCTTAGATTTACTGCTCGGTAACCTTAGCCAGTCTGCCAGGGCTCAGGACAGCTAAATTGAATACTAAATCCAAGCTGCCGCCACCCAGCCTGCTCCTTTTTAATTGACAGCCCCCCCCACCACTACCATCATCACCTACTCCTGCTCTATATTTGTGGGGATTTGAGTTTTTTATTTTCATGATATGACGAGTCAGAAATGGAATCTAGATTTCTTGCTACAAAAGGGGAAAAACATCTGTTTTTTCTTTAATTGGTACAGTCTGATTACTATAAAATCCTCCTCCGTCTCCAGGTTAAGATCGTTGACGCTGTCGTTAAACATCCAGAGATATAGAGATTCAATAATGTGTTTACGTGTGTCAAAATTTCATTTGCATTCTTAACCTTTTTCCAGGCCAAAAGTGCAGGTTTTTAAACGGATCCACAAGAAAAGCATTAGTTGGATATTACTGTGGCTTCTCTTTTCCCGTTAAAGGAACAGAAACATCCTGAGGTGTTTAGAGCTACGAGATGCTCTGTGTTCCTCGTGTTTATTTTCTTATCCATCCCTCTCTATTTCTCCCCCTCCTCTGAGTCGCACTACTTACCATCCGAGTACCCACATGCATGTATACATGTTCGTGAACGCGAGGCCCCCTAAACGTCATTGACAGTTGCAAATAAAGATGGGTGGCGAGTGTGCCGCTCGCTTCCCGTGCGATGCAAAAAGAGGGTTGAGTGTCATAAATCACCTTTTGATTTATCTAATCAAGCAAGGTCCTGCTGCATGCAGACATTTGTCATTGGTGGAGTGGGGTTGGTGGTGTCAGGTTTATTCTGCCCCTCCGCTTCACTGGGCTGCAGCTGGTGGAGCTCACATAAGGATGAAGGGATGGAGCGGTGGGGAAGGGGGGGAGGGAGGGAGCGAGAGAGGGAGGAGGGAGAGAAAAAAAAGGACAGTCATTAAGTGTTTGTGTGCAGACTTAGAGACAAAGGAGACAGAGAGGAAAGTAGCAGAGATACTGTCTCATTCTCTGTACTTTATTATGTCTCTCTAATTATTCCAGTTATTGAAGGCGAGAATATGAATTTGGTTACAAACTACAGGCAGCGGGATGTTTAGATTCCCTCTCTTGTATTTTTATGTGTTCTGATTAGATTGGGGCTAGCTGTTGTGTTTATTTGTGCTGGTGGTGATTATTTCCTTCCAAGATAGTCCACAAATTTGAATGCAATTACATGGCGCAAAATAACTTAATTATTCACTCACAGGGTTTGCTATTTAAAGTGTCCATAGAAAGAATTGCTCTCTCTCTCTCTCTCTCTCTCTCTCTCTCAGTGATCAGGGTTAACCAACTGTTCTTTGTGTGAGGGTTTTAATTGCTGATAAAAGCACTAGTCTGCACCAGAAGCAGAGCACACACACACACACACACACACGCACACATTACACAAATACATTTACATTCAAAATGACAATAATCCGTGGTGATGCGTGGCCTCTTGCCCTGCTGCATTGTAAATGTATTTGCAGTCTCTTGTCCAACAATCGCCTCATCTCCTTGTGCGGGGATGTAATTTAGTTGCAAATTGACTTGAAGATGGAGGCAGAAATTGAAAGTTGAAATTAGAAATGGTCATAATAAATTCAGGACGTGGGCTCGGGTGTGTGTCAGGTGAAGTGACAGGTGCCACCAGCATGCACCAATATGACCAGGTGTGGGTCAGTCGTCTTGTCGTCAAGTCCAGGCTACGCACACATATGGCCACACAGGCCCTGCGGGGGCCATCACCGGCAATGGCAGACGAGATTAACTCGGTTTTTCTGAGCAGCAAAGAAATTCTCGGATGTTCTTGGAAATTCTCATTGTGACCATGTGTCCCCTCCACACCCCTCCTCCCTCCCTCTTGCTTGCCTTCTTTTTCCTTTTTTCACTCCTTCTCTCTCTTGTCACTTTCCTTGACAGGCCAATATTTCAGGCTCCAGATATAGGGGATTACAAATAAAATAAGTGGAACGCCTACTTAATGCAACAGAATTAAAATGCATGAACGGGCCAGAGGAATTGATATTTGCCCAATACAAACAGGAGACGAAATAATATGAAATACAAAATGTTTTTTTTTCAACCCCCCACTCCATGTATCAGTGCTTTGATTTCCCTTTTTTTCTATTTGTGCATCTAGCGTGAAGCGTTGATTCGCAAGAGTGAGGCTCACATATTGCCTTGGGTGACCAGACAAGGGAGGGGAGACAAGTGGGGAGGGGAGGGGGTCATGGCTTAGGGAGAGAAGAGAGAGGAAGAGAGCCAGGAAACAGGAGGGAGGCAGTGAGAGTTGCTGTTGTTGTTGTGTCTTTGTGTTGGTGTGGGTAAATTGCAGTGGCAGGAGTACGGCAGAGCCTGCGTGGCTTGTATCTTAGGATGAAGCTAATGAAAGATTTATCAGCGGCTGCAGCATTTATACAACCAGAGGCTGATCCCTCCACATTGAGCCCTGCTGTTAATGTCACACACACTCATACACACAAAGACACACACACACGAGTAATGTTGCTACTGTACCACCAGCTGTGACCAAGCCCCGAAAATTTAGCATCTTGCACAGACAGAAGAGTTGTTGAGGCAGCTTGGGAAATGTATATGAACTAATGAAGTGTATAATATTACCATAACATTTAATGTATGTCGTGCTGTGATAATGAGCCTGCCTGAGTTTTTTCCATTTCACATTTCCTCAGGGCAGTAACACATCAGTGTACACGGATGTGAATAATACAACGCACTGTCGTATCCATGCTTATGTTGTCTTGTTGTCCCATCTTTTTTTTTTTTTACAATTATCACCTACTTTTCTCCCACTGAATATTAATTTGGTGCACTCAGCTGTTCAATATTTTCCTTGTTGTCTAACTATGTTATTTTTTTTTCTACCATGTTTCATTTTATCAAAAAATATTTTACTGATTTAATTTATTGTGTATTATTTGTATGTACCTCAAAATAAAATCTAATTTCCGTCCCCCTTCTCCCTTTTCTTACTGCTTGTCAGGAGTGATTGCCATGTCCAATGAGGTCACCGCACCGAATGCAATGGTAAAACATTCCCTACCGCCAGATCGACAAATTGAAAGCCCGCCCAAAAGGCCAAAGTCTGCTGAGGGGAAGACGTCTGCCAATGAGCAGGTAATGGTTTGTAGAGAATTAATGATAAATTACATAACAACAACACAGGCAGTGCTGCTGTTGTAGTTTGGAGCAACAGAGGTTCTTATTCCCCAACTTATTCCCCAACTTATTCTGCTATGTACTATGGTATTTCTGAAACTGAAATATTACTGAGGATCAAATATAACATAAGGGTTGGAAGGTCAGGTGTATTGAATGGCAACTTTGGCTAATACACACAAAGGTTTTTTTACTTAAAGGCCAGTCTGACACAAAGTTTAGCACAAAAAGGTGAGAACTGACCATGATGGATGCTCCCTAAAATCTGACCTACAATAAACCTGCAAACTTTTTTCCAATGTTTGTTGGAGAGATTAGCAGGTGAGTTTTAAATGCCTATTATTCCCAAATAATAGACTTAAATAAACTCCAGATGTGGGTTGTTATTGCATTTTTAGAAATTTATTTGAAAATTATCCACAAATTGTGGTGGAATTTGATGTTGCTGTACAAAATGGTAATGGGGAAGGTTCTCGACATCCATTGTTTTAATGCATTACTAACACTGAGACAGGCTGGTGGAAAGAACATTACGACCTCTAAGATGCAAAAATACTACACACCGAGAGCCGGGTTTCTATCAAGGGGTTAAATCCGGCCCAGTGTTCCCCTGCCTGACAAAGCTTTTTAGCATCAAGCACAGTCTTTGTGTTCTTAAGTGGAATACCTTCACTAGCCTTAAGCCTTCCTACCCTTGCTTCTTTCCCCCTTTTTGCATCTCTTTAAATTATATGTGTTTTTAAATTAGGTTATGAAGTATTAGCTTGTCTGGTTCTGGGCCCTGCAAGGAGGGAGGACTTAGTCATTTCAGAAATGGATTCTATTAAGACAGGTGGTGGGGAGGCAGCTATGTTCAGAGTACTCCCTGTAATGAGGGCAGGTCGTAGCTAGGGAGAGTACACACCTTTGTCATCTGTAATCTCCTGATTAGAAATTCTGGGCAATCATGTATTCTGCTAATAAAATTGTAGGAGTTGAGACTTAAGTGAATGAAATGAAACATGGCTGATCTACATTTTTTAAGATGGGTACTAGGTGGCTGGAACACAAAAAAGGCCTGTAAAGGTTCAAGTTAATTTTGCAAATATGCTTATTTCCACCACAATGGTGCAAAAGGAATGATTCTCAGTCACTTCATCAACACTGTGTGTTTTAAAAAGTGATTTGTCGGACTGCAATGTGTTTCAGAAGAGGCTAATACCTGAATAATGAAATATAAATCTTACTAAGAGTATAGTTAATTCCCAGAGTTAATATACCACCCTATGTTCTTTTTCTTTTTTTAAAGGTCCAGCAGTGTCCATATTGCAACTTTAGCACTAAAGATGCCAACCGTATGCAGCTCCATGTGATGTCACAGCATTCCATGCAGCCCGTTATTCGCTGCCCACTGTGCCAGGATGTCCTGAGCAACAAGATTCACCTGCAGCTGCATCTTACACACCTCCACAGTGTTGCTCCCGACTGTGTGGAAAAGCTTATTCTTACTGTAAGTAAAAGTCTTGGTTGTGAATACATTGTTGGTGACTTTTCATAGCCAAATATTCTAAAAATCTCCAAGTAGACTGTTTCCATTTTAAAAACCATAAAATATTAATGGTGATAAATTAAATTGTTTTGTCCTTAATAGGTTATTGGACCTGAAACAGCAACACCGAATAATATAATGCAACCCCAAACTGGACAAGACAAAGCACTATCCCTAATGGATTCCTCTACCTCTCTGTCTGATAGGAGTGGGAAATCTCAAGGTGAGCAGAATAATGTACTGAGAACATTAATATTTTACTAATTAGGTCATAACAGGTTTGTTTGGGAAAGGCACCTATTTTGAAAAATCAATTATATCAAAAGTATTAGCAATCGTAACCGTGGTATTAGCATTAAAGCTATTGTTTATCATGTGAAATGAATGATGTAATGAATAAAACCTTGTCTTTTATTTTCATTTTTAGGAAATGTCTCAAAAGATGAAATGCCCAGTCAAGACAAGAATGAGTTGGACCTGCATGGTGAGGAACTCAAGCCTCCAAAAGAGGCCTCAGAGGCCCCGGAATGGAAGAGGGCCAGTGGATTAGGACATGATAGCAAGTCTCCAGATAACCTGCAAGACCATCTGAGTGAGCTCCAAAGACTCCAGCAGCAACAGCAGCAGCTCTCAGTTTCCGATCGTCATGTCTACAAGTATCGATGCAACCACTGCAGTCTGGCCTTTAAGACAATGCAGAAGCTTCAGATACATTCCCAGTACCATGCCATCAGAGCAGCTACTATGTGTAGCCTCTGTCAGCGCAGCTTTAGGACATTCCTGGCTCTCAGGAAGCATTTAGAGAGTGGTCATCCTGAGCTCAGTGAAGCTGAAGTGCAGCAACTAATAGGAAATCTACCAATAAATGGAGATATTAGTGAAAGTGAAGCCAGAGCCTTGGAAGAAGCTCAGGTCTTTGAAAATGACTTGGATAAAGATGATGAAATAGACCAGGAAGAGAAGCCTAGTCCCACAGGAAGTGACAGCAGCTCCTTGGTTGATGACATGGGAGCAGAACCCAAACGGACACTTCCGTTTAGAAAGGGTCCTAACTTTACTATGGAAAAGTTTATGGATCCTTCTCGGCCTTATAAGTGCACAGTATGCAAGGAATCCTTCACTCAAAAGAACATCTTATTAGTCCACTACAATTCTGTTTCCCACTTGCATAAATTAAAGAAGGTCCTTCAGGAGGCATCAAGCCCAGTCCCACAAGAGACAAGCAACAGCACTGACAACAAACCATTCAAATGCAACATTTGCAATGTTGCATATAGTCAAAGCTCCACCCTTGAAATTCACATGAGGTCAGTACTCCACCAGACCAAAGCAAGAACAGCCAAAACTGAAATCAGCAGCAGCAGCAGCAGCAGTGGAAGCAGCAGCATCTCTGGCAGTAGTGGTCCAGTACCTGCAAAGAGTCCTGCACCGAGTTCACAAGGAAACAACAGCAACTCTGATACTGCCAGAAGTGGAACACCTTCTACTAACAAAGAGAATGCAGCTGAGTCTAAAGCAGCTAACAGCAGCAACAATGTTAAGCAAGCCTCTACTGACCACGTTGCTTCACAAGCAAGCAGCCACCAGTCAGCTCAGTTGTCAGCTCAACTGCAACTGCAGCTCCAACACGAACTGCAGCAACAAGCTGCCTTCTTCCAGCCTCAGTTCCTTAATCCAGCCTTTTTCCCACACTTCCCTATGACCCCAGAAGCACTGTTGCAGTTTCAACAGCCACAGTTTCTTTTTCCATTTTACATCCCAGGAGCTGAGTTTAATCTTAGCCCAGAGCTTGCCCTGCATTCAGCAGCGGCTTTTGGAATGCCTGGCCTCAGTGGATCTTTTCTAGAGGACTTGAAGCAGCAGATGCAACAACAGCAGCACCAGCTGCAGCAGGCTCAGGCACAGCAACAGGCACAGCAGCAGCAGCAAGCCTCTCAGGCACATGCGCAACTTCAACAACAGAAAAACCAGCAAGTACAGAATCACAAACAAAAACTTGAGTCCAACAATGCATCGGCTTTAGAACTTCAGATGGCAAAAGAGGCAGAAGACCACTTAGAAAAACAGGAAGGCAGAGCAAAGGTAGAAAATGGAGGTGATGTAATAAGTGATGTGGGAAAAGACATCAAAGATCCCAAAAAGTCAAAGTTCTCAGAACCATTGATTCCTCCTCCACGGATTGTGTCAGGAGCCAGAGGCAATGCAGCAAAGGCGCTGCTCGAGAATTTTGGTTTTGAGTTAGTCATTCAATACAATGAAAACAGACAAAAAAACCAAAAGAAAAACAAAGAAGGAGTTGAACAAACAGAGCTAAACTCTGATAAGCTTGAGTGTGGGATGTGCGGGAAGCTCTTTTCCAATATGCTTATTCTCAAAAGCCACCAAGAACATGTGCACAGTCACTTTTTCCCGTATGTAGAGCTTGAAAAGTTTGCCCAGCAGTACAGAGAAGCCTACGACAAACTCTACCCAATAAATCCAGCTTCACCAGAGCCTCCTCCACCCCCACCACCTCCACCTCCTCCTCCTCCACCTGCCCCGGCTCCAACCCAAGTTGCAGCATCTCAGCCTGCGTCATCATCCACTACATTGATCAAACCCCAAACTCCTGCACCATCACCAGTCCCTGTTTCTCTTCCAACTCCTCACCAACCGTCCCATCAGACACCACCTTCCCAACCACCACCCCCTCCTCCACCCACTTCGGCACCACCTGCACCACCTCAAGTTCAACTTCCTGTTCCTTTGGACTTGCCTCTCTTCCCACCTCTAATGATGCAGTCAGTCCAACACCCAGGCCTGCCACCCCAGTTGGCTCTTCAACTGCCGACCATGGACTCTCTTTCTACAGACCTAACTCAGCTTTGTCAGCAACAACTGGGTCTAGATCCTAATTTTCTGCGTCAGTCTCAGTTTAAGCGGCCTCGTACTCGTATCACTGACGACCAGCTCAAGATACTGCGAGCCAATTTTGATATCAACAATTCACCAAATGAAGAGCAAATTCAAGAAATGTCAGATAAGTCTGGCTTGCCTCAAAAGGTCATCAAACACTGGTTCCGTAACACCCTATTTAAAGAAAGACAGCGCAGCAAGGACTCTCCCTACAATTTCAGTATTCCTCCTATTACAACATTGGAAGACATAAGGATGGAGCCTCAGCTTAGTGCCCAGGAATATTACAGGACAGAATCGAGCATGAACAAGAGATCGTCTAGGACCAGATTCACAGATTACCAGTTGAGGGTCCTTCAAGATTTCTTTGACACCAATGCCTATCCAAAGGATGATGAAATTGAACAGCTGTCCACAGTGCTGAGCCTACCAACCCGGGTAATTGTTGTGTGGTTCCAAAATGCTCGTCAAAAAGCTCGGAAGAGTTATGAGAATCAGGCAGATTGCAAAGATAATGAGAAAAAGGAATTGACCAATGAGAGATACATCAGAACCAGCAACATGCAGTACCAGTGTAAAAAATGCAACATTGTGTTCCCACGCATCTTTGACCTCATAACCCACCAGAAGAAACTGTGTTATAAAGATGAAGATGATGAAATAAACGATGACAACAACTCTTACGACTTTGCTGATACTATTGAGCAAGGCCATAGTAGGATGAACCAATTACCTTCTGAGACACACAAACAGTCCCAAACAGGTACTGCTACCAGTTCTGGCTCAAGCTCGCCCGTAATGGCTTCTCCTCGTACCAGCATGGGGAAAACATCTCCCAAACCAGAGGTTGGATCTGAAACTGAAGTAAAACAAACTGAGGCTGCCCCATCACCGGTGGTGAAATCACTACCAGAACCAAGACCATCAAAGGCTTGCACACCTCAGCCACCTCCTCAGAAAGCTCCCCAACCACAGATGTCAAGACCCCACTCTCAGCCACAGGCAGCTGCAGTACCATCAAGTCCGCTGTCTTTGGCTCTTTCATCACTGACCAACAGTCTCCCCCACCAAATGCTTCAGTACCAATGTGATCAGTGTAAGATTGCATTCCCAACTGTAGAACTTTGGCAGGAACACCAGCACATGCATTTCCTAGCTGCCCAAAACCAATTTCTTCACTCTCAGTTTCTTGAAAGACCAATGGATATGCCATACATGATATTTGATCCCAACAATCCCCTGATGGCAAGTCAACTATTATCTGGTGGGCTTTCCCAAATCGCCTCACAGGGTAGCTCTGGTTTGGCTTCTGCATCAGGCTCTTTAGCTTTGAAGAGGAAATTGGATGACAAGGATGACAGTGCCAATGATAAAGATGGTGGAAACAGCAGTGAAGAACAACACAGAGATAAACGTTTGAGAACCACCATTACTCCAGAGCAACTTGAGGTTCTGTATGACAAATACTTACTTGACTCAAACCCAACAAGGAAGATGTTGGACCACATTGCACGAGAGGTCGGCTTGAAAAAGAGAGTTGTGCAAGTATGGTTTCAAAACACCCGGGCGCGAGAGAGAAAGGGACAATTTAGAGCGATCGGGCCTTCTCAGACCCACAAAAAATGTCCCTTTTGCAGAGCACTCTTTAAAGCCAAATCTGCCCTTGATAGCCACATTCGGTCCAGACACTGGCATGAAGCTAAGCAGGCAGGCTTTAGCTTGCCCCCAAGTCCAATGATGAGTCAGGACAATGAAAGAGTAGAAAGCCCCAATAAATATAATTTCTTCGACTACCCTCATCTGCCTACGAAGACTGAACCTAATGATTATGAGCTGCCCACTGCGTCCTCAACTCCACACAAACCATCAGAGGCACAGTTAAAAAACTTCTTAAGCCCTTCATCCTTAAAAGCTGAAAACTGTGATGAAACTGAAGGGCCAAATATAAATTCAGCAGAAGCTTCATCTTACGATCTGGCAAAGATGGACTTTGATGAGACGTCGTCAATTAACACAGCCATAAGTGACGCCACGACTGGAGACGAGGGTAATAATAACGAGGTTGAAAGCTTTACTGCCAATGGTGGTGACAAGCTAAGTGATGGCAAGAATGGCCTGGTGCTCAGCTCTGATGGTGGCAATGAACGATTCCAATTCAGCATGGTGAGCCCAGCCCTCAGTTTCTCTGGGAAAGACTGTGACTCTTATGTCAGTTCCAGGGATGATGAAATGGACGAAAGCAATGACAGGAGTGAATCATCAAGCTTGACAGATCCCAGTTCCCCTAGTCCCTTTGGTAACCCCTTCAACAAATCTGGGAAAGCCAATAATGCTGGAGACAGACCAGGTCACAAACGATTTAGGACCCAGATGAGCAACCTGCAACTTAAAGTGCTCAAAGCCTGTTTTAGTGACTACCGCACTCCTACAATGCAAGAGTGTGAAATGCTGGGCAATGAGATTGGACTTCCCAAACGTGTCGTCCAGGTGTGGTTCCAGAATGCCCGTGCTAAAGAAAAGAAGTTTAAAATTAACATTGGAAAGCCATTTATGATCAGTCACGGTTCACCAGATGGACCCAAGCCCGAGTGTACCTTGTGTTGTGTAAAGTACACAGCCAGGATGTCCATTCGAGACCACATATTTTCTAGACAGCACATCACCAAAGTGCAGGAAACCTTGGGAACCCAGGTGGACAGAGAAAAGGACTACCTAGCGCCAACTACTGTTCGTCAGCTCATGGCCCAGCAAGAGCTGGACCGTATAAAGAAGGCTGGAGAGGGACTTAACTTACCTGGCCAGCAACAGCAGACTGCAGTAGAAAACAATAATGCACTTCATGGTCTCAGCTTGCCTACAGGCTACCCAGGGTTATCTGGCCTTCCACCTGTGCTACTTCCTGGGGTCAATGGACCATCTTCACTTCCTGTTTTCCCACCCAACACACCTGGTGAGTTAGTATGACGAACAGAAAAAATAACAATGAACTAGAGGCTTTATCATGCACTATTTTATTCTACTGTCCTACTGGTTATTCTGTATCATGAGGATGTTTGTCAGAAAGTCTTATTTTTTAACTAATTAAAATGGTGGGAGTTACAGTAGTGCATGTCTGCCAGGTTTGTTTTTTCTCAGAGTTGACCTGCTAATTGAATTAATAGTTGTTTTTTTTGTTTGTTTGTTTGATGTTTGTTTTTGTTTTTACATAAATGTATCTATATTATGTTATTGTGTTTTGTCTTTTCCCCTTTTGTAGGTTTGATATATTTATATTGTAATTTATTGGCAGATTGAAAATATAATGCGCATGTGACAGTTTTGATCCATAACAAAATCCATGATAAAACAAAGAGTGTCTGCCAGTGACAAATTTTAGCTTCTATCCATTTTGATTTGGGATTGACTTTTAAAATATTGAATATTTCCATATTTATATACCACTGTATTTCAGCTTTAGCGTCTCCTGGTGCTGGCATGCTTGGGTTCCCTACCCCAGCCACCCCCTCTCCTGCCATGTCTCTCAGCACTACCCCAACCAAGACTCTTCTGCAGACTCCTCCTCCACCACCTCCTCCTCCACCTCCACCTCCTCCTCCTCCTTCCACACCTTTGGCAGCAGTAAATCATACAGAGCAGCAAGGCAAAGACACAGAGAGAGACAGCAGCAAGAAGCAAGGTGATAAGTCATCACAGATGAAGGTGAAGGAACGGGAAAATGAGAGCAGCGCTCGCCCTGAGACTCCCAGCAAGGTTAAGATAAGAGAGAAACCAAGTCCAGCTCAAGGGAAACCAGGAAGTGAGACACCGCTTGATGCTGCACAGCTTCAAGCGCTTCAAAATGCTCTTGCAGCTACTGATCCCACTTCTTTCTTGGGGGGACAGTTCCTGCCCTATTTTCTTCCTGGATTCCCCAACTGCTTCTCTCCTCAACTTCCAAGAGGGGTCCAAGCAAGCGGCTACTTTCCACCACTGTGTGGAATGGAAAGCTTGTTTCCCTATGGCCCAGCAGCAGTTCCACAAGCTGCCATGGCAGCCGGACTGTCGCCAACCGCTCTCCTGCAGCAGTACCAGCAGTACCAACAGTCCCTCCAGGACTCACTGCAGAAACAACATCAGCAGCAGAAACAGCAGCAGCAGCAGCAGAAACCAACCCCTGTGAAAACACCCCAAAGCATACAGAGCACCACAGCCAACTCTTTCAAACCAAAAGATGCTATCGATGCTAAGGATGACACCAACAAAGGCTCTTCAACAGAAAGCACAAAAGAAGAACCCAAAACAGATACCAAAAGTACCATGGATTTTTCAGAAGCTTTTATCATACCGTCCGTCAAGCATGAGTTTACATGCAGGAAGTGCCAGATGATTTTTGCTGACGAAGACTCAGTGGTGCGTCACCAGAAGTCCTTCTGTTACTTTGGACATCCTTTTACCGATCCGCAAGAGACGGTGCTTCGGAAGGCAGTGAGCAACTACAAATGTGTTGCCTGCAATGTGGTTGTTAATGGGAATGAAGCACTTGGCCAACACCTTCAGTCGAGCTTGCACAAAGAGAAAACAATCAAACAAGCAATGAGAAATGCCAAAGAGCATACTAGATTATTACCTCACTCTGTCTGCTCCCCTACTCCTAACACCACATCTACCTCGCAGTCTGCAGCTTCTTCTAATAACACCTTTCCTCATCTCTCTCGCTTGTCCATGAAGTCCTGGCCAAATGTCCTGTTCCAGGCCACCACAGCCCGGAAAGCTGCTTCCTCCTCCCCGTCAGCCTCTCCTCCCCCTCCCCTTTCCTCACCTTCAACGGTTACCTCAACTTCCTGCAGCACCTCAGGGGTTCCAACCTCACTACCCACCGAGAGTTGTTCAGATGAGTCTGACAATGAGCTAAGCCAGAATTTGGATGATTTAGAAAACGCGTTGGAAGTCAAGGCTAAGCCAACCTCTGGCCTAGATGCGAGCTTCAGTAGTATAAGAATGGATATGTTCAGTGTGTAGGAGTGACAAAAGGATCCCTTGCTTAAAGAAAAAAATAAGACTTTTTAAACTGCAGTTCCAAAGTCTCTCTTAACCCAAAAAAATTACAGAACCAAATGATTGACTCAGGATTGTTTTTCCCATATTGATATGCTGGCAAGATATTGATTGATTTTTGTTATGGACAGAACTGTTGCAGATGCTTGACTGAGCTTATATTGTATACAAAAAACATGGAGTAGGAAAAAATCCCACAAGCTCCCTCTGGGGGGAGCTTGTTTCAAGCCAAAAACTCTCACGATAGCAAATTGCACCTCAGCTGGATTGTTTTCCAAATGCTAGCATGTACTGTATGGGATGACGATCCAGAAAACCCTCAAAGAGAATCTCTCTTAGTTTAGATAGGTGTAATTCAGTAGCTTTAAATTCTCAGGTCAGAACATAACATTTCTCATTTGTTAAAGCAGCAAGAAGCCTGGGTATACTTGGCTTATAACCAAAACATGTCAAGCTTTATCGGACGCATTTCCTTGATGTGTATAGAGTACCAAGAGACAATATTACTGTTACAATGGACGATGTGCATATCCTTTTAGTTTTGCCCTACAAAGACAGTATGGTTTTGCCACTGAGGGAATATAGAATGGTGAAGTAAATGTGTATGATGCCCCTGTGTTTGCCAGTTTGTATTTCAACAAGCTGTATCTAATTCCCGACCCATTTTTTCCTTTTTTCTTGTAGTATATACTAATCTGTGCCAACCTTCTCACTTTTACCTCTGCTCACACCCTTTTCTGAAGAGGTAATAACTCTAGTTTTGATAGACTATCTCATATTATGTGAATATAACATTTTTTCATTTGTGAATTGCTGTACTGTTACGGTACCTGCTTGTGTCTGGACTATAGTGCACTTATTTTTTTTTTGTTTGACTTTTTATTATTTGAGTAGGCCATTTGTTAATTTAATAGAATTTTTTTTCCATTTGTATGTATGTATGTTTGTATTTTAATTATTATTTGTTTTTATTGCAGCAGCATATTGGTCCATATTTGTTACAGGATTGATGCCTAACAATCTAGAGACCTATTTAAGAATTGGTGCATTCATGAAAGCAGTACTGTATACTTGAAACTGTTAAGGTACAAGTTGGTCACAATGTTAAAAAAGAAAAAAAGTATGATCATTTGCTTTACATTTGATAATATGCTGCTTTAAAGGGGACAACAGCATTTCCGTTGTATATTAAAAACATTTTCATGTACTTGTAGGACTTAAAACAGTGTTACACACGTATTGCATAGATTGACGTCCTCCCATCAATTCTCTGGGCACTTCTGATGATCTACAGTTAAAATCAACGTCTTGAATTTTCTTTCCACCTTTAGTGATCTCAACATCGCAAGTATTACCTTACAAAGTTTGCTGCTACTGTGTAATGTTATTTTGCTCGCCATAAATTCTCGACTTTCTACCAGACAAAAATACTGATCCATCAATTGCTTCGCTTTTGCAACTTCTCTTTTATTTTCTTCTCTCTCTCTCTCTCTCTCTCTCTCTCTCTCGCTATCTTTTTTTTCTTTTGCTGTGGAACTAAGAATGTGAAAGCTGTCAAAGGGTGTTCAATTTTTTTACGAATCACTTTCTAGTTTGGTAATTGAAACCAATGTGATTCATTCCAAAGTAACAGAAGGCTATTTGTATGAAAGAAAAAGGCTTGTGAACAAAGAAAGCTAAGCTGTTGTACATATTCGTAGTTGGCTGTGCATGGTACAAATTTATTAATATGAAGAAATGCAAAAATGTATTGCTTTTGGTATTTCCTATTCTGAGATGAGCAAGTAGCATGTAATGCAACTGTTTGACAGGTTAAATCAAATCATGCTTAGTTATTGTTTCAAACAATGAAATCAAGTAACATTTCCTTTTATGTTTTATTATTGTAAAGGTGTTTTTTTTAAAGCAAAAATGTCAGATTTTAATTTCCTGCGTGAGCTTTTTAAATGTCTTTTTTGTTTCTTTTTCTTTTTTTGTTTTGTTTTTTTTTTTTTTAGTATTTTAACATTTACTTTAATCCTGAAGACACTTTTCGATTGTGTTTCATAAAGAGACATCCTGGCCTCCCAAGGTGCAATTCTGCCATTGTACAAACATAAGCGACTGTCCTGATTCCAAAGGCTTTCACAACTCTGGCTTTTTGCCTTTCCCCACTCTGTGGCTCAGCATCAAAAAGACTGAACTGTCCGCTAGCATCATGTGCTAAGATGTTAGCATCAGACAGGACGCTTTCCACACCAAGGACTGGTAAAAGCTAACAAACCAACAAAAAGGATGGTCCAACAATATAACTGTACATAGATATTGCAACTGCACAGCAGCCAAAAAGAAAAAAAAAAAAAAACTTTTTAAAAACAAACGGATGGATTGTGTCATGTTTATGGGGACAGCCTTCAAAAGGTTGAAATTGGAATTGCTCTTCTGGATGTCAAAGGGATTTTCATGGCGCAATCATATCCTACACAATATGTACTCTTCAACATCTGGGTTACATAGGAAATGCACCCTGAGGTTTTAATAAGAAGAAGCCCCTATGGCTAAAACTTTAAATAAACTAAACCAAAAATGTTATTGATGTTTTATATATAGAGTAGTCGCATTAGTTTTTGTTACTGTACTGTTTGAGGTCTCAACTGTACCGTATCACGGTAATAACATGGTTTTGAAACCGTTTTTTTATTTTGTCACAGACCTGTTGTCATAGTTGAAATGACGTTTATTGTAGATGGTATTTGAACAACTTCTGGAAATAGTTCATCAAGTATGTTTGTTGCTCATTGTTGTGATACATTAAAAACTGTATCTGCAAACCACTCTGGTCCCATCAAACATTCTTATTCCACTTTGCCAGTGTTTTTCTTCTCATTATCTTAATTGGAGGCCCCGACGTATACCTTGTCATATCACTGTTTATATCCCATTAAACCTACTCTCAAAACATTGCGTTTTAATGCAGCGCTTTAAATTTTAAAGCAGAAAGGTTTCCCTTCAAGCATTATATTGTGGTGTAATGTATACATTATATCACAATATATCACAAAGTTAAAGCCAGTGGCTAGGATTTTATATTGTCTAAATACGTTAGAAATGTTTAATTTAACACTTTGAGTGTTGAACTTTCACTTTTAAATTAAAGGGTTTTTTTTTTCTCTCTAATGAGTTTTTCACCGTATTTAAGGGAGTAACGAAGCTTTGGATTCTTGAATTGGTTATTTATGTTGTAAAACTACAAAATTTTCTAAATTTTGCTATCTGATGATACATTTATTTTATCATCTTTATCCATGACGTTTATTTTTGAAGTTGGGAATTACTAGCCTTGATGATGATGTTTAAATGTAGAAACAATTTATATAAAGAAATAACAATTCATTACAAACAATAACACATTTTCACTGCGGAAGGAATATGCTGAAAGTGAAAATGACTTGTCTTGCTGCATCCCTTGCCCTTCATTTGGAGAACCGCTGAACTTTAATCAGTGCATCATTTCTGATCATTAATAATTCGTATGTCTTGACTTCATATATTTGTACTGTGTTCTGTGAATATGTACGTATTTTATTGCAACAAGTGCTTTTGAAATCCTTCAAATGTGACCCGTCGCCTTTGCAGTTGAGAGCTCGACAGATGCTGTCACATCAAAAACCGAACCGCAGAAAGACCTGAACACAATACATCACACCCTGCCACCCAGACGTGTCCAGCACTAGTGTCAGGGTCAGGGAGAAAGGCAACACAGACAAGTCGTTAAAACCAGCTAATGAAATTTCACAAGGACATCAAAAATGAAGTGGGAGATGAGGATCTTTTCAGTCGGGCAGAATCAGCTTTGGCCTTTATTGTCTCGCTCAAACACTTCAGGGTGAAGTGAAACAGCCACAACACGTAAAAGCCTCAAAAACGGCTTTTTTTTTTCTCCCCCTCTGCACCTTCTGACTTCACCCCACGCCCTTGACTAATATGTTGCTGAATGGTCCTTTCTCAATGCGTACCCTTAAAGTGCAGGGAGTTGCTGTGATTGCCCCCCGTACCTCCCTCCAATACTGTGGGATTGAATTGTGTTTGACCTTTGTGGGGAATAATGGCTGAAGGCCTTTCATTTTTCTGGCCTTCACAGTGCTCAGAGGAAGGACTTCTTTACACTGTGTTTTCCTGCGGTGTGTCAGTAATTCACAGGCAGGGTAACAGGCTGATCTGTGCGAAGCCAGTGTGGCTGTTTACTACCTCTGACTTTCGTCTGCTGAAATTACAATTTATAGGTCAAACGAACTATAAAATCTCAAAAAAAAAAAAAAAAAAAGGAACGTTTTAATGTGACCGTACTTTGGGGCCACCCAATTCTGCTGCCTAACTGCACTGTCCTAGAATAAAAATGCCCTCTGAAGAGAAGAGTAGTTCAGACGCAGCTTTGCTAAAGAGGCCACAGCAGTGAGCGGTCTTGCCCTGAATACACGATAAAAGGTTTACTGAAAATTCTAAATGGCGTTTTCTGCAACCCATACATCACTCATGACCATTAGGTTCCACCCTCTCTGCACAGTGTACCCTTCTAGCCACAGCTCTCCAGATGATACAGTACAGAAGCTGCAGTGGAGGCAGATCTGGCTTTGAATAGCCTGCAGCCAATGGATTTTCTCTGGATAATACAATGTTTGGGACAGAGAGGCAGGGATTAGTCCAGACATACATCCACCACCCCCCACATACCCAATCTAATTAGGCTGGAATCAGTTTAAGATGAAAGCAAGCCCTAGCATCACCGCACTAAATACTAGAATTAGTATTCCCCGCATGGGAATTTAATGACGGAGACTGAAAATCCAATCACATTCACTCCCAGTTTAGATCCCCATGCATTGGGCCTGGACAATGACGGAAAGAAACAACAGCAATGATTTGTCTGTCAATAGATATTGACCAGCTTCACATCTGAGCCCTCTAGTGTATTGGCGTGGCTATGTTGTCATCATTTAACAAGGATAAACAGCTTATAATCAGATATTTAGACAGTCTGTCTCTGATGTAAACCTTTGTCGCATTTTGACTTGTGCAGAAGCTGCAGCGTGAACGGAAACAGAAACAGGAAGGAAGGAAGGAGTGAGCCCTTGTTCTAGACCTAAATACACTGAAGTTTTCCTGGTTATTTACTCTTCAGTGGCAGTACATTTATGGATGGCTTCTTTTATGGAATATGAATCGATAGCGCCTGCAGGAATACACACATTTCACATTTGGGTTTCATTTATTTTTTGCCCCAGAAAGTTGAATCTTTTTGACAAAAAAAAAAGAAGAAGAAATACTTCTGCCACTCTCATCACTAAGATTGCTGCATTGGCACATTGGGGAAGTTAGTTGCTAATCAGCTCCTTACATCAAAGCTGTGATTGCTGCCTAGGAATTGAAACTGTCAAATTATTGTTATCAGGAAGACGGCATCAGATCTCTTTCAGCTTTTTATTATCCCTCCGACTTTGAGCCCAAATTTGCTGATAAAACAGAACACATTCTGCAGCACACGTTTAAATGAAACCCTCTCTTCTTGACTTTATCTTGGCCTCATTATCGTTTCCCAAACTAAGTATCTGCAGTCATGGGAACTCTATTTTAAAACTGCTAAATTGCAAGCCATATTTCAGCGTCAGGTCGGTGATTAACAGCACGGACCGGAAATAACTCCAGCACCTGGTCTCCATCCACCACAAAATATCCTCTACACCTGTGATTCATCCACCAAAGTGTTACACCTGAGAAATCAGGAAACCCTCGTCCCCACACGCACACGTATTCTACATGAAATCTGATTATTTATTGCAGCCTGTATGCGGGAGTACGTACCAAAGTAGAACCTGTTGTTTTTCTTCTAACAGGTGTAGCCGCAACTTTTTGACTCGTCCAAAAACTGATTCTGCAGAACTTCCTGAATCTCCTGTGCCTTTTATAGCAAAGAGGAGATAAATACCTCACACACAGCACCACATCTAGTGCATCGCAGAACGTGAGCACAAATTGCGCAGGTAAATGTTAACAGTGCTTTCTGCGGATTAACCCCCAGTGTAGTGGGAGGTTGCACATAAACGGACTGGTGTGAAAAGTCAACTAAACCTTTTTTATTCCATAAATTTCATAGGTTGGTCATGGTTTCACTGCACTGTTTCTAAGGGTGAAGTGAAGGAGAAGACAAAGGAAGGAAATGGAGGAGGCAGGAGGAAACGCCTGTTTTATTATTGCATTGTGGAGAAAGGATACAATAACAGCTGGTGTTTCTACAAGATGCACACGGACCATCTAACAGGTATTTCTGAAGTGCAGGAGATGGAAGGAGGAGGTGTGAGGGAGAAAGTGAGGCAGGCCTCAGAGAGAGAAGAGGGGGTGGGGGGGGGGCAGTCCAACAAGCTGACAGAATGTCAGGGACAAACGGAAAGAGAGAGGAATCAAGGAAGTAGGTGATATAGAGAGTGAAATGAGCAAGTGATAGATGTGAGTGAGCAGAGAAAGCAGAAGGAGGGGCGACCTGTGAGGAATCAAACACGGGCTCTGTGCAACAGAGGTACGGCGGCAAACGAGCATGTTACAGCAGCCCGCTGGGAGTTCCCCGGCGGATCGTTTGTGCTGTTTCCCAATCTGTGCTGAGGAGCAACACGGCACCACATGGGGACGTGTGAAGGCGTCAGGATGGGATTGCTTAAGACAGATGAAACAAGGTGTTTTTTGATGCCGTCTGCAGCGGACAAAAGCCCCATTTCTTGTTTTGCCTGCGACACGAAAGGATGCTGTGTAGTCTGCTGAACAGTTCAACTTCCTCTTTTTTGTTGTTGTCATGTCTGTAAATAACTGAACGTGCAAGAGGTGAAGTGATGGAGGGGCTGGATTTTTTTTTTCCTTTTGAGGTTTTACAATATTTGACAACCTCTAAGAAATAGTTTCCCTGTTTTCCCATTGGTTCCTAAAATATTATTTACATTATAATGTGAAGTTCTAAGCAACTCAAGTTCCTGAACAGAAAAATCTTTCTTTAGACCCACAAGACCCTGAAAAAGAAAAAGAAAAACAAAAAACGTAGTGGCAGAAACCTATGTGTCAGACTTTGTGGTATTGCTTTACATTTTAAAGTGCTCTGAGCAGCCATGGCTGAGGATTTTTACAAGGCAAGTTGAGTCATTGGGGAAATAAGAGAGCAATGGAGGAGGGAATGAAGGAATTCTGGGATATGTTCACATACGTCCACACATACGCTCACAAACTGAAATCATAGCATGTGCCGCCGAGGAGCAGACGGTGAAGAAATGGAAGCTAAATATAAAGTGACACATTGCATTCCCCAGGTCATTCACAGGACCCTGCACCAAATCACAAAGCTCCACAGCGTGTTTATCACGGCACGAGTCACCAAGTCGCACAAAGAAAATTATAAAGCAGGCAAATAAGTGTGCCTTGTAATTTAGAGAGGCAGCGGTGAAGCGACGGGCAGACGCATCAACATCAAATTGGCTCAGATGTGGAGCATTCTTCTGGATCTTTCTTCGTACATCAACTCAGCATCCTGGCAGGAACATTAGTGACAAAAAGCTTTTTTAATGTTTAAATGAAAATTTTAATGAGGCTCTGTGTTGCTTTTCCTTTCCAGCCTTTAAGAGCCCTCTGAATCATTAAAACTCGCTCTTCCTTTGATTCCAAGGTCATCTGAAGAAATAAAGCAGCCTTAAGTGGCCCTCAGACCAAAAGTGGTCTGTATGCCAAAGATCGCAAATGAATGTAGCCTAATGCTTTTTAATTTGCATTCATCTTTAAAAACATCGAAGAGCCATCGCAAAGTTATAATAGGCTGAGATGGCAGTTGGGGGCCCCCCAGTCATTAGCAGCCATGCAGCTCCTCCAAAATGAAGGCCTTCTTCATCTTTTTCAACTTCAGCCCATTACTGCAAAGATACATTAGCCACCCGTCCAATGCCCATGTGCGCAAACAATATATGATTCTCCAGTGTTTCCTGTGGGTGGCTACATGCTCTGTATTAGCAGACACAATTCTATTTTCCAAGGATTTATACCTTCTTCTAATCCATGAAATGTTCTGCTTTTCTGGCTTGTTTGAATATCTGTTTAACAAGCAAAGGGACAGAAAAAGATAGTAGAAGTTGTCTTTTCCTCCAACAAATGTAACTCCACTTGTGATTCATATTATTGAATTTAGAAAATTAAGTCTGCAACACACTCCTAAAAAAAATCACATCCTCTGATCCTAGACCTAAGTCTGCAACACACTCCTAAAAAAAAACACATCCTCTGATCCTAGACCAGTGCTGAATCAGTGCTGTGGGCATTTATTGAATTTAAAATCAAATATTTTTGTCTAACATTATTATTTGATGTCCCGTCCCCTCCTCTGTTGTGTCCTGCCGTTGTTTTCCCTTGATTGCCCTGTCTTCTTCCTGATGTGTTTCACCTGTGTTGATTGGTCACACCTGTGGCTGCACTTCCTCACACAGCCTCCACTCCTGTTCTCTGGTGCTGGCTCCTCATTGGATGTTTTACTTCCTGTGTTTGTCCTCATTGGAGCAGCTCTCAGTTTATGTCCCTTCTCTTTTGGTGAGTCATTTTTATTGCATTTAATATGTTATTTAATTGACCTGCTGTAGGATTTACCTGTGGTGCTTTTAATACCGTAGGAGATTCTTAAATTAGGAGCTTCACCTGTGACGTGTGTTGATTTTGAGACTTGGTGTTGAATGATTGTCACAGAGAGTTGGTCTTTAGCAGCAGGGACTGGTTGTGGCTCATTTTTGATGAGTTTCTCAGTCAACTCACTGCTGAATGTGAAGGAGCAGGAAGGAGGTTTTGGGTCACATGGCTTCAGACTGTTTTGGAGGTAACAGCTGGTTAACATAGGGTGTACTGATGATGGATTCAAATATATGTGAAATGTTTTGAAGTTTTTCAAGCTGGAATTTACCTTACCTCAAAACAGTAGGATCTCTGTTTGGTTTTTGTTTGTTGCATTGCAGCGAGGACATGATTTGTCTGAGCCCTGCTGGCTTTGACCATTGTTTTCCTGTACGGAGTTTGCGTGTTCTCTCTGTGTATGTGTACTTATGGTACTATATGTATGGTACTGATTCATCAAACAGTCCATATGGATATTAGACTCTTTTTGTGGCTCTGTAATGGACGTTTTCATGTAATGCCCCCCCTCACCTTACTGTATGACTGCAGGGATTGGCTCAAGCTCCTCATGTGACCCTGAAAAAAATGAATGGCTGGATGGATTGGATGGAATAATAATGTGACCCACTTATTGGGTGTTTCCCTTTTTTTATTTACTAAACCATTCCAAGCCATGCTCTCGGTGCATGTGAACCCTTCCTGTCACTTTGAGCAGAACAAATGCAGTGCCGTCCTTGGCCGTAAGGATGCAGGCTCATCAAAAAGATGCTGACAGCGGGGACCATAGGAGGAGACGACATGCATTGTTTGTTTAATCACGTGTTATGAGAAGCCTCTCTATAATTACGTTGTCATCTGTCTACTTCATCGCAGTCAAATCCCGCCTTATTTCTTGTTCATAATTCCACAATTTAAACTTAAACCGTCAAGAATGAGAAACCTTTTTTTTGCCTTTTAGTCTTTTTTTCTTAACTTTGTTTATTATTTAAATGACATGCACCACAGCGTATGGACTGAAACAGATTTTTTTTTTTTTTTTCCTTTTTTTGGAACGTTCACGTCAAGCGTATTTGACAGGCCTCGCGCGTCCACTGCCTGTGCCTGTGAGTGTGGGACAATGGATGAAGTATTTTTCTCCACTATATTGAACTCGTGACACAGAAAGTAACAGCGTGTCCCATTAAACACAGCAAAACCTGGACCCTTAGTTTTGTCCTCATCCCTTCCCAGCTTCTCTTTCAATTTTGCTCCGTGTCTCCTCCTCTCCTTCGTTTTATTTCCTCACCATCCTTTTTACTTTCTCTCGCTGTTCGGTTCATGTGGGTTTCTGTCTTCCTTCCTTCAGTGTATGCCTGCAAAGATAGGTGGTTTGTGTCCAGGAAAAAAACTGAACATCTCCAGTGAAATTGGTTTTCTGTGGAGAAACTGATGGATCACTTTGTGTTCCTGACAGGAGTCGGGGATTGTTTATGCCATATGGACAAATACACTTGCACAAACACACGTACTAGATAACACACACACATACACACACACACATAAATATATATGTGTGTGTGTGTGTGTGTGTGTGCAGGGGTAAGAAGTAATCTAGATTGGGTGTAATCTAGACTGTGGGATTCCCAGCAATAAATTATGGATTTGGATGAAACAGCTGCAGAAATCTTCCTCTCCACTAGGTTTTTTTTAAAAATTTTGTTTGTTTCGTTCTTACCTCATGAGACACACTTGGCACAGTATCTCAGTTGTTCTGAAGTAGGTTGTTTTTGATTGTAGTTAAATTTCAGTTTTTCTTGTTTACTGCATACAGTATTTGTATAAGCTGGAAGAGTATCAAAAAAACCTAAAGTCTACAAGTCAGAAATACTTTTTTCTAATTCGGGGGAAAAATAATTTTAAAAAGATATACAGTATGTGTATGTCTGTATGTAAGATATAAGAATCATATATGTATATGTATATATATGTGTGTGTGTGTATATATAATTGCACAAATATTTTTGCTCATTTTCTAGATCATGTTAGTATGTAATAGTAGTAGTAGTAGTAGTAGTACTAGTAGTACTGTACTCTAAGTATTCAAATGACCTGTGATCTGTCCTTAAGAAACACAGACAACAAAATGATTATAATTTCACATCAAATTGCGTATTTTTTTGTACCACAGTTGTATGTGTAAAATCAGTATTTTCTGCACTAATTTAAAAAGGCATTTACAAAGAGAAATACAGATTCATTTTCACCATTATCTGCTTCTGCTCCTCCATGACCTCTTGTGCTTTGCAATTCCCAAAATGTTTTGTACACTGCTCTGGGAGGCTGTTGCTGGAAGGCTTCAGTGCAGAAACACAAATTAAAAGCACAAAGCCATTGATTTTCCTTTGTTTTACAGGCTCTATGTAAATTCCTTTGATAATTATACATGTAGGATTAATACAAATGTACAAATAAACGCTCCCCAGGAGAACATTGTGTGTTGGATTTGAGCTTTTTGTATAGATTTTGTTTGGATGCAAGACAGAAGTAAAAGACAAAATTCATATTTACATATTTCACTGCCGAAGCCATAAAATGATTCTCTTTTTCTTCTGATGAGTAAATCTGTTTTCACCTCATAAACTATAACAAAAGTGAATTAAAGAACACCACGCAATTTACTGTAATAAAGATTTAACTTTTTATGTTTTGTTAGGCAGAAAAAAATAGGTTAAAATTTTAATTTACTCACTATATTTTTCCCCTTTGTTCTTTTTTTTTTCCACTATTTTTTTTTTCAGTGCTCCAGCAGTAAGTTGAGCAGATATGGCGCAAATGTATTCCACCCATATGAATGAATGAATATATATGATTACCAGGTCCTGGATCCTCTCAAGGACAAAGTTCAGTGTGTGTGTGTGTGTGTGTGTGTGTGTGTGTGTGTGTGTGCGTGTGCGTGTTTCTCTTCGTTGTAGTTCATTTTAAACCGGTGTTCACCTTTGTCTGTGTCTCTGTGTACAGTGACTGCACGCGGCGTGGAATATGAATTTAGCAAGCACATTCCATGTCTTTTGTATTTGTGTGTGTGTGTGTGTGTGTAATGTTCAATCAAAGGAATATAAAGTGTGATGCAGTGTCCTGCAGGACACAGCGGCACGTCTTTACTAATCTGCTCTTCGTTTCTGACCAAAAGTTCCTCATCAACAATGGTCGAACGATAAAGTAAATAAAAAACAGACTGGACTGGTCTGAAATCTGACCTGATCCTTTGACCCGTGCATTCCTGAAGCACAAATACCCATCTGTCCCTGCTCCGCCTTCTCAGTGGCCGTCACTTTTGAAATTCAAGCGATTTCAGGTGACATAGCCGGGAAATGCTGTCCTGTAATTGTGTCGCTCTGTCTCCCTGTGGCGCGGTAGCCTGCGAATAACCAAGTGAAGGCGGGGGTGCCCGGGGGGGGCAGGGGGGGCGGTTGGGCGGGGGGGGCA
>NC_024309.1:2783499-2792718 GCF_000523025.1 Cynoglossus semilaevis | reverse complement strand
TGGGAATCCCCATGAGAGACGGGGGGTGCCGGGGGGGGGCGGGGGTGGAGGTTGGGAGGGGGGGTCAGGTTAGAGGAGCAGAGGTGCCATTAAAATGCAAAATCACCACCGCGGTGCGGCACGCAGTGCCTCGCTCTTCCTCAGAGGCAGCCATCTTATGATGGAAGGAGTACGTGTTTGATGGTGTGTGAATGTGTGTCCTTTTCATTTTCTTACCGTCGGCGCGAGTGTGCGTTCTCGCGCACCTGTGCACGTGCGTTTATACGTCTGCGTGTTTGATAAAGTATGGAACCTAGCTGTGTGTGTGTGTGTGTGTGTGTGTGTGTGTGTGAGGTAGGGGTGATAAATCAGAGCTAGGTAAAGGCTTTTTAATGCAGCCGACTCCTTTCCCAGCCTCCATCTTCTGTCAGGGCTCGGTAAAAGATGAGAGCCCCCTGGGGAACAGTACTAGCCCGCAGCATAGCAGGGCTATGCCGCAGGTCACACACACATACACACACAGTGGCCTGACGCAGAGTCACCAACTGGGCCTTGTGAATGAGTGAATACATGAATAACTGAATCTATTGAATGCATGAATATATAAATAAAACTTTCTACATGAGCCATGTTTATTGATGAAACTCCCCCCAAATAAATGTGTTTTTCCAATGATTTCCAAATCATTTACTAAATGATTTATGGCTGGTGATATTGCTTTTTATCAGAGAAAATATTTTCATAAAAAAAAGGACAAACCCAGAGTGGATATTTGGTTCATCGTTGTCTTCCCACCTAAGGTCAAGCAGTCTTTGCCGGTGATGTGCCTTGAGTCTTGAAACGGCCCCAAGTTTCAGGAGGCTGGATATGAAAAATATGTGGAATTTGCCAACATCTGAAAATACTTAGGCGGCAATATATCTGCTGTCTGATAGAAAAATGTGTTCTGAATTGCAGATACGCTTTCCTTTTTTTTCTAGCATACCTTTATAATTTGACTTTGAAAGAAAACACACCGGGACTGCAGCTAGACAATCAGAGATACGGCTGCTGAGTGTTGTGTAAGCCTTTGTGGACGGGGCAGTGAGGACTCCAGCAGCTTGGCGCAGAAGACGAGCACAAACACTGGAGAACATAATACTTGACAACGAGCCTGCGGTGTTAGCGAGGGGCCCTTCACAGAGGAGTCTGGCAGCTTTTTTAAAAAAGGGCCAAAAGAGAGCCTCTGGAAAACACCAGAGAGCTGACTCTGAATCAGAATATTGGAAAAATCTGGGGCCATCGTTTTAGGTAATTTTCTCTAAATTTGTGCAGTTATTAAACAATACGTTCTCGCTTCCAAAGAGGGGGCATCGCCCCACGGCCAAAACCACAGATCCTAAAATAGTTATGTTGACAGAATTTAATTTTCTTCCTAGGACCTGGTTATAAGTGGAGGGAAAAATAAGTCAGACAGTCAAAGCTGTATTATACATGCCACTCTATACTTGACCCTTCTCTAACAGGGTCACTTGTAGTATGCATATATTTTAATTTAGTGGCGTATCAGGAATACAAATGCACGTCGTGGCTACATTATCCCTACTGAAAGGTTGCTTTATAATTCAGCCTTTATATGCTGAGTGTGTTATGCTGTAGAACCACAACAGAATGGCGAGGTGAATGGATAATAGGAGGCAAAAATAAATTAACAAATAATTCAATAAAAAGAGCAGAAAATATTGAGAGAGAGAAAAAGAAGCTTGCAGAGCATTCAGAATTATCATCAAGTATTACATACTGCAGGGCAGACTGTGGTCTGGTGGTAAAAGGATCGCTCGTGTAATCAGAGGATTGCCGGTTTGATTGCCGACCCTGGCGCGACTGTTGTGTTGAGAAAGCACCGAAAATTCTATCGCTCCCTGAGCGGGAAAAAAAAAATTGAGTCACTGCAGTGCTTCATGGGTGGGTTAAAGTACACATTGTACTAAAAACAATGTATATAAAACTTGTTGGTTTAAACTTAAGGTCTTGACGGGAACAGATCTGTGGTTTTGTCGTCTTTTACGTGCACAGAAGCTGCTCCTCAGTTTGTGCAGTTATGTGTGTGTGTGTTTGTTTTTCCATGCATCTGTTGGACGCAGCCGGTTATTGTTGGTTGACACTGATCTCCTTGAGGAGTCGAGACTCACAGCAGAACCTCCACGCACAGGTATCCATGGAAACCTCAAAATTGTGTTTCTGTCTTTGCTTTGCACGCCAAGGATTCCGAGATGCTGAAATGTACAAACACGTTGTCATTACCTGGCAGCCACATACTTAACAGGGTTAGGCTTTTTTCCCCAGCCTGCCATCCTCATTGTTTAGGCACGTTTGGTACATGTGTAATTTAGAAATTCCACCTGTTTGTATTTCCAGACGGAAGCGCGGCATTCTGCTTACAATAGAGACTAAAGCTTCTTTCCTTAACGGACAGAAGCCGGAATTTGAAAATGACATTAATGGCCAGTACTAGATTCCTCCTACATCTGTGTGTATTTTTGAATTCAACATTAAGTCATTATATTGAAGGAATTTGTGTCAGCATTTGATTAAATCATCACTTACGCTTTACCTATAATCCAGCCTTTATTTGGTTGTTGCTTTTCATCTGCAAATAATGAGAACAGATTATTTATTTTAATGAACAAATCACAGACTAATATAATATATAAATATAGGTCTGTGGTGAGACTATCTTAATAAACTAAAACCTTATTGAGGGTTGAACAAAATATATATATTTTTAAGTGATGGTGACAAGACAATCAACAGTGTTCGTCATAGATTTTCCAACATTTTTTAAATTATATATCTGATTGGGAACCATATTAAAACACCTGTGGAAAAATATAAAATTTAGTCTAAAATGTTGCAACTTTTTTCCCTGACAAATCCTCCTTAGAACAGTTTATTGTGAGGGAAGATGCTCCTGTAGGAGAAAAATAAAACAAACAGGAAAAGGCCACGCCTCTTTTTCATCTTTTTTCTGACAGGAAATGGGAATAAGCGCATTGTGTCCCACACAACATTCCTGAACAAGCAGAGGTTCAATCACATTTGCAGAAGTTATCAAAAGTTTCAAAGAGCTCAGCTGGCGCTCTAAGCCACAGGAAATTCACTGGGACATCTGGCGGGATGTGCGCAGATTATTGCTCATTTAGTCTGTTTGAGACATCAGTGAGGAACGGCCTGAGACGGCTGAACGCACGCACAGGCTCAAAGATATGCAATCACAAATGGGCACGGCTTTGGGGGATCTTAACCCCAGGCACATCTGAACACACCTGCCTGTAATCCTCCCATGATGCCCTCTATACTGCTGTCCTGGCTCGGCCAATGGAAGGACAGGTCACTTAGAGTTAGCTTCCGTCTTTTCAGCCCTGTGTTAAAATTAGAGGATGTGAAATGTATTTTTTTAAAAATGCTGAAAAATAAACATGCATGTTTTTCCACTGGTTTACTTTTCATAGGTTTTAGTCTGTTTGAGACATCAGTGAGGAACGGCCTGAGACGGCTGAACGCACGCACAGGCTCAAAGATATGCAATCACAAATGGGCACGGCTTTGGGGGATCTTAACCCCAGGCACATCTGAACACACCTGCCTGTAATCCTCCCATGATGCCCTCTATACTCCTGTCCTGGCTCGGCCAATGGAAGGACAGGTCACTTAGAGTTAGCTTCCGTCTTTTCAGCCCTGTGTTAAAATTAGAGGATGTGAAATGTATTTTTTTAAAAATGCTGAAAAATAAACATGCATTTTTGCTGGTTTGTTTCTTGTTCATCATTCAGTCGTTTAGTCTGTTGTTAATTTGTTCCTCAGTTTTAGGAATCTTTTTATTTTTTTCAAGGTCCCTGAACCCAGCTTTCTGCATTTGTGTCTTTGGATGCTGCATTTAGGTCCATGTATATGTCCTCTGTTGAGTATTATATTAGACAATTTCTATTTCTATGCAACCTTATTCAGAGGAAGACAGCTTTAAAAAGCATTAGAGAACTTCTGGTTGACTTTCGAAGCTTCAATAAGAAAACCATTCTTCATCTTTAGGTCTACAGACTGTGTGGACGGGGATGAAACCTTAGGACGTCAAGGACTGAAGATAAAGTTAGCCCCAAAAGCATTGATGTTCCATCTTTCTCTGGTTTTTAAATTCAACCAGTCAAAACTTCAACCATTGTGATAAAAGGCAGGAAATGACTGTCTTATTTTTGTGGTGATTGATTGTCCTTCTGACCCGTTAGTCTGAGGAGGTGGTTAAGAACAGGAGGCAGACTTAGATAATTGGACCCCGTGGTATCCAAAGCCCGGCAGGTGTTGATAGAACTCTCATATCACAGGTACCTGCAGAGACAGCATCCCTGAACTCGGGCAAACTCACGAGCTTCCTCTAGCTCGGAGGAATTTTTAGCGCTTTTGTTTTTGCCATGTTGTTGTTTTTTTATTATTAAACTGATGTGATATACGAGATACTTCTGACCTCCATTGACTTATTTGACATGCCACAACAAAAGCTTTTGGTAAAAAACGAGGCTGAGGCGTCAACAAGTGGTGCGTTTGTTTTGTTTCTTTTCATGTTTGTTTGACACAGAAGTGATGTGATTCACTGTTTGGAAGTGATGTTAGTTGTTAGGTGAAACACCTTTCATTCTGGAGGAGACCTGTGACTGACTGAAGTGAGGTCAAGACTTTCACAGAAATGTAGGCGGTGTGATTTTGCAACGTAAACAGTGTGTGTGTTTTTTTTTTTAACTTTTTAAATTTCATTAGTGATCCATCAGCCTTCCTATATGATCCTAGACATTTTAAATGTGGTAAAAGCCTGGGATAAACTTAGATGAAAATTCTTTCACAGAGGAAACTACGCACGGAAGCCTCAAAGCCATTGTCCCGTCCTTATTAGTATCTGGAAGCCGAGGGCTCTGTTCCAATTAAAGAATACCACAGATGGACTGTTCAACAAGCATGCACACAAACGAACCTTCAATAGGTACAGAAAAGAGCCCGGTATTACCTCGTCTAGAGAAGAGCTTTTTACTTTAAAAACTATTTAATCAGGAAAATCAACGCCTCACATCAAAGAAATGGAGATGAGGGACAGGCAGATAAAGAGGCTCATCAAAGAAGGAGATCTAGTTAGGGATTCAATGCCCCTAATTCCCTTTCTCTTAAAACCTTCGTCAGAGGGGGCACGGGGCCAATTTGCTCCCTAAATGGCAGCGTGTGAATGTGCAGATTGCTTTGCATCGCCGCTGGGAATCTCAGCCTCTTCCTCTTTTCCTTCTCCACGCAGAACCTGTGAATTAGAAAAAAGATCTTAAGACAGATAGGCTTAACACGGCTCCAGCTTTCCTACCTTAAGCGCAGAGAACTGTTCCAACTTCCAACTAATTCGATCCGTGGCTTAACTCAATTAATAGACTTTAATGCACTGTTTCTTCCTTATCTGTTCTCTTTCCTGGGGATTGAGGACCGGAGTTAGACAGTAATATGGGCAAAACGGATTGGATTCCAAGTCTTGTGCGAATTTAAAAAACAATGGCATGTCCCAGTGGTGTTAGGACTGATCTTTTACAAATCTTTAAAGTCGGTTTAAAACTGTAATTAACATGTAGGGAATGTAGAGTGTATGGAGGAAACACAGAAAGGCATCAGTAGGCCTCAGAGTTAGTAGTTACTCTGTACGTACATATGGAAGGACACAAGGAGAGTGTGTAGTAGTGACCATACACTGTAAGAACTGAATCACATTGTACCATACTGTAGCGCTACATATATTTAATCCCTATATATATATATATTTAATCCCTATATATATATGTGTGTGTGTATATATATATATAAATAAATAAACTGTATAACTGTAGTAAATATGTATTTAATATTTCCATTGTAGGTAGAGCACTTTAGCCTGATCGTTTGAATAGTAGATCCACAGCCACAGTGTGGACACCTCTGCTTCACTGTCTGTTCCCATTTTATTGACATAGTGCATAGATGAAGTGCTTGCACCTCAGCAAGTCACTCTTTTGATGAGACTTTAACCAACATTTTGTGTTAATTTGCTTATTGGACCATGAAAAGAGTTGTACACAGAATATGCTATTGGTGTGAAAGCTCTGCTCACTTTCTGTTCTGCTGACTGTGTTGACTTTGCAGAAAGTTTAATGAGGTTTATCTTCAGTATTTAGTATTTATTGTTGTTGTAATTTATTTTAAATCCTTACTTGTACTCACATTGATTTGCAAACTAAAATGGTCCCATGATAGCACTGGTCTGAACTAGTCTTGTTGTTAAATAAAACTGGATGTTCTTGACCTTCTTGTACAGAGCATGTTGTCTTAGTATCTTTTTTTTTGTTTTTGTAAATTGCAGAATGAGCTCCTTTTTTATGACGGAAACATGGGCCTAGTGATTGACAAAATATATAATATACTCATAGAGAAACTGTTGACTGACATTGAGTGACATTGGATTAGAGGTTTTCTATATTTTCTCATAGACTTGTTGGACCTGTACCAGGGGTTTATTGATGTGGATAACTGCAGCCAAAGTAAACTTGAGAACCAGATCAATTGACTCTCCCTTTTTTAATTTTTCTTATGGAACTTAAATAAAGAAAGTTCCAGGTAAAATCTGGCAATCATGGACAACGTCACAGATGAAGGATATAATGATATAAATAAAGTTACTGTACAGGGTAAGAGTTATGGTACATATGGCATTAAGCCATCACTATAGTACAGATTCAATCCAAAAATTCTCACAAGGATTTTCTGTATAATACACTATAAAAAAAGATACAGTCCTCTAATACAATGTAGTACATGAAATATATAGCCGTTTCTGACTTGAAATGAATTGTATTGGATTAATTATGTCAAAATGTCCTTGATGTTGGAGAAGAGGCCCGGGGTGTGTATGTGATGAGCTTTATGTTTTTGATTCATAAATAAATCAAACCAATCATCACCTATAGGGGGTGTAACCCTCCACACCACCGCCGGTACATCTTCTTTTAATCAGTAGAAAATGTATATGTATGTGTGCCGTGCAATTAATCAATTTCATCATAACCAAGGACATATAGCCATTAGACTTCAGAGATCTGCCGAGGCTGTAGGAAAAAATAAAGATCACTATGGGTCAGCTGCAGCCGCTACCCAGTGTTCTTCGGGGCATTTGTGCATCTAATGAGGACAAATATTTCATGCTTTATCCTCTCTGCTCAACTGAAACATTAACCTCATCTGAGTGCAAATGTGTGTACGTCTGTTTGAGCGAGCAGATTTGAGAACAGCCCCCCCCCCCCATAGGCTTTCTATCACGCCTGCAGTTCCGATTGATCGTCCCAGCAATCAGCAATTAAGTCCTAGTGATGAGAGCAGGGGAGTGTGGGAAGGAGAGGAGAGGACAGGAGAGGAGAGGAGTGGGGTGAGGGAGAACCCACCACTAGCACCACCACCACTACTACCCACCCCTGTCAGCCCAGGAAAGGCTTCACTCAGCTGGGGTGCGTTTGGCCTGGGGCTGGGCTCACTGGTGGAGGTTAACTCCAGCATAAATAAGCATCTTTGGACTCATTACAGGGATTAGAGAGTAATTTGCCTGCGAGAAAGGAGACGACTGCCAGGGTTTTGGTACAGTTTACTACAGTCTTATAGGGGAGAGGGCCCAAGAGATTACAGACGGAGAAAGATGGAAAGGAAGCAAAGGAGAGAAAAGGCCAAGGGAAAAGAAAGGCAGCCTGTCAAGTCTGTGTGTGAGTGTGCGTGCGTGCGTGAGTCAATCCAAGCCCCCGGCTGCCCCCTTGATCTTAAGCATGTTGGGGTGCTGTGAAAATGGATAATAGAAGTTAGAATGAGCACGTCTGTCTAGAGAGAAAGTGTGCTGATTGTTATAACTTTTCCTCATATTTCTCTCCTCCACTTAACTGAATAAACGCCCAAGAGGTAGCACTCTATCAATTTTAATGATGTTGAAATACAATTTAGGCACAAAATACACAACAAATGCTAATTTGGCGATGATGAGAAGCATCAGAAATTCCTCCCATTATTTATTCAGCTGACTTTCTGCATTTTTCATCAGAACAAATATTCCCATTTCAACAAACACACACACACACACACACACCGAGGCTAACACAGAGCCAATTGGAAGCATAAATCAACACGTTCACTCATCAAATATATGCTCTGTGTGGTCTTCTCTAGTCTGTCCAGTGCAGCAAAGACAAATAGTTCTGTCCAAAGTCTGGCTGGAGAAACAGAGGGGCCAGTGAATTGTCAATATATGCACACATACATTAAACATAGCAGGTCAGTGTGTGTTCAGAACAGACGCAGACATCATTGAGACCAAAGTCCAGACATGAACTCACATTCGACTGCCTTGTGAATCAAATCCAAACACGGACTGCTCATTGAGTGCAGATAGATGAACAATTGTATTCACTTGTGAATTTACTGTACCAGACACCATTGGATAAATCCATTAAGACAAAGCCAAAGATCAAGTTGGATAATAATACAGGAACTATTGAATTCATATTTTACCAGTTTGCTTTTTATTTAGTCTCAATAACACTGGAAGATGGCTTCCTCGCACCATCACATCTCAGTCATCTCCACATTCATCTTGACTGGCTGAGGTTGCCCTGCCTCGGCTCCACATTTGGGACAGGTGAGGCAAGTGTCTGCAATGCTGTGGCTTTTGATGCAGTAATAGCAGAAAACATGTCGGCAGCCCACTGTGTGAGGCATAGTGGGCCACTCTCCGCACAGTCCGCACTCCTTCCACAACTGCTGCCCTTCTGTGGTTCCCTCACCTCTCGCTCTGTCTCCACCGAAAACAAAGGAAGACACAGTTGCCTTCAGTTTTCTTGTGTTGATCAGTGGTAAAAGGAAGATGAGGAACTCCGCAAAGCCGTGCCACAACAGCTCCCGGTTCATGAACTGATAGTCTATGTCCCGGATCATATTGGGCTGGGTAGAAACTGCCTGAGCTCCCACAATCCTTTCAGCCAAGACAGGGTGGCGGCCTTTTCTTATGAAGATGAGAAAGTTGACAAGATTTGCAAGCTGGGCTATACCAGATACAAGAGTCAGACAGCGTAGACCTTGCTGAAGGAAACTATCTTGTTCAGCCGAGGGCCCAGAATTGATTCCCAGACACAGCAGCAGGCTATGAGAGCGCTCCTGGAGCCAGTGGGGGCCTGC
>NC_024309.1:2776604-2783436 GCF_000523025.1 Cynoglossus semilaevis | reverse complement strand
TTGTAGTAAGGAGAAGAGGACAGAGTGTTGTGATAGTGCAGGTTCAGTAAAGACTGGCCCACAGAGGCACATTTGGAATACAGCGTGAATCTCCACAACAGCAGGTGGAGCAGAGTCCTCAATTCAGGCTCCACTGGGGTAAGGATTCCGGGGCGGAAGTTCTGGAAGCACTGGGAAAACTGGGTCCATACCAGCTGCTCCAGGGACGAGTCCAGCTCAAGAGCATCCAGCTGAGTGATGCGCAGTACTGGGGTCTGCAGCTCGACATGGGTTTCTGGAACAGCGGCTCCAGCTGTCGTTTTCTGGGTGTCCTCATTTTCATAAGCTATCGGGGGGGGAAAAACACAATTTCTTATTAAAGTGATTTTAATTTAGCATCAAGCTAAATATTTTTAATAAAAAAGAGGCACTGAGATCCCAAAATTGCAGTTAAAAAATCACACATGATCTATTAAGGTGGATAAATTACACCGAGGCAGGGCTATTAAGAGCACTGCTCAGTCGTTAGGAGAATTGTGGCCCTCGAGGTGAAGCCCATCCTGTTAAAAAGGTTATTTTTTCTTTACATAGGAAAGGAAATCGCTTTTCACATGTAAAACCCGTCCTTAATGCAACCTTTGAGCAGCGGATTGCACTGGAGCAGGGGGTCTTAGACTGCTCTCTCCAGTGTATATGTACATGCACACAAACCCAGGGGCTATTGGTGCCTTCTCCCCCTGGAGATAGGGGTGTGTGTACAAATCACATCACTAGGGATTAGGCTAACGGCACAGTCTCTGCTACACCGTAAACATCTGCCAAATGTGGAACAATTTTCACTACCTCGCTCCCAGAACCGACTCCATATGGGATTGCACTATTGTGAGGTGAACTATTGAGCTGCATCTATGTTTTCAAACTACTCACAGTTTCCCCCTAGTTTTATCTGCTTTTTGCCTTAAATGAAATGCTTAAGAAGTGGAAGACTGAGTAACACAAATACAGACAGAGCATGAGAACTACTGAGAGACCCCCTTTTTTTGACAGGGGGTTGTGTGTCTCGCTGAACAGGATTTGTCACGAGGCTTTAAGAAAGATTTCAAGTGGGTAAATATGGCAGTTTTGACAGAGAAAGAAGGAAATGGTGGTCACTTAAGACACATCATAAAGAACCGGGGGGAGGAAAAAAAAAATCCAATAAGCGGCAGCGATGTGATGGGTTTATTTCACTGCAAAGGACTGTGCATCTGTGTGTTCCTGATGTTTTAATAGAGCCAGGCTACACCATTCACCTAGGTTGGAATTAGCAAATGAATGAAAAATTCACAGTGGAGGAAGGAAGGTGTGACAAATTCATTGAAGCTGCGTTTGAAATGCTGCTGCGTTAAGCGACCAAAAAAAAAAAAAAACCTGCCTGTGTTGAAAGTAGGAAATAAGGAGGCAGACTTGACATTTTTTTCTCATGGTTGAGCATGCTCTTTTTGTCAAGTTAAATCTAAAAGTTTTACCTCAATGAGTGAAAATTGCATAGATTACAGCGTCTGCCCACCACCTTATTGGTACTGTATGTCACTGTAACTATACTGTACGTACAGTATGACATCTGTAACCTCGATCTATAAGGACAGCCAACACAAAGCTATGGTAATCTATTAGTCCATAGCTGCGCGCGCACACACACACACACACAATCAGTAAGGTTGTGGAAACCCCTGTCACAGTAGCAGGCCTCTCGGGAAAGTAAACCCAACCGGGTCCAATATTCTTTTCAAAGCCTTTTATCGAGCAGTTTACAAGTTATGAATGAATATGTTTTATTTGGGCAAACACGGTATTGACAGCCACCTATCAATAGTAATGTGACTATTGTCAAGGGTCTGTCAATATTAATGTAATTATGATGTAGAGGGATCAGAGGGATGCTGGAGTCGGGGGCCAAGTAACATCTCCTGCCCACTGCCATATCAATAGCTGGGATTGCTATTGACAGCTTCCCTTCAGACTTGCAGCACTTGGCAAATATATAACAAGCAGACACTTCAGTCAATGCTGAGCTGCCTATAAAAATTAAGCATTTGAATTTACAGGGCTTTTACTGTGGACAGCTGAAAATCCATGTTTCTTATGTAATAGTCAAAAGTCACAGTCAATCCCAATGTTTACAGAATACTGACACCGTGTGAGCCAATAAGTACGTACTGCATTTGTACACAAAACATATACAGCAACACAGCAGCAATGAGTTTCATCTGCTGTACCTGCTCACACGTGCACACAACCTGCATGCAAAATGTGAGAAACTAACAATCCTTTCGTGGGTCACTCAACTGCCTGATGGAGAGATCTCACTTTGTGGGTCTGGAAACTAAGACCAAGGGGCAGGTTCCAAGAATTCAGTGATTTTCTATTTCAACAGAACAGTCTGTTTTGTTTCTTTTACACAAGAAAGATAAAAAAAAAAAAAAAATTTGAAGGCTTTCTGTGGAATATTAGGAAGAATTGTAATGCAGGTCAGATGAGTGTTTTCTTCCCTTGTTATCTTAGTCTGTGCATCTTGTACAGACAAAGGAGAGTGCACTGACTCAAGGCTGAGCGCCACAGTTCGCAGACTAAAACAGCAGCAGCAACAACAACAGTAACAATAGCCAGTCTAACAGGGAACACGGTGTAACATTGCTTCAAGGCAAATGGGGGCCATGACCGGTGTGACAAAGGGGAGATGAGGCAACAAAATCGTGCAGAGCCTCAGACTGAAGCCTGGCTATGAATAGTAGACAACGGATTTGAAATGACTGCTACGCATCAAAAAGACAGTTGGACAGAGGAGGCAGAAAAAGAAGAGCGATGCGTCAGACAAGACGTCATGATTAAACCCCCAGCTGGGAACTCTGAGCTACTGTCTACTGATACAGTGGGGAAGAAAAGAAACTGGCTGCAAAGATAGCTACAAAGGAAAAATGAGGGAAGGGGAAAAACAGATAAGCACAAACCTCTCCCTTGGAGCTGACCTTCAGACAGACGGTCACAATAAAGGAGGAGGCAACATTCCCAGAGCATGCATGTCTCAGCCTTACTGAGGTGCAGGTATCCAGGGAATAGTCCATAGACAGAGCAGGCACTGCACTTTTTTTTCTCCTTTGACCTTGTATTTGGTGTCTAGGGATGAGATGAGGGCATTTAGGGAAGAAGAATAAAGACTGGGGCATAGCAGGAAGCTAAGGAATCGCACAGGGAATACGTTTAGCTTTTCCTGCAGTGGACATTTGCTCCTAGGTTGTTGATGAGGTTCTCTTTTATTCCATTTAGAAATCCTTGAGCCCAAAAGGTCTCGATTTAGTGTGTGTGGTAATGTTCAAATTCCTAAGCACTTAGCTACAGTTGTTAGCATAATAGAAAGAAAGGCTTTACTTGGCTTTCGATGAAGCTCGTAGCCAGAAATAGGCTGTGCAATGGGGAAGCATGCTGAATTACAACGTTACATTTTCTGCTCTCGCTCATGTAAATTAATTTGTGTAAAAGCTGCAGTGGATAAAGCCTATTTCCCTGAGCAGTCCAGTCTCATTTTTCCCTCATTCCCCGCCCCCTCACTTTATTGCCCTTCTTTCGCCTGGAACGAGTGCGAGCCTATTAGCCAAGGCCTGCTAATGTCCTCACTATGAAAACGGATGGGAATGTCAGATTCTGAACTTTTAAGACAGTGATGTCATACAGCAGACCACAGGCATTATGGGGACACTAAGATTACCAAGGCGGTAACCAGACTAATTGTTACGAGTCTGTTTCATGAAAAATGAATGTGCGCAAATGCACAAAGGGGTCTTCATGCTGTATGTGTGTGTGTCACACACTAATGCATTATCAAGCTCTCCTCTCTCTAATCACCACAGAATCCGCAAAGCCAAGGGGTAAGGGCCAACTTAATACACATAGAAATACACATCAGTAAGAACAGCACATCTGACACACAAAAAAATGCGCTTAACTTAATATGTCTTGCTCAGGAGGTAAATTATTTAAGGGAATTAATTGATTTCGTGAGTATGAAGGTTGAGTATGCTAAAGCTGTGTGAGTAATAAGTACAAGAGTTTGCAGAAAAACAACTTTAAAAGTCATGAAACATTTAGAGGGCAGGGAGGCACAATGAATGTAGAAGAAAGGCGGAACTAATAAATGAGAGAAGTGAAGTCGTGCCTTTCTTAAGAGTCAATGAAAAGAAGTGGGGGGCTCACCTTGTACAAATAAAATGTCTTATCCAGAGGAATATTTGATCAGCACATTTCCCAGCTTATTTTTATGCATGAATAAATAGTGTTAACTAGTAAGTGTGCCTGTCTTTTTTCCCTGTAGCAGCAATTAAAAAGTGTATGGAGAGGTGGAAGCTTCTGTGTTTTATTTTTTGTTAAGTGATTGTCAAGGCCAAGTTAGTCTGACAGAATTAAGAAATTACTGCATCACTGAAAATACAACTTGTGCTTTCAGATATTTCTAAACCAGTAGCTATGGCTACAGTGCATTTTACATTAGAAAAGTGTATTGTATATTTGTTACAATTATGGGGAAAAAACACAACCACTCACTGTGACTGTAGATAGAATTTTTTCTAAGTTTACTGATAACTCCCCTCATCCCCCCCATCGCCACCTCAGTGGTCTTCACGTGGGTGCTGTGCAACATGACCTTCTGGCCCCAGAGTGAGATCATAGTCCAATTTAATTTCATTGACTCCCTCAAAAACACCCTCATTACACTAAGTGTTTAGTTCCAGAGGCAACTACACAATTATTTTAGCTCGTGTCTACTGGTCTTTAGCAACAACCAAACCTAAATCGGCTACATTTTGATAATAAGGCAAAAGCATTCTGCGATAATCACAGCAGCGATTAGGTGTTGGTAGCGTTCATGAGGGCCATGCCGTCAATGCCACTAGAAAAGAGAGACATAACCATGAGACTGATAAGAGAGGAGGATACGGAGGGGAGGCGGGGGTGGGGGGGCAGGAGATGTAATGATTAGGACCAAATGAACTCGCGTGGAAATCAATAAGATCAACTTTGAATCTCGGTGTGAAAGGTTTTGATCTCTGACAGGAATTATTACAGAATTATTACATGCAATTCTGTGCACAGCTGTTGAACACAGTCGTGGCTGCTAGAGAATAGACTCGTTACAACTGACAACATACCACGCGGAGTTAAACACGCACGTTCATAAAAACAGCGACTATGCCTTCGTATCGACGATATAAAAAGAAACCGTGTGAAAACTACGGAGTATCTGTCAGTTATTCTGATGCGAACGATGCGAACGTTTCGTTTTAAATCTCCTATCGAAAACTAAAAAAGAACTATATACTTCTATGCTTCGTCAGTCGTGCGACAGTCAAGCATATATATATATTTACCCATTTCTCTTCGATTCTCCCTGAATAAAACGTAAACAAACAATACTTCCGGGTTAAAAAATAGTCACCTCCTTCCTACAGTGTAAACCAATAATGCACTGGGACGTCAGCAATACGAAGGCAGGATTGAGGGTTAGCCAATTGGATCACGTAGCGCATTCGCAGCGGCAAAGCGCATTGAAAATGATTGAATGGCGTGTTTCGTTGTAGTAACGGGACATAGCGACCCAATTGTGCGTTAATTTATACAAAACAACACGGATAACGTCTTTTATGCAGATGGAATGCAGACGTTTAGCCTGCATTGCAACAACAATGCAAACTAAACAGAATGTTGGTTTGAAGTGTGACTGATCATGTATACTCTCTCTCCTGCAGGACAGGTGTTCGCTTCATTCGCAGCACACGTGTTACACATTAACAATACTGAAAACCTGTGTGCACGTATGAAGCAGTAGAAAACGTCAAGTGAGCCAGGGAGAAAGAACATGTTTGAACAAATGGGACATTCTGTAACCCGGGATGCAGACTTGACCTCCCAAAAGCATGCAACCGAGACAAAGACCATGAAACAGCTTTTGGACGAGGTCAAAGATCTTCATGAGCAGAGGCTGAGGTGGCTGGAGATGGACAGCACCGCTACAAGAGAGGAACTGCTGCAGGTTAGTTAAAAATGAACCAAGTGTTTAATACAAGTAGCTTTGCTAATTTGTTTGCAGTTATAGGGCAAATGCCTGAGTCATTAAAAGTATTTGTTAGATCAGTAACATCTTTGACATATTATTAGATTCAGGTAATTGGGCAGAAACTTATTTATTTATTTTTTTACAATTATGGGTTGAGTTCTTCCCTTTCCTTGCTATAATTATTAACAATAATTATTATACACATTGAATGTTGTATGGATTAACATTACTGTTCTGTGGATTATTTTAACTACAGCACTCATAACTTAAAATATTTAGAAAATGCTTATTCTGTTTAAGTTGTTCAGAACTTAAAAAACTTTGACTGCTCAATTTATCTTTTACCAAGTGGGATTGTAAATCTAAATTATGCTTCTGTTTCTGTTGTATGTGTTGTCATTTTTTCTAAGGTAATGTGTTAATATGTACAGAATTTACAGAAAGAAAAAAGACTTAAAATAACTGACCTTATGAACAAAACCAGAACTTAAGAGGCCTCAGTTTTATGTCTATATTTTGACTATTGACGATTACACAAGCAATGATTATTTGAAGTCAGTGTCACATTTTTTCATTTTGTTTTTTTTTTACTAGACTGCTGCTGTTGTCTTAGGTTATTGGAGGATTGTCACACCCTCTTGGTTTTTGATTGTTTTTACCTGGTTGTTACAGTAAAACTAATTTCAGCATTTCTGCTATTAGCTATAACTTGTAAAACACTTCAACTAACAGATTAAAGGGCTAATACTCTGAACATTTAAAAAC
>NC_024309.1:2694114-2776565 GCF_000523025.1 Cynoglossus semilaevis | reverse complement strand
ATGGACCCAGACTTAAAGACTTTTCAGGATGTCTTGTCTTGTGTCATTAGGTTATCATCCATCTGATACAAATCAAAGAACATCCTGTTCACCGTGACTCGAGCATCAGACGATGACCTCTGTCTTGTCAGACAAATGACAGTAGGAAGCACAGGGGTGCTTTCATAAAGCCGCAGCACTTGTAACAGGTGGCAAATTGCATTATGTTTCCATCTGAGCAGCAAAGATCAGGAACACAAATCCTGCCTCATACTTACAAAAGAGAGGTTTCTAATCATCGGGCCTGTCATGTGACATCATTTAGGTTCACAATGTAACTTGTGTGAGCTAAGCTCCGCATCAAAGCAAAGGTAATAAGGTTTCAGAGATGGCTTTCGGTTAGCTGGCCTCAGTTGAAGGCCCGCTTAACAAGGTTATATGTTCAGAACCCAGGAGCTCCAAAGTCCGAAAGGTTGATGTGCACAGTTAATCAGAGAGCCGGTCCATTGAAACGGGATTGGGGATCCATCCATCATCACCAATAGATGTTTTAAAACTAGAACAAACAGTGAAAAAAGATACTGACTTTCAATGTTTGTCCGGCTGCAGTTTTACTTTGTCGCCTGAAAAAACATTATTCACACCAGAATCCTGTTAATCCTGACTCTTCATTTTTTTAATGCAATGACATGACACCTTAATCTGAGGTTTTTGAAGTTGTAAAGTTGACCTTTTCAATGCCTCTTTTTAAAAATTGAATTTTTGCCCAGAAGTGAGCAGGACTATGGACAACATGTTGTTCCTTATTTAATTTATGATGACCTATGGTTCTTATGTTAAACAACTGCAGCCTATATTTCTGATCTTATTTTCCAACAGACCCGCTGCTTCTTGGCAGAAACTAAGAAATATGCAGGCATATTCTGGGCTCCTTCAACAATTTATGTTTACAGCCAGTTTAATTAAGCAGGAGAAAAGCAATTGGGGAAAGTGGTTCCCAAAGTGGGGTGTGGGCCCCTCCTAGGGGGACACATAGCCATAGCAAAAGGGGGTGCAGCAAGGTAAATTAAGTTCAGTAGTTTATTTATTTCCACCACAGTGGGGAAATTGAATGTAAGTGATATATTTGAAATTGGTTGTGATTAGTGTCTTTTCTTTGGTTTGTTAAGAGGAATTTTGAGGTGAGGAAAAGGTTGGGGATCTTGTGAGATGAGTGAAAAGTTTTAATTAAGCATGTAGGTCAAATTAAATCATCTTCATCTTAGTCTTCTTCACACACTAGGTTCTTCACTTTTACTGATTGAATTATTTTGTCTCCAGTGCAGTCCTCTCCTCTTCCAGACCCTCTTTCCATACATCATACCTGGAAAGGATATGATACAATAAAAGAGTTGGAAAAACTGCACTCAAGACCTCAGAGACTTTTTCAGAGGCTGAATTTGTTTAGTTGACCTACAACGGTTGATCTAACAAATGCTTTCTTCTGGGCACAAGGCAACAAAAGGGAATAGCATCTCTTTGTCTGCCCTATCACCTGACAAACTACCTACTCTAAGCTGCTCACTGAGTTTTTTTCCTCTGAAACAATGCAGTTCACAGGTCAGCTATTGTTAAACCTGGGTGGGTTGCTATGAAAAAGCCAAGCGTTCCTGCCCTCCTTGTCAGTTGGGACCAGTTGGTTTCTAAAGTAAAACAATCATATGTTATGAAACCATTTCAGTACACCCCACTATGGCCTACATGAAAGACCTATACTTTCAGAGCCTTTCAGAATGCTCCATTTGTCCTAGTACTTCTTTCAAAAAAAATGTGCATCTAGAATTACGTAAATTGAACACTCTGATTTTAGAATGTTTATTTAAAAAAAACGCCACCTAAAGCTCAGGTGTCATTAGATACAGTGTTTTTTTATATTTTACTTTACTTTACTACATTTTATTAATTTCCAGATATATTAAAACTGTCTTTGGAGTTTGACATAGTGACATGTTTGATTGGTTGGTTGTTACAAAAACACTATAAGGTGCCATGAAAAGTAAGTTGTTGGACTGTAACTTCTATAGTATCTAACACTGTTCCTATATTCATTTAAATATGGAAATAGTGTTTTTGTCTGAACTGCTTTCAGAACAGATAGACAGTTTTGTTCAATCACTCATTAGCCCATACATTTCACTGTGGCCTGTGTCTGTACTTCTCTCTCCTTCTGAACCTCACATTTTGTTTGCCATTGATTTGTCCAGCTCAACAAAATACAATTTGTTTTAGAGAGTAAAAAAAAAGAAGAAAACCCTGCGTGGTTCTGCCTTCAGCTTGTTAAAAAGAAACCACCAAATAACCTGCCCTACAATCCTGCTGTGCTGTTATTCTTTCAGAAGAAAGAGGATTTCCTGCAGTCGTACGTGAATGACCTCACAGACCAGAACCAAATGCTGCTGCAGACGGTTGAGGAGCTGCAGATGGAAACTGACCAACTTTCCAAATTGGTAATAAAGCCACACAGCTCATTATACTGAATGTAAGGTTTTTATATGTGTTTAAATGGCATTTTGCGTTAACGAGGTAGTTAGTCTAGGAACAACACAATTAGGTTTGAAACAAATGTTCCTTTATAAACTGGTTGACCCAAAAATCTTTATTTTAATTTTTGTAATAAATGGTGTTATTCGGATAAAGATGTTTTTTTTTCTCATTTATGGAAAGGTTTTTGATTTTTAGTAAGTTAGTGAGTAAGTTTATGGCCTCTCTACGTGAGAAAGGTTTATTACCACCCCAAAAAAACAAGTTTACATTTAACTAATTGAAGTATGATGCAGCATTTTGAAGCCTGTAGCAAAAATTGTGTGTGAAAAAGTATGTTTACATTTAAGAAAGAAATGTCAATGTGTACGATGATTTTTTTTTTCCCTATACAAGATTGTAAAACTAGGTTAGGATTTGAATTTTTGCAGATTAGATTTTTTTTCTTGCACACAGAAGATTATTATACACCAAAGTACTTATCTTCTATTATGGAGAAGGTCAGCAAACTGGCTTTGTGTGCTCTCTGCACTGGTCACAAAGGTCACTGCTATTCTATGCATACAGTACGTGCCTAAACCTTCAACATTCAAAGCATGTTCATTTTTTTTTTTCAAAACTGCTACCAATTAAATTTAATGGAAAATGCCATCGCTTTAGCAACAAATATCTCTAATATAAAAAGTATAATTTATATATTATATAATGTGTTGTGTGTTTTGTTAGTGTTCAGATGCATTGTAAGTAATGCAGTTGTTGACTCTGTAACAATTCCTTTTTCCATTCTACCAATTTGCCAATTAAAACAATTACAATTTATGGAAAATAGGTAAAGGGAACTCTGTACAGCTGAGAGTCTGGGACAGAGGCCTCTCTCTGCAGCCGAAGACAAACAGCGTGAAGACACTTAGTTTGCTGCCCTGCTATTGAACTGTCCTCTTGGCATTTTGAAACTCCATTTTCACCCTTCTTGAATGACGCTCTCAGCGTCCGTCTGTGTTCGTTTGTGTGTTTTCTGGGGGCCTAGATTGGTAAACAAATACAAACAAATGGACTGCCTCACTCAACAGTCTATTAGTGCAGTCGGGGGAACAACAGTGTGTTTTCTGCTCTGATGTCTCTAATGTGAAATCCAATCAAATGAAGAGCATTTAGAGCTACTTATGGGCCGTTCCACCATGTAAACGATGCAGCGAGCTCTGTAATGGGAGCTTGGCGAACGTCTGATTGAATCGTAGTGTATGGCCTTTTTGATGCGCAATAGGGATGAACGGTAATGGACACTAAACAGAGTTAGTTTTGTGGTCGTAATGTCATGAAATCCAAGGCTTTTTTCTCCTCTCTGGACTGCAGCAATTAGCCTGTTGTTTATTTGTCATCCACAGGCAGACGTCGTGTCACTGAGCAGTACTTTGTGAAAAAGGATGAACATAGGTTTTCACCTGTAGTTAATTTTAAATCATGGGGCCAACTACGGTACATCAGCCACATACAGTACTTTGTATGTGGCTGATTATAAAACTCTCCACTCCAGGTTGAACTTGGATATAACATATACATTCAAAGCATGTTCATTTTTTTTTTCAAAACTGCTACCAATTAAATTTAATGGAAAATGCCATCGCTTTAGCAACAAATATCTCTAATATAAAAAGTATAATTTATATATTATATAATGTGTTGTGTGTTTTGTTAGTGTTCAGATGCATTGTAAGTAATGCAGTTGTTGACTCTGTAACAATTCCTTTTTCCATTCTACCAATTTGCCAATTAAAACAATTACAATTTATGGAAAATAGGTAAAGGGAACTCTGTACAGCTGAGAGTCTGGGACAGAGGCCTCTCTCTGCAGCCGAAGACAAACAGCGTGAAGACACTTAGTTTGCTGCCCTGCTATTGAACTGTCCTCTTGGCATTTTGAAACTCCATTTTCACCCTTCTTGAATGACGCTCTCAGCGTCCGTCTGTGTTCGTTTGTGTGTTTTCTGGGGGCCTAGATTGGTAAACAAATACAAACAAATGGACTGCCTCACTCAACAGTCTATTAGTGCAGTCGGGGGAACAACAGTGTGTTTTCTGCTCTGATGTCTCTAATGTGAAATCCAATCAAATGAAGAGCATTTAGAGCTACTTATGGGCCGTTCCACCATGTAAACGATGCAGCGAGCTCTGTAATGGGAGCTTGGCGAACGTCTGATTGAATCGTAGTGTATGGCCTTTTTGATGCGCAATAGGGATGAACGGTAATGGACACTAAACAGAGTTAGTTTTGTGGTCGTAATGTCATGAAATCCAAGGCTTTTTTCTCCTCTCTGGACTGCAGCAATTAGCCTGTTGTTTATTTGTCATCCACAGGCAGACGTCGTGTCACTGAGCAGTACTTTGTGAAAAAGGATGAACATAGGTTTTCACCTGTAGTTAATTTTAAATCATGGGGCCAACTACGGTACATCAGCCACATACAGTACTTTGTATGTGGCTGATTATAAAACTCTCCACTCCAGGTTGAACTTGGATATAACATATGACCAAGACCTTCAGTTTTATTTTATTCATTTTATTGATTTTGATATATGTAAATGTAGCAGTGTGTCCAGAGGGAGCTGAGCTGAAAGGCTGAGGTGAAAATGTATATCTGGTGGTGTGGATGTGGTTCTGTTGTAAGCTTTGTCTCCGTATGGAAGAAAAGTTACAGAAAATGTTGAACTTCCTTTGTGTCTTTCCGTTTCAATAATAATAATAAAAAAAGCATTTATATTAGTCCTGAGGAGTATTTGGGGAAACTTTCCATTTAGTCATTTCCTTCAATCTCCTGGGTGATATTCTCATTGGACAGTGGTTTTGGCAGCTTTGGCAGCTTAAGGATTAGTAATCATATAATGCAGTAAAACCGGCCTTTTATTGATCCCCGTAGAAAAGTTTTTTCTTCTCACTTTATTTCAGGCAGGTCAAAGGCTCAAGGGCAGCCATAGAGCAACTCTCAGAGCTGGCGGCGGTTCAGTATCTTTCTTTTATTGTCCAGATGGTTGCCAGTTTTTAGTTTCAATGATAGCTGAAGGATGGATAAAGCATGCGGTCTAAGACTGCAATTAGGGAAATGTGAAGAGACACAGTTAAGAATTGTCATCTTATTTCACTGCACTGTTTTGCTTCCAGCAAAGGTTGTGATTAATCAGACAATGTAGTTTTAATAGATTTTTTATCTAATAGATTGAAAAAACATGTTTCACAAATGGAACAATGGAAAATTGTTTCACTTTTTCTCTGCTTTTGACTATTTTTCCCCCTGCTATTATCAGTTCCAGCTCTCTAATAATTCCATTCTTAACATTACAGGACCTGAGTCAGCAGAAGACGACGTCAGAGCTACGGCATCAACGTAGACATTTGCTGTCAGATGTCAATTCCAACACAAAACTCAACCAAATGGGCCCTAAACGCAACCTTGATGTAAGTCCTCTTCCTATTTTATTGTATTTCTGTGCAAAAACAATTATTTTTAGTAAGTAAAGTAAATTATGGTCTATAGTTTTTTTTTGGTAATTTCTAAAACTCAGCTTTGACCCTTGGCCTTTGTTTAAAGGACAAGATCTAAAGATGACCCCTCTGTGTCAGCATGGATTTTATTTTTATCACCTCCAGATGCTTTTATCATTAAAGTTGTTATTTTTCACAGCTGAAATACCATAGAGAACTTACCAACTGAGTTTGCACATAGATGTGTTGCATGTTGTTATCCTAGGGCTAAAAGTAAATTTATTCCATTTGTACCTCACCACATGCTTGTTATGTTTACAGCTTCATAAAGACAGGGTAACTAATAGGACACAATTTCTTATGTCTAATTTCATATCTGGGAGTGGAGAAGAAAACACGTTATAACAAGTGTCAACTGTGTTGGCTGGCTGAATGCTGAGAACGACTCCAGCTGTGATGAAAGTCTCCATTCTTTGTGTGATTCACAAAGTGACTATTTATGACATTCCACATAAACCACAGTACAGGGGCCATTAAAGTCTGAAGGCACTGGAACCAAATGAGAAAATTGGTCTCATGACTTAATTCATGCTAATGAGAGCATAATTTTTTCCTGTCATGTGGAGCACCCTCTGTAGTAGCACTCTCCGGGCTCATTTTCCATCCCTGACTGTAGTTCAGTAAAACAGTACATAAAAAGAGGAAGTCCATACGTTGAAGCTCTCTCTTGCTGAAGCTCTCAGATGAGCAGAGTGGCATTTTTTTTCTTCCCTTTTTGACTCACCAGAGGCATTAAGAGCAGCTTTAATTTGTTTCCTTGCGGCAGCAGTGACACAAATATATGCTTATCCATTTCCCAGCAGTTCAAGGAGATTAATTTTAATGGCATTATTGATAGAGATATTTCTTGGTGTCACTGATCGAGAACATAACTGGTCCGGCTGGCCCATATACAAGTGCATGATTTGAATATTATAAATGCAGCTGCTGCAGACCAGGCTGACCCACTGTAGTGACTGCTAAGCCCAAGTCAACAGGACAAATATGTAAACTCCATTTGGAGCTGCATTAACAGCCATCTCTGAACTTTGACCTTTGTCATTCACTCTCTCTCTTTCTCTCTCTCTCCCACATAAATTTGCTTGGGCAGCATTCGCTTGCAGGGGGAGCAAGAGTGTGAGAGTGCGAGGGCAGGGAGGTCAGAGGGTTGTGATGGTTGACTATGCTAATGCTGTTGTTAATGACTTTGCTGTGAGTGATAATTGATCGCCTTCATTACCATATTAACTTTGCTGCCCCGCACACTACCTACTTTCTCCATGTGGTAATGGATGCCCCCATTTGATCCTTGGAATAATGAACTAATTAGCTTAATTAAAATCAATAGAGGTGCCAATACCAGGTTAGACATCTCAGGGACACCGTCTCTATTTGCAGGGAAGGAAATTCTCCGCTTGGTCGGAGAGGATGGATGGTAGGCTTGGTTGGAAGATTCATAAATGACATCAAGGATTTAAGGGGAGGAAGAAATTAACAAGAAAAAGAAAAAAAAACAAATTAAAAAAGGAGAATGAGATTCACGAAAAAGAAATGAGAGCAATATGGATAGAAACAGTGTGTTACATAGATTGTGCGAACTGTAAAATTCAAGAAATAAATATAATAATTGGCAAGAGTGATGAAAAAAGATGGCATGAGGAAAAAGCAACAGAAAATATCAGTAAATAAAGAGGGAGCTAAAGAGTAGGGAAACTAAACGAGAGAGAGAGAGAGAGAGAGAGAGAGAGAGAGAGAGAGAGAGAGAGAGAGAACCAAAGAGGTTCCTAATGCTGATTTATGAGTGCTTGACCGTCGTTAGCTGGAATAAATGGCTTGTAGGAGTGGCTGCAGCATTACTCCCTGTGCAGGATACTAAGTGCATTGTAAGGTCAGCCATAAGGCCAAACTTACATATGTAGCGCTCTGCCCTTGTAAACCTTTGTTAATATATCAGCCAGAGGATGGAACTGTTAGCAGTGCGTCTGAAACACTGGGATGACCACGACTCCCTCATCTGCACAGTCCGTACAGTAATTATTTTGTAACTTGGTACATGAAGAGCAGAATGTGTTTGGTATGAGTGTTACCTGGATTATCATTTTTAAATTATGATGGATTTGGCTCTACTTGATGACTTTGCAATAATGTAATTTACTATTCCTCCCCTGTAGGGCGCGCTACAGACATAAAACTATTTGAACTTTGTTTGCGTGCCAAAAAGCCACTGTAAAATTATTTATCACATCAATTATTCGTCAATCTAGTTCTGCTGTTGACACACTTCCTAACATAAATTCTTCTTTGTTTTTTGTTTTTACAACTGGCTGCCCCCTATAGGCTCTATATTCAACTCGTACGTATTTTAATCCAAATCATAGTTATTAAAAAATACCAGCAGAGGGCAAATCACAGCAGAGAATCACAGAATCACACATCATTCCTTCACTGGCTGGTTTAGAAGGACTGAGGTGTGAAAGTTCATTTATATCTGTTTTTTTAAACTTTTTGTGAGCAAACATGCAGGTGACATAGAACAGCAGTAGACGACACAGTCCCATCATCCTGTGCTCTTCCCTCCCCTCCCTCACTGTGATGCGATCTGGTGACCCGTGCACACACCTTTTTCTGCTTCTCTGTTGTTCTCACTTGACCGAGCGCCATACAAAAGAAAAGGAAAACTGGAATGATTGCATAAATAGATGGCTGAGATTGACAAAGTGTTGAGGTTAGATGCAGGAGACAAAGGAAGAGAGGCTTTTACTCTTAATCCTGCCAGTGCTGTGAAGGTAGAAGTCGTTCTACTACACTGCTCCAGATTTCCTCCAGCGTAAATTAGTGAACAGATTCTGAGTGACACGATTTGTTTGACTGTTTTTTCACATCCTTGCCCTGCTCTCCTGCAGATGGACAGAACATATTGCAATGTCTGTTCTGTTTGTCTTTAAACCAAGTGAGAAAACCAACTGATGTGATGCAACATCCGTGTAATGTTTTTCTCACTCTCTTGCAACTTCTTTTCAAACACGTGTTCTACTCTTCTTGGCCACTGCTATAAAAGAACGGTTTTACCACAATCATCAACTATGATGAGGCGAACACAAATACTGCAAAAAAATTGTCTGAGTTTAATTTTAGCGATGTAGAGGTCAGGCCAATAACACCAGCAAATTCAGGTTTGTTCATTTCCCTTACATAAATCACATTTATTCAACTTTCACTTCAACCCCCCCACACCTCGCGGTCATCTATGCCCCCACTAGGGGAACCACTCTTTTAATATTATTTCCCCCCAACCACTATTTTCATGGTATGGTTTTTATTACACATAACACACACACACACCTGCACACACACATACATAAACGGTAGCTCCTCCTCTAACAAATGAGTTTAGCCTGGTTCATAACCTTCATGAGCCTTATTATCATAGATCGCAGGTCTTTTCATAAAGCCAAGACCACTGGTGATGGATTACTAACAAGTTGGGCACACGCACACACAGACACACACGCAGACAAAAAAACACACACCGGGGTCCGTAATGAGACCCTATTCCGGACACCAAGCGGAGCTGCCTGTAAATTACAGCTGCCACTCTGCCATACATACTTAATCAGCTAATGTTGTTTTATTCCTTATTATTAATTTGCCCCTGTTTCTGATTTATCTGAAGTGTGTTGCACCACACCAATATTTTCTCCCCTTTACAGTTCACAGAGAATGAGAGAAAGCCCGGCGCTTATTCATGTACTTAGGGGATTGCATCTGCAATGAATCGACTGGCTGTTTAGGCATACATAACACAGTCTACTACTCACCTTAATAATGTAAGCAGGTCGAAGCTCCTGCTAACCCAAGGCATGCACACACACACACACACTGATATTTGCAGTCTCAAACATACCCATCCAACCTATATTATCTACTGACCTCTGTGTGGCAGGTCTTCTCATTGCCAAGTTGCAGGTGATTTGGAATATGAATGTTTAATAATGGGGGAGGAGGGATTGTTTGCTTTTTGTGTCTCTTCTAATCAAGGGCCTTTGTTTGGTCTGTGTTGACTCTGAATATAGGTTAAATAAATATGTTTCATTATTGCTTAATAAAAGGTCAGAATAACACAAATACAACATTATGAAGTTGTCTAGTCTAGTTGTTGATTGGATCTTCAGCCTGTTGATGTTCATATAAGTTGTCACTTTATCTTGATTTTTCTGACACCCCTTTTTTATCTTTATCTATGAAACTAGTAACTTGTCCTTAAGCCTGTTCAGTATAAAGTATACATAGAATCACTTTTGTCCCTTATCTGGAGTCACCACAGGGGTAGTCCACTCCATGATTTTGCGGTTTCTAAACCAGGTGCCCAGATGTCCTGACCAAACCCAATCTGGGACTTGGGGACCAGCTGGCCTTGACCCCAGAGCCTTCTGGTGGCCACTCTAGCCCCAATTATAGCCTAAGAACAACAGTTTTTAAAACATGAACATTAAGGCCATACTCCATATACTAAATAAGCAGCAAATTATTTTTGAAACCGAAATTAGGAATGCACTGAAAAACTGATATTTCAGTCAAATAATTTTGAAACAAATTTTGTTTCCTCCTGTAATTAAGCCTCTCATTGTCCTCATTGGTAGTTTGTTGAAGTAGTTCAACAATGTCATCAGTTTAGATCTATTTTAGGATCAGATTTATATGTTGAGATTGGGACGCCTCAGTGAATCTGGCGTTTCATAGTGTGTAACCAAATGGCACCATTTGACTGAACCTATATATTTGCCTACATCTTGCATCAAATATTCACCGCACCTTAAATGGATTGAGTCTTGTGTTTCTCCGACTCCTGCTCCTCCATTAGATGCTTTTATGTAATCACGTATCCTTCATATGCACTAATACACAGCTGCACACATATGCATACGTACCAGAAGCATATGCATAATTGAAAAACATGCACGCACTCTTCAGCTCACATTTACGCCACACACACGCACACACACACTGGCTCACAGGACAAAGTGTTGACCTGTGAGTCATTGCTGTCAGCATCGATTTCCTTTTCCCGGAGTGACCCCTGTCACCACGGCGATAGAGCGGCTGATATTTCACCAGTGCTGCTGGATCTTTCCTTTTCGATTAACCCTCCTGTTTTTCTTTCCTTCATTTGTGTAAGACCTTTTCACTCACATTATATTTTTCTCATTTTTTCATCTCTTCCTTACCTCTGTTTTCTTCAGTTCTTTTGTTTTAATTTTTTTCCTTCCCACATGTGATGAAGAACCTGCTGCACACTAATTGTTTTTTTTTTCTTCTCCGATGATTTTGTTTTATTTTCTTTATCTTACAGGTATTTCTATAACAGGCAGACATTGTTGTAATGACCACGGTGACCCTGTTTTCTCACCTTCTTTTCACACAGTTCAATGTTTAGTGAGAGGAGACGAGTGCGGACGAGACGATGCCAGGGGTTGTCCAAGTTAATGCCATTCTGAGAACAAATGGAGAGCTGAATGTGTCGGCCTCTTTGTGCACACCTTTAGTTATGTATGAAATTTCTCTTCAACTCATGGTTGTTCTTTCAGTTCAAGTAACATCCCGAGAAATATCCCTGGTAAACAAACATGGTTGAGGTCTTAAACTTTGTGAGTCAAGTGTAGTTTTATGTTTAAACTCATTAAACCATTTTTCTTTTCTTTTTTTTCTTTTTTATGAAACCATTAGGCAGAGACAAGACCCAAGAGATTTACTGGGGAGTGGCTCATAATTCACATTTCAATAGTATAAATTAAAAAAATCTGAAAAACACCATTGTCTGGTAATTGTGAGACATATATAATTTACCCTCACCAACAGTAATCTAACTCAGGAGATACACTTCCCTGGAGGAAGGAGGAGGGGGGTAAAGTACACTATCCTGGCAGGGGGAAAAAACTTTGCTGGAAATAGGTTTGAATAAAACATAATTTCTGTCCAATTAAAATTTGAGACAAATTTACAGTGGTTGAAATTGTTTAAATTGAATTGTCCTGACCATTAACTAACCAGTGATTAATTATAACTAAGCAGTAGCTCCAAATGTCATTTACTGAGATTTACTTTTCATAACTCTGTAAGAAAAGTTTACTTTTGTTTCAGGGTAACTAATAACTTTTTTTACAGTAATAACTGCATGAATCAAGTACACACATACATACACAGGTCCCAGACTGTAGGGATCGGTAACAGAGCTGGCCTCAGGGACTCTGTCTCTCCTCAGGGAGGTTGCACTCCTTAGGGAGCCGTTGCAACACCACCGTCCCCATGGCAATATGCAAATCCCTGTATGATATTTACCAGCATGCAGTGATCCCAGGCCCCAAAGACTTCTTCTTTTTCTACAGTAAACCAGTCTTATCACTCTAAACACCTCAAGTTTTACATATTTTACAAAAAAGTATTGAAAAGTAGCATTTAAATATATCATACTCTCCTGCTCATATTCTGCCTTTGCAGACATTTGTGCTGTTAGTGAATCTCCACGACTGACTGTAACAGAGCACCAGAGGTCGACGTGGAATTGAGTTATACTGAGCATGATATAGAGTAAATATTTGTTTAAGTTTTTTTTTTTAAAGAAGTTGTCATATGAAGACGCATCCAAATATTGTGGGGAAATAACCAGTCAGTACTTTGACAGCCTGCAGTGCATCCAATTAAAGCATCCAGCCATGCTGGAACCGATGGTCTGGCGCAGTGTGGCACAGCTGTGTGTGTGGCTGCACGGGGTGGCACTGTGAAACACACTGAAGGGTGTGATGGCTCCTCAGTCAGCGCACTTGGCTGTCAGAGATGGCAGGGATTTGCATCACACCTTGAGCATTTTAAATGGCTGCACATATGATAATAATAATAAAAAAAAATAAAATGAAATAAATGAAATGAGTAAATCTGGTCTGGTGAAATGAAATGACAGGCAGGTTGAAACAGCGGGTGAGTTTGTGTGTTTCTTGCCACCAGCGTCAACATTAAGCACATCAGATTGAAGCCACCCTCCAGGGTAGCATCACTCAGCCAGGTATATGTGTGTGTGTTACTCTGTGTGTATGTGCATGGTGAAAGCGAGGTCTTTTATCTACTTTTCACTTTCCTCTGTTTTTGTTTGCCTACAGATTTATTTATATATTTTTTCTGTTGAAGTGGTGTATACTCACATACACACTCACAAGCGCGCGTTTGCACACACACTCACATTGATCCATCGATGTATTGATGTATGAGTGAGTGTCAGTTTTTTATTTCCCATCTTGCTGCAGTTTTTTTTAATTATATATTTTTTAAAAAAAGGAATAATCTCCTGCAGAGATTTTTAACACTTAGCATCAGGATGTTTGAGTTTCTGTTTTCCTCTCCCAACAGAACTCAAAAGCTGAAAGTTACTTAAGTTAAAAATCGAGGGGAAAGAAGAAGAAGAAAAAGGGACTTTGACAGAATTTCATGATTTTCATTTGGGAAAGGTAGAAACCGAACTTATTTCACATTCTAAGAGTGCCTCTCTGTAAGTGTTTTAATTCAAATCACCAAACTTTTTTTTTTCCTCAACAAAAGTGAGATTTGAGCTTGAGAGACTGAAGTTTTGTCTTTGTTACATTCTTATTTTCCTCATGCTCGTCTTGTTATTCTCTTGTCCAGATTTCTTGGTACTTTTTCCTGACCCTTTCCTCACTATTTTCATCTCTGCAAGGACGTAGCTACATGCCCATTACTTTCTGTCTCTCCCTTCTCTTTCTTTGCTCTCTCTCCCTCCCCACCCTCCCTGCCTCCCTTCCCTCCCTCTTTGCCTTCCTCTCCCAGGACCAGAGCAGGATATGTCTCTTTTTCTCCATATTGACTTTCCCGGTCAGACTCCTCTTCTCCTATTAGGGCCAAGCTAACTGATCAATACCTGGGCCTGGTGGGCTGTTGTGTGGACATGCAGTCAGGCACACGCAGCAGGCCATGCCATGGTCAAGTGCCACACTCATTATTAACTCACCCATGCACACACCCACCTAGGGACACACTTGAATGCACAAACACACACATACCCACACACACTCGTTCAAATATACATGTCTAAAAACTCCTACATGATGCAGTGAAATTTCAAATCTTCAACTGTCCGGTCAGTTATGTTTGCATACGTACATCCATCTTCAGCTAATTGGTGGCTGTAATGTCAGAAAAGGTGGTTCAACTAACTCCACCCCTCTTTTAAAATCCCCCCCATCTCCCCCCATTCTCCTCCCCTGTGTTTTCCCAGCTGCTGACTTGTGACATCTGCAGTGCTGCGACATGGATAAGCAGCTGCCAGGGAACAGGGAGGTGGAGGAAGGCGGAGAGGAGGGGAGGGGAGGGCAGGGAAGGGCAGGGGAGGGGGCCTGGAGGACATTTAGGGAAGTGATGGGGAAGGCAACAGTTAGGTGTACGACAGGTTTGGATGGGAGAGTAAGTGAGTGTGCATGGATGTGCATAAATCACCCGGCCTGCATATGTGTGTATGTGTCAGTGTGTGTATATCAGTGTGTGTGCGTGTGTGTGTTTGCACATGGCAGCGTGCCAGGCAGTGCCATCTGGCTACTTGACAGAGCTCTTCTCATTAACAGTGAGGTTAATTGCTGTGGCAGCACCCGCGCTGTGTCAAACATCACCCTGGGGACTGGGACGCAACAGACAACCGACATGTTTGTGTATGACAAAATGTGTGTGTGTTTAGAAAACGGTAATTAAAAGCATAAAAATATTTTCTTATCATAAAAACATTTAACATCCCTCTACAAATGATGTGTGTGTGTGTGTGTGTGTGTTACCACTGCTGACTTTGGTCAGGGTCCTTCGTGGCGTTGTTACGGAAATTACGAGGATCAGTTGTTCTCATGAGGACCAAGCACTGGTCCTAATGAGGCTCAGGTAAATAATGGGTTGGTGTCCAAGTTGAGGTATAAAGTTCAGGTGGTGCCGTCCAAATGGAAGGAAGTTAATTCAAAGTCCCAGGACGAATACACGCACGGACCCTGGGAGGGGGTGCGTTCATGTGTGTGTGATATTAAAGCAGACTTTCCATTTCTCAAACTGTCACTCAGGCCTATTAGGCAGGGCTAACAAAATTAGTCATGAATATGCAGTAATAACATGCATATTTTCACCCCCCCCACACACCACCCATCTCCCCACACGCCTCCCCTTTTGCCATGTGTGTGCTGGTGAGCGTGTGTTTGCCCTTAGGGCAATAGACATAGGCTTTGTAAACCTAATTCTTTCTACATCATTACAGAAACAAGGCATAATTCATAAGAATAATAGGAACATGCATATGGAGCTGTGATCACACACACACACATTCAGTCACATTCACTCACCACTCTCCTTGTCACCACAGTAATCAAAGCAGCACTTAGGGCTGTAAATAGAGTTCCTTTGTCTTATGCTGGTTTGACACTGCCATTTATTTGGCATTTATAAACATATATATATATACACACACATGCACACATTTACAGTATATGCCTATGTATAGATATAGATATATATATGTACTCTATGTGTGTGTATATATGTAAACATTTTTTTAAAACAAATTGACCAATTTCACTTAGAGTATTTACTCATACTTTGAATATAATTTTCTGTATGTATAAGATTTGTGCGTGTGTACCCTTTGAACCTCACATTGTAGAAGCACTACGTACAGTACTATATTGTCATAAATACAATGTACATTTCATGTACACAGTATGTACATTTACCTGGAAGAACTCCATGTAATAGTTTTTCAACTACTATATATCAACAGAATTAATTACATTTACAGTATTTGCTCAGTACAACACCCTACTGACACTGTGTGCAGTTTTTGTGCTGGACTTTTTTAATTTGAATATTATACTTCTATATACAGTCTCTTCGATTTTATTCGCGTATATATAAGTTCATGTTTGAATGTGTACTTTTTTTTCCCACTCTATCCCTTTTTAGAAACTGCTCAGAAAAAGTTGCAGCTCACAACAAAGAACCACTGTGGCTGCAGTGAAAGACAACAATCATCTCCACATTCCCACATTTTCTTCTGCAGACTATAATCTCAAGTTATTTTTTGCCCCAACACTGTGGCATAAATTCCATTTTGTTGAAAAGTTTCTTTTTCCTGTATTTTTTTTTTTTTTTACGATTCTATTTTCTTCTGTAAAGTGAAAGATTTAACTCTCTGCCCTCTGTCCTCTTACATTATGTTTTCTGTCAGATCTTACCTCCTCTCCCCCCCCGCCCCCCATTGGTTTCCCCGATCAAACATGAGTTTACCATTTCTAATCTGTCTAAAGTTTAATCAGAATAACTAATCTCATGAGGCCCGGAAATGCTGAGCTGTGTGTGTGGCAAAGTGTGTGTGTTTGTGTTTGTGTTTGCATGAGCTGAATTGTTTGTGGAAGTTGGGATTCAGATTTTTTTTTTTTCTCTGCTTCCATCTCTGGTGTGTGACAGCTGTCAGTGGTGACACGGGGGGAGCAGGGAGGGTGCACGGTAACTTTTTTTTTTTTTTTTTTGGAAACACTGAAACGCACACATTGGAATTACCTCCATATTTACTTACTATTATAGATTATTGTACATACTAATACTAATACTCTTTGTACACAAAATATACATTTGTTTTAATGTAAAAAATGCCTCATTACTGTTGAGAATTATTAATTCAATGTCAGCTTTAACTTGCATGTTTGCACAGTTTATGAGTCTTCAGTTTAAGTACTTCCATATACTTAAGCATATCCACAGTCCTGTGGAAAAGGATTTTGGGTGGGTGTGTATTTACTGCATACACCCTTTTTTTCTACAAGGACTTAGAGAAAATATAGAAAACGAGAAGTTCATTGTCAACAACGTTAAACTTTTGCCAGCTGCCACTATCCTTGATCCATATTGTTGCAAAAGAGTTTGTATTTCTGCGAGTGCAAACAATGCTGAATTATTTCACCTTTTAATTGAACTCGTGTCAGTCCATTGTTAAATTGCTTGCGGTAGAAAATGTTGTGCTTTAGCTTCTCTTTTCAGTCATTTTATGATTCGTTGAGTAACTCTACAAAATTCATTCTACATATGGGACTGCTGTTGTGTTGCCGCTTCTGAAATTTGAAACATTTTTACTACTAAAGAAGAAACTCACCAATAATTATTAGCAGACACACACTTTCTTAAATGATCCAATTATTGAATACAACAGGATGACGATAGAATTATTGAAAAAAAAATAGATGTTCTAATAGACTAATGGTGCAGTGACATATGTTATTAAGGGTTTAAAAAATAATCACCCTGAATCCAATTATTTTACACCAAAAGCTTCATATTGTCTAAAGTCTTATTTATTTTATTTTAATTTTTTTTGCAGCGTGCTTGTTATTGTTTAGTACCCTGTCTTGGGGAGGTTGGAAAAAAAATCTCTATCCCCCCCCTTCTTCTTTTTCCTCTTCTTCTCCTCTTTTTACGATATTGCTTTGGCAGCCGCGCTAGAAGGTCTCCATGTGCAGCTAGGTTTAACAGGAAGCCGAGACTTGTGTGATGAATTACCAGCATATCTCAACGCCCTGGGTAACAAACATGGCGTTGCCGGCCGGGATTAAAAGGGAGAGTTTTTTATGGCCTTCCCACACCTCCTTACAGGGTGTCACTAAATTATACCCACTGCTGTTTTACTGTCTTCTGCGGCTTATGGTTAGGACACACGGCCCGACACACACACACACACAGACTCTCTCACAGACTCTCACACACACAGAGACTCACCAGTGTACTTTTGTGCTTGTGGTAAACCCGGGCATGTTGCTTGTTTATGTGTGTTAGTTGGTTGCTGTTTGTTTAGGCTGCTCGTGAGCTGACTCATTTGCACTGCTGCTAATTAGTGGTTTGTGTGATTACACAGCCTCGGAGGAACATCCAGTGTGAGTGAAGCTCCTTCTGTTAATCATACTTTCGACAAATGTTGATCTACTCTGTTGTCTTTTTTTTTTTTCTTTCTTACTCTCCAAGTGTTTTCGTTTAAGCCCACGTCTGCAATGCAGATGCACAGACCTGCTGGCACAAACCCATCCATATGAAACCTTGTTAAAGGAGATTGCTGTGAAATTTAATCTTTCTTACCCGTGTGCCAGTTTCAGTGTTAGCTGATCTGACACAGATGAGGCCCAAGTCCAGAGAACAGAGAGTTACCTTTACTAAGAAGGTACTGTATATGGGAACGTAAACAATAAAAATGCTTTAAAGTCTCATTTTAGGATATATTTTTCAGATGTCATGATGCCCAAATATATACGTATGTCTCTGTCTCAGTCCAATATAACAGACTTCTTGTAGTTATTCCTGGGCCTTCTCTGCTGCAGTCACTCATCCACAGATGTGTTGATTACAGTAGCTTGATCATGCTAACAACAAAACTGCTTTACTGCACATTGAGATTCTTATTGTTTTTATTTGCTTTTTCCTTAGTAATTTGAAAAAAGGGAAATATTTGGCCGCTTGTGGGTCTGATGTTTTTTAAAAATGTAATGTAACTGTAGGAGCTCTTCAGCAGTGTGAGCATTAAGAGATATCAGGAGAAACAGGAAAAAATGAGAGTGAAAAGGCTCTATAAAACCTGAGAGGGGAGGTGAAGGCCGGACCAGCAGGTATGGTCGTGAGGAGTAGACAGAAGGGAAGATGAGAAGGAGGTGCAGGGATTTAGGAGAGAGGGAGAGAGAGAGACCCCAAACTTCACTTACTATAGAAGAGGAGGTGAATGAGTTCTTGGGTTAGAGTGTAGCACATTTAACTTATCTGTTTAATGTGTTTACTGTAATTTAAAGTTTGTGATGGACAATTTTGCAAATTTGCAGAAATAATCATTTAAATTTAATGCTTTTCTCTCAGTAAGACTTACATATTTAAAGTTACAAACTGTCACAATCAAATCAAAACACACACATATGTAAAAACTATTTCAACTCTTACAGTTGCTGTATTATTATTATTATTGCTGTTGTTTACATGCACACAAGGAGGTATATGCATGTACACTGAAATAAATAAACAAAAACAAAACACTTCACCTTAATTCAGACCTCTTCTCCACCATTCCCTACCCCCACCCCTTGCCTTCCCCCTTCATCCTGCCATCTTGCCACAACTGCTCCAAATTAATCTGCAAAATATTGATTTGAGGAGCACAGGGGTGGGGGTTGGGGCTGGGGTTGCGGGGGAGGGAGGGGTGTTGCACGATTGCGGCCGCATATTAATACGTACGGGCCGCTGTTCGTCTCTCCTCTATACTTTAAGATCCTCATATCTTCATAATTGATTAATGTTCCTTTGTGAAGTGGGGATGAATAATACATTAGTGGGCCTGCTGCACCCTCAGGCTGATGAGAAAATGTTTAATTTCAGTAAATGTAGCACTCCCTCTCTCTTTCTCTCTCTCTTTCATTTTCCCCTCTCTGCTTATTTGTGAGTGTTGTACTGCGTGTGTGTGCCGTGGGTTTTCGGCCACGCGCTGACGACCAGGGGAGTGGTGTTGATTTGCTTGTTTTGTGTTCACCGTCGGCTGGAAAGCGCTTGCTAAGCATCTCAAACATAAGGCAGCCATCTGCATTTTCAGAAATGTAATGAATACAACAGTGAAGTAATGAGAGCGTATGTTTTGTTGTTTTTTTCTATTTGAGGTTAAAAATGTAAAAGCTGTGACACTTAACAAGGAGAGGGAAAAAAAAACATTTTTTTTTTTATCACAGTACACGTGCACATCTGCTTATCAGTCAGTAATCATTGGCAAAACATGCAAATGTGCCACCGACCCAGCTGATAGGAACAAGTGCGCTTTTCAGCAGCATGGTAAGGTGGCGGTGAGGTGACAGACTGTACGTCAGCCCGGCTCTCAGCCTGAATCCACTGATCTCATCTGTTTTACTCTGCTAATTACACTAATCAGAAGCCTAATGATCAAGCAAGGGATTTGAGAATGACGGCACAGGGTACGTGTGTGTGCGTGTGTGTGTGCGTGCTGATGAGAGGTTGGAGGTGCTGGCACCTGATAGTGAGCATCTGTGTGTGTGAAGCAAAGATAAAGGATGAAGTGGAAACACACACACACACACACGAACACACTCATTCAGACCCCCACAGGTCTCACTTCATGCCTACTTAGCTTTGCTACATTTCCATTTGCACTTGTGCCAGTGATGAAGGGGATCTATACACGAGCACATGGAGTGTTAATTGCATAAATAATACTTATCTGTTAACAAGCGCCCTGATTAGTTATGCTAATTAGCCTAGATAAGCCAATTAACCTCATAGTGAGGGGGGTGGGGGGGGGGGGGGCTCTGCTGTGTGTTTATGTGTGGGTGTAGATGTTTATGCCTGAGAGCATGTGAAAGACACTTAGGAAAACACATTTTCCTAATTAGTTTGGATGACATAATCTAGCATTTGTGCTTTTTCATGTCCTCATTGTTCTGCCTTTGAATACACAGTAATCGGCTTTTCACTGTAAAAGAAAGAGGAGCTGTTGAACTCTAACCAACAGGGGTTGCTTCGTTTCGGTGATATAAAAAGGCATTAACAATCTATTTCTGACTGCTTTCTCCCCATCTGTCTCTCTGCTGGATCCACACGAGTGCGTATATTTTCACAACTATTACAGGAGTTTAAACAGTGTGTGTATTTGTTCAGAGAAATGTCTGCCTGTTCCATTAGTTTATGTCCTTGGAAATACAATTTGGCCTTAAGTTCTCTCCGTTTATTTAAAGCCTTCAGTCAGCATTCCCCTCCTAATAGTGAGCCGTGTTTCCTCTCGTTTAGCTTCACCACTCATTATGGGGGCCATGTGGAAGAAACCGTGTTTAGAGAAGAGAGAGGGAGTAGAGGGGAGGGTGGAGGGAGGGGATGGGTACATGAAAAGTGAGAGGAAACCGAAAAAAAAAAAAGGAAAAGATCTTTAAAATGAATGCGTGAATGAATGAACGGGTGACTGAAAAAGAGAGAATACAGAGTGTTTTGAACATGACCACAGCTGCTTGATGTCTAATGTAGGGTGACAGGAGGCAGGGAGGCAGGGAGGGGAGGCATCGGGACAAGACTGTCTTTGTTGAGTGAGCGGGTGAGAACACGACAGATTTATGTCTTACAGGAAGTTATCCAGAGTTGTGGTGTCTCTCTCCACCCAAAGTCAACTGCAAGCTGTGGCTTTTAATTAGAAGCCGGAGGATTCTTCTGTGTCTGTTTGCATGCATTGTGTATTAATTAGCATGTGCATCTGCCTGTGATTGAACTCTTACTATGGTGGGCATAAAGAGTGGCCCCCACTCTGTAGCGTTTAAAGTTCTACAAATCTGAAGAACTAATGTGTATTGACTATTTTAAGTTTAAATTTCTTGAATTGTTGGCCTTTGTTGACACAATTTTTGTCATGAAGTTGTTGGGAGTGTACAGCACAACAGATTCTTAGAGCTCTGTACTTTAGCCAGCTACATAATTGTGTTTGACCTTTGACTCGGACATGTCTGCAATTGCTTCTCTCCAAACATTAATATACCATTCTCATTGAAAATATTTGAACAGTTAGAGTATTACTTCTGAATGGAAGGCTAATGTTGTACGTGCACACTCAACACGTTACCCAAAGAGAACTTGGATATTCTCGTAGTCTAACGGCAAACTTCTCTGTGCAACCACTCTTTTCAATTATCCCAGTTATCTTCCACCAATCAAAGCACTTCCTTTCAAATAGACTTAATGTTGTTAAAAATGTGTCCACCATTTACATGCGGTCATGACACTTTTGCTAGTGTGCTAATTCAATTCACTTTGGCGAGCCGATCCGCGGAGATTAATGTCAAAAGCCAGCACTTTTGTAATGGGCCGACTGGATGCTACGCTGCGTAGCACAGGTCTCCAGTGAGTGAGATGCTAATATTAGCTCATGCTCACATCAGCTGAGTCATCTCCTCGGTGTCCTTGGCTTATTAACTGATTTAAGACTGATTAGATCAGTCTTTCACGCCCGTACACACCTGCAGCCTATATTTGAATATCAAAATGGAATAGCTTGACCAGTGGAAACCTAATTAATTCAAATATGTTTGAAGGTGTGGGTAAATAGATGACTGGGCATCTTTTTACAGCTTGCACCTTACAGCTTTGAAAGCCATTTATGACATTAACCAAAGCTCATGTTATTCAAATACATTTTCCAAGTCAGAGCTGCTTATGTTGAGAATATCAGACTGTCCTGTTGTCTCCCTCGGCTTGTTGACTTCCCTCAGCATTGACTCTGCTCTTTATTTGATTTTAGATGAAACATATACATCTAGGATGTCACATCACAACATGATGTGTTCTTAACATCTGATGCTGTACTTGTGTCATTTTTTGTGTGTGGAACTTTTCACACAGCTCTTAAGCCGGTTTGGTTTCACCAGGAGGACTGTAGAACCTAATTACCAAAAGGAGAACAACAAAGTAGCCTGTGCTTGATTACATCAGACACTCTGATGTTTACTTGTGCATTTAAAGAAATTTCAGACACTCTGATGTTTACTTGTGCATGGTTTAAATTTGAACTTTTACCTTCTTGTTTAAAGAAATCTTCGGGAACTGGGTGAAAAGTGGCTGCTATGACAATGTGCACTTCTTACCTTGTCTTTTTTAGTTTTCTTTTTTTTTTTCCTCAAGGTTGTAGAAACACCTTGGCCACTGCTCCGCTCTCACCAAATGTCACAAACAGCTCTTCTCAGTAGTTTCCAGGAAGTGTCAGGAGAGTGTACTCTGGCTACCAGGTCAAATCTGCTGTCAACCCAACAACACAGTGGATGATGTATGTTTGGCCTAGAAACCTCCCACAGCGTTATTATTTCTTCTTTTTTTTAAAAGTCATTTCTATTATGTCATCATTGTGGTTGATGTGAGAACCCATTGTGCTCCCCTTTTTTTTTCCTATTTGAATGTGTTGCTCAGTTGTGCTGTGTTTGATCAGCTCAGAACACAATATAACACTCTCAGTTTTCCTTTGCCTGGCAAACAAGATACATTTGTTTTCCCGTCTTTTAGAGTTTAAAAGTAGAGTGTCAATTTCCCTTATCACTCGTGCTGCGTTGCATGTAAAACCTAAGATACTAAAGAGCCAACGTGAAACGTGTGCAGCCGCATGTGTCTGCGCAGGAGACTGAGTGTTTCTACTTCTCTCTCTCTCTGTATCTGTGACAGTTGCCTCTTGAGATGTTAATTCCTCTCCTCCCCGTTGTTGTCATGCTTCCACCAGCAGTGTCTGCACCAGGGAGACGAAGACATATTGGTGTTAATGAAAAGCCCTCCTAAACTCTCCTCCCCACATGAATGTTTAAACATGCTTGTCATAACATTCATTCGCTCACACATGACAGCTAGCATCTGCAGCTGCCTTGGTCGTCCTCAATATTTTATCATACCATCTCCCCTAACCCAACACTTACACAATGGCAGTGTGTTAGCAAACTGAATTATAATGACTCAAAACAGGCTGTGTGAAGAGACACACTGCCAGCATCGACCTACATAATGGGTTCAGCAACACCACAGGTCCCACGATGGCACAATTAGTCATTTTTAAATATGAAAGAGAGAAAAGAGAGAAAAAGGCTAAATGAGGGATGTATGGCTTATGTGAGTGAGGGAAACAAGGAATGAAGGAGGGAAAAAGTAAAGGAGATAAAAGAAGGTTAGAAAGATAAAAAAGGAAGTAAATTGAAAAGAAAAAGGTAGGAAAGGAAGAAATGTGGTGACTGTATGCTTTATGTGAAGAAAGGAGAAAGGGGAGAATGGAAAAGTCAGAAAAAAGAGAAATAAATTGATTAAGGTAGAAATTAACAGTAAGAAAAAAGAGAAAGGAACTAAGAAAGTACGGTGGGAGGGAAGAAATGTGATAGTTATAGGAATTATGTGAAGAAAGGGAGGATGGAAGGAAGGGAGGAGGAAACAGGTAGTCAAAAAACAAGAAATAAGGAAGAAAATAAGAGTGAGGAAGAAGTAACTGAAGGAAATTACAGGAAGAGGGGAAGGTAGAGATGCAGTGATTATACTGTATGGTTTATGTGACGGAAGGTACGAAGACAAGGAAGGTGTGAAGAAAGGAGAGGGGGAAGAATTGTCAGTAAAAAACTGGAAAAATAGATGCTCAAATAAGGAAGAAATACTGTATATATTGAGAAAGGACATAGATTAAGATACCTGGAATAAGAAAGAAATGGAATTATAACAAGGGAAAAGGATGAAAGAATGAAGGAACAAATGAATGAAAGGAATGATGGCCTATATACACTGTGCTATTCAGAAATCCCATAACACTGCCGGTCAGCTGTTGTGACCTTGGCAGTTTTGACAGAAGTAGTTCACCATGGTAACAGTTAGTTGCCAACCCTTGGACCTTCCTTCCCTCCCCCACGCTCCTCATCACTCCCTAGCCGTCCTTACTGCCTTTCTGCCAATTTGATTGGAGGCACAATTGAAATGTCATGCCTCAGCTGCAAACATGCACGCGCACCAGAACAACTGAGCTAAAAAACCTAAGCCACGTCACAAAGAAAAAAAAGAAGGAAAAAGAAAAATTACACTTGTGAGGGAATCTAAGCTTTATTTCATTGGTCTTTTGGATTTTATTTCCTCTCAAACAGACCTTTGTATATTAGGCCTGTCAATTTTTCCAAAACTCATGGTCAAACTAATTTTATATGGGATTAGGGATTTTTGAAAAAAGGTCCTGGCAGTTGAGGCGTGTTATTTTAGCACTGATGGCCAATTTGTGCTTGTTTGGTGCCGAGTAATGTGAGTAACACGTTCCTCCTGTGCAGTACAAGAGACATCAATGTCCAACGTGCAACGCTATGGAGCAAAGGCAGCAAACCTGAGGTTCATCTGTGTTTTTGATTCTGATTCTTCAGGTATGTAGCTTTATAAACACATGGATATCTGTCCACCACAGAATAGTGTTGAGCTTTCTTACCAACAGCAAAATAACAAATTATTCTCTGTTTTATTTGCTCAATGCGAGCAAGGCCCTCTACTGGGCAACTCACAGAATGCATTAAATGGCTGAATGAAGTGGTTTAAATACTCATATTTAAACGTTTACCCAAAGTATGCAGTAGCAAAACTTGGTGAGCCAGTATGTCAGTTCTTGTTTTAAAGACTAAGTTTATAAAATAATAAAAGTAATTCTCAGTTAGATAACAATAGATCCTCATTAGAAAGTAGCATAGAACTTTAAGACCCATGGCAAATATTTTTCAGTTCTGCTTAAGAAAATAAAATGTCAAATGTTTTCACTCACTTCTAAACAGTGTATTTTAACAACAAGCCTCAACTTCTTTCTTCCTCTGTAAATGAGTCACTCTCAGGCTTTGCAGTGCGGTTATTTATTCTATCCTGTCGTCTGAGCAGCTTAGCACAGGGCAGCACTGATCTGTTCAGGTTGTTGCTGATCTGCATAAGTGACTGTGCCACACTTAAAGCCGCACGCTCCTTAAAGCCCCTTCTAAATCAGTGTTAAAGCCTTGATAATAGACCTCACTGACCAATTGATTGGCCTTCATATGTTTACAGCTCACTTTAATTGCCTCAAAAATACCATTTATCAGCCATGTACATCCCCGTGTGCATGTTTGTGTGTGCAGGCATGCCTGTCCATCGACAAAAAGGCCTATTGATTTATCAGCATCGGGATTTGTCCCGTCCACTGTACATATAACCCCCGCATATGTGCCGTTCAAAATGGGAAATGGCCCCATCGATTCTCTTAAGTTGGAGCCCAAATGCTAAAGATTTTTGGATAAGCTTTCTCATTACTTAAGCTGAAATCAATAGGAGAGAGCATGGGTCTAATGAATGAACGGGCCACAGATCAGATGGGGTGTGCTCATCCCTGGCCTGTCCTGGTCGATCTGGGTGCATGTGAGACGGGGGGAGAGAGCGAGAGAGTTAAAAAAAAGGAGTAGGAAGAAGAACCTGCAGGTTCTCAACATTTTCTTTATCATAAAAGGAGTTTCCAAAAACCAAATAGATTTTTTTTAAAGAAGTTTGATAAAACTTCACTTACTTGAAAATAAATCAATCATCAATATTTAACAGTTTCACAGTTAAATTGAAATAGAAATTACAAATGCAGTATTAGCTTTTTGAAAATTATTATTATTATTATTAATGACAATTATAAAGATAATTATGAGAATATTATGTATTCTGCCTGACCACAAGCACAGATTAAAATCAGCTGTAACTTCTGAGCAAAATGTCTTTTTTTTTTTTCATTGTTTCCACCGTGAAAAATTAAAATTTGACAGGATGGTGCATCTCAAGGAAATTATCTCTGGCCAAGTGTGGAGGCTCTTTCTTCCAAAACACATTTTCATGATTATTGCTCACAGTTTCACTTTGTGGTTCGGCCAAATCATTGTATTAACTTCAATAATTAGCTACAGGCTACACTGCAGACATCTCAGAGCTGTGCTAACCAACAATCCGCAGCTACAAACGGAGCGCCCTGCAGACATTCACAGAGCTGTTGATAATGTAACAGTTCTTAACTACTGTGTGCATGTAAAATGGACAAATAGTTGAGTGTCATATAATGCCATACAAATTGAATAATTTTGCAATTTGTGAACACCAACAAAGGACCAGTGCAAATATCATGACAATTTTCAAATAGTTAGCTCCCTGTCCCTCCCCATTACACCGCTCCAAGGTGTCCCGCCTCCTCAACTCATAAATATGGAAGGAGAAAAACGATGAGATTCCCGGACAAGAAAGGAATCAAAATCTATTGTTGCGTGTCCTTTTCCCCATGTAAAGTTTGGATTAAATGTCACACATTAGCATATGAACTTTTAAATGAGCTTGTTTGCTCTCTGCGCTGTGTGGCATGTAAATACCCATCTTGAGCATAAAATGGGGGGGGGGGGGTTGCTTGGAGAAAGGGGGTTGGGGCGTTGAGGTTTGCAGAAATTGGGAAGTGGGGAACATATTTTTGAGTGTTGCACTGGCAATTAGGTCACAGCAGGAGACTGGAGTAGCGAACAGCTCTATTGACTGCTGGTGTCTGGCCCGCTGTTCCACACCTGAAGTGGCAGATAGTGGCAGATGGAAAAAGCTCCCTGATGGCTTTGGCTTGGTGGTGATGTGAGGGAAGGCGATGACTGACAGTCACTCCCAAAATATGATGATTGACATGCACTGTCTGAATGAATCTACTTAACAGGTAATGGCAAGTGTGAGTGAAAATATATATAAAAATGTATGTGCACAAATATTCCAGGATGGGGTTTGACAAACATTAGAAACCAGGGTAGCTCTGAGGTATTGACCAGCAAATGTTACTCACATCAGCTTCTTGGTGTGTACTTTAAATGTTTCTATTGAAGTTTCTGAAATGTAAAACATCAGTAATAAAGGTTTTTTCATAACAACTAGAAAATGCAGCGGCGTGTGTGCGTGTGCATGCATAGCTGTGCAGTCCAGGATATTTGATAGTAACCGAGGGCCTCTCTATATCCGCACGTTTCTTTTCATCGCCAATGATTCTCTTTACTTTAGAATGTGAGGCAGCTTATTTATTGACATAATTTCCTCCCAGTGAAGGGCCCGGGCCTGTAAAACACATTAAAATCATAATGCAATCTTTGCTAACCCAGGAGCAACGTTATTGTTCTATTACGCTCGCCGAACAACAGCATCCCGGTCGGTTTATCAATCAGATATCCCATAATGTACTTTCTGCCTGGTCATTTTGAATATAAGAAAAACCTCACACTGTGATTGCACCATATTTTCTATATTTAGTATTAATCTGTTGTTGCTGACATGAATCCGACACATCCAATATGATATTTGATTAGTTGTCTTTCTCTCTTCTCCCCCCCTTTTGTTCATAGTCTCCAGGTGATATTGGATACATGTGCAGAGCTGGTGTTATGTCGGCCGCTTCATCTGGGTATAAAAATGATTTAGTGTGTGCTCAGCACAGTGTCATTGACTAGCTTTAATTTCACTGCAAGGGTGAGCTTTATTACTCTGCGCGCCTGTGTGCGAGATTGTGTGTGTGCATCAGCAGGAGAGATCACAAAAAGGAGAGAGGGAGATAATTAATGCCTCTGTTCGTGTATATATATATATATATATATATATATATATATATATATGTGGGTTTTCATGCTCGTCCCTGTAGCACCGCTGTAGCCTCCTCTGTACACACACAGTCATTTGTTTGTGCATGACTCTGTGTATCTTCTCAAGCATCTGCTCAGCATGTAATTGACATTCAATTGAAAAATCAACTAAACCAACATGTGAAACAGTTCACGTCACACTCGGACCACACCGCTGGCACTGGCGCAAGAAACATGGGAGTCTACTTTGCTGTGACAAACCTTACTTCTGATCAAAAGCTACAGAGCCATAATCATGTTTGTGCCACTGAATTCTTTAACCTTTCCATGACCCTGGTGAATGCCAGCGGCCCAATCACAGGAGCCTAATTGAATCTGCTCGGCGGCACCCTCCACCCCCGACTGATGAAAAAATAAAATTGCAGGTGAAAAATGAATACAGCGAGAAACGGGGAGAGAGATGGGGAGCGGGGTTGGGAGAGAGGAAGGAGGAGGGAGGGAGTTAATTTTGGTGTTGGTGGAGAGCCACTGTGAAGGGGGGGGGGGAGGGGTGGTTCCACTGCAGTTTTATAAACAAACATATTTGATCAGGAACATACGACACACCCAGACCCACGCTCCGAGACGCACCTTTCACTGGGCGGGAGACGGGGGAGGGGGAAGTAAAAGAGAGGAAAAGAGAAAAAGATGAAAAGAGGAAGGCGGGGGGAAGAGAGATGGAGAGAGGTTGGACCCAGGTTTCTCATTACCCCCTCGGCCTATTCAGAGGATATTCCTATAAGATAATCTGATTTATTTGCAATTTTCCTTTAAGCGGCTTAGTGTTTACCTCCAAGATTAATATTTTCCCTGTTATTAATATCAGACTGTAATTAGGAGTGATGTGTCTCTGCTCGTATTGTTCCGTGGCCGGCAGGCAGCGAGCGGGATGAAACTGCTGCTGCTTCTCTGTGATCCTGTTTCAATAAGACAAAAAAACCAAAAAAGAAGGGAGAGAAGTTTTGAAAGGAGGAAAAAAAAGAGCTGCAGGCTGGAGATGCAGAATTACAATCGGAGCATACTTGGCTTTTTGTCTGTGCGTGTGCACGAGTGTGGGCGCCAGGTCGTGCATATATGTCCGTGTGTGTGTGTTCATTGAGATTATGTGCGTTTGTGTGTGACAGTGTGATGGTCCCCTCTGATTGATAGGGTGTCTGTGCAGGCTGCAGATTGCTCCTGCTGATTGCTTGTGAGAGCTCCAGCTGATTTATAATCAGAGCAGGATGAAGGATTGAGCCGCGGATTGCTTATCTGTTTATCTGTTTAGCCCCCACACAACATAAACTGACAAATTATCATGTTGAACGCACACACACACACATGCAGACACACAAAAGCACATGTGAATGAAAAAAAATGCAATAATGTGGATGCCGTTATTAAATACACGCAGGCACACCGTCATGTAAATGTAATTTTGCATCTCACAGCAGCCAGACGGAAGATACAGTAAAAAGCTGTGCTCATCAACACAGCCCCAGCATATTGAGAGCCCAGCATTGTGCAATCAGCCTCATTTGTTTACATGTTCAAATGTCAATATCTCATATAAGTGAAGTTGCAATTAGCTTGTTTTATCAGCATGTCCTTTTGATTAGCTCCACATAGAAACATCATTTTAAATTCTTGGTGGCAGGGATCAGAGATGTGTTTGTATTTACGTGGTCACATACCTCTCTGATTTTTGACCCGGATCTCGACTCATTTCTTTTTCTTCCCTGCACTCGATCACACACAGGAGCTGAAACACTTCAGAGAAACCAACAAATGCAGGGATTGTGAAATGTGCGGTGATTGACAGCGTAATGGTTATAACATAGAAGTAGGTTTTTGTTGTTTTCAATAAAGAGGCTGGCATATTATGTGAGACTAATTCCACTTGGCAAGCCAGAGTACAAGCCAGCAGGTTTAAATGCTGACAGGTTTAGTATGCCCTATGGCATTGTGACAGCTCTCTGAGTGTGTGTGTGTGTGTGTGTGTGTCTGCATCTTTGTCCTTCTGTTTTATACTCTTCCCATCCTTACCTGTCTGTTTGATTATTTGTTATTTTCTCCACATTTTCACCACACTTGTTTGTAAATGCGCAGTGACAGAATCACGAAAGAAAGCACAAAAACACATAGTGCTTGGCATACAGACAACGCACACACACACACACACATATACTGACGAATGGCAGCAATTAGATGAGGAAACCAAGCATGTGAGGACAGAGGAGCGCTGAGGGGCTGCAATCGTTGTATGGAACGCGTGTTTATGTGTGTTTGTGTTTATTTGTATTTTTTTTTTTTTTTGGTCCTTCTAATGCACCATCCATCTGTCTATACATCAACACAGTTTCATATGTCACTGAACAGAGGCAATTATTGGGTGCATTTGGTAGTGTGGTGTTAAAATTTACAATCAGGGACCAAAATAAGGAGGGCGCTGCATTACAATGCTAATGCCTGACACAATGAATTATGGGACTGAAGGTTTTGGTCTCTTTGGAGCATGGAGCTTGTGTAAGAAGTGGATGTGGATCTCTGTTGGTGAACTGAGGTTGCAAACTGAGGCAATGAAAGTGGATCACACTCTGGTTTTGGCTTAGCTTACGTTCTTTAAGAGTCCTCTGTAACAAGAACATGTTGTGTTGTCATGAGCTAGTATTATGATAGACCACCATAAGAGATGTAACACACGAGCGGACATCATGGTGTCTGAAGGCTGTAGCATCCAGCGTGGTCTTGGATGTAGTCGACCTCAGCGTCTCCGTTAAAGGCCTGGTCTACTGCTTCTTTATCTTCTCCTCTCTGCACAACGTGATAATAATTTACAAAATTGTCGTTTTCTATTCCAGAAGACCTGAGACTAACAACTGCGACCCTACAGTTTCCTCAGAAATGTTTACTGATGTTTCAAGTCCATTCCTTTCCTTCACAGTTAATTATGAACTTATTCAAGCACTCTCCTTCAGGTCAGGCCAGGGCCACCTCTTATATGTGCTCCATAGTTTAGCGGTGCCCATGTATGGAAAAAATCATTAAACAGAAATGCTTTTGATGTTTGTTTTCTCATGTTCTGGTTGCATGTTTGTCGACTGTGTTGTCTAACCCGATGACACCGAGACCTTGAGTCTTCTCAGCTCCTGTACTCGCTTCTCCAAGGCAGGATGACCTACAGTATCACTCTCTCACCGTAGCAACAACACATACTTTCTCTCTTTATATATATATATTCTTCAAATTATTTTATGGCCCTTTCCTACTGCAGCTCCTCCACACCAGCTCATCTCTCTGTAAAAACACATTTCATTTCATTGCCTGGTTCTGTTTTTCTTTTTCATCTATGGCTTTTTTTACATGCTGAAAATTTAGGCAGAGAAAAATTGAAAAATTGATGTTTGTATTTAGGGCCATACGGTGTTGGTTTCCTCCAGCGGTCTGGTGTCTATCCAGAGGCAAAGCTATGTGTCATCTTGTCTATCTTGTTGTCTTCTTTTACCTGTCTTTGTCCCCTTTTATTTAGAATGTTTTTTTTTTTGGTTCCGATGAACACCAAGCCCTTCTTTATGTCCTTCTCCCATTCACATTAATTTCACTATTGCCCACTTACCCTGTGTATTACGGTGCTGTGTTCCTTCCTTTGCGATTGTTGTCAATTAAATATTTTTATTCACCATGTTTACTTCTGGCCTTTTACATGAACACACGTTCCGTTTATGCCCTTTTCACCTGAACTCCCTGAAAGTCAAGTCTGACCAAATTAATCAGTAATAAAATTGTTCAGACATGTTTTGACATTTGACATGACAGCATTTAAAAATAGCTTCATATTAGCCATAATGTGACGTCTTTGCCAGACAGATTAAATGTGGGCACCACAACTTTCCTAACACGTGTCTTAAGTTGTTTATTTTCTTTTACTCCACACATTTTTGCAGGGCGTGTGAGCACATTTGTGCACATTTGTATTAATAATGGCTTTGCCTTCCTGCCAAGTTTTTGTGCTTCTGATTTATGCTCCCCTTTCTGAGATTGCGCGGATTTTACAAGCAGGTGCGTGTGTACGTATGTGGATTTGTATTTATGACCAGTAAGGATGTGTGTGGTGGACACGGCTACTGATGAAGTACTTCACTTCTGATTGCTAACATCACAAATCATTGCCATATTAAAGCCCTTCTCATGCAAATATGTGGCCCCACGTGCCATATGTGCGCGTTTGTGTGTGTGTAAAAGCAAGGGTAGTAGGGATGTCATGAATATGTGTGTTTTCAAAATAATGTAAGCTTTTATTAACATACAATAAATAATGTAAATGTGCTCCCTGACTTCATGTATATAGTCCATATGTAGCATCAGAGTGCATTAAGGAATAAGGGATTAAACATACGCATGTGTGTGTTTGTGTGTGTCATAACCCTGTATCAGTGGCGAGCTCATTTCTCTCAGAGATCAAAGTTAAATGGGTCATCTATCATGAGAATATGTGACTGGGACGCTTGTCTCCACCATTTTCCGTCTGTGTGTGTTCACATGTGTATGCGTTGGTGAAACTATGCACCCGAATGCAAGGGCAGCGCGTGCTTGCTACTGCAGCTATGTGCACCCACTTAAAGTAAATGTGCTCCCTGACTTCATGTATATAGTCCATATGTAGCATCAGAGTGCATTAAGGAATAAGGGATTAAACATACGCATGTGTGTGTTTGTGTGTGTCATAACCCTGTATCAGTGGCGAGCTCATTTCTCTCAGAGATCAAAGTTAAATGGGTCATCTATCATGAGAATATGTGACTGGGACGCTTGTCTCCACCATTTTCCGTCTGTGTGTGTTCACATGTGTATGCGTTGGTGAAACTATGCACCCGAATGCAAGGGCAGCGCGTGCTTGCTACTGCAGCTATGTGCACCCACTTATGTCTGCACGCGCGCGTGTGTGTGTGCGTGCGAGTGTGCGTGTAGCAGCCTCTTGTCTTTGCCCACGCTATGATTAATGGTTTACATTGGGCTGTTCAGCCATGCATGTTTCTTGGTTTATCGTTTTATGCTGTCTCCAATTAAAGCTCCATAACTTGAGTGATGGCTTCACGCCATTGTCCATCAACAGAGGCCATCAATGGTCTCATGCATCCAGGATATGGGAGCCACACACTAACTAATATCCTCCTGTGTCAGAGTCATTGGGCCATTTGTGTGTGTCCGTGAATATGCAGTTATCTGCACGCGTGTGTGCGCGTCTGGCTAAGTGAAAAAAAAAATATTACATTTTAAATAATGACACCAATAACCCAACGCCTATAAACCCTTTTCGAGTAAACCTCGTTCCAGCTCTTATCCTAAAACAAATGACAATTGCCAGTGGAGTAAAATAACACCTTACTCTGTCAAATCAATATCAACCACCACGCAATCAATTCATTAATCACCCCAACAATAAAAGTCTTATAGGATTTTTTTTTATTCCTGTATAATTTGTTTTTTGTAACATTATGATGAAATGAAACCTTCGCACAGGGAAAAAAGACATTTATCCAATGTGTCCTGTGTATAGTTTTTAAATTTCCACACAGTATTATGACTCCCTGGCCTATCCTATCTGCTGGAGAGATGGTCGGGATACATACATTTCTACACATGAACTTGCACATGTGAGCGCCACCCAGGCACACATGCACGTGCCGCCGCGCAATATCATTTCACGCAATATTATTTCTCATATAGCTGTAATGACATTAGGCCGATATGTTGATTATACTGTCGGCAAACACAGCCTGCTGATTGGGTTAGCATATTACCTTATATCACATTTCTCCATTCATCCCTGTATTTTTTTTATTGCCCTCATTTTTCCAAATCACTTCCCACTTGCCATAGTTTCCTAGGCAAGGTTGCAGGCTATGCAAGCAGGTGATGTGCAGTAATACGATCACAGAAAGACACAACAATCCAGGGAGGTGGGGAGGGGCAGCTGTTGTTTTGTCTGAACCGTGGACAACTCTCGCACACAGGACAGGAAAGTGTTAACACCGCATGCAAATGTCGGGACAGATGAACATTTGATCACACTGACACAAACATAAATGAGTATGTCTGTGTGTCTGTAATTGTTTCTACATACTCGTGTTTTTCATAAATACATTTAAACAGGTGTCTAAAGGTAAAGGACAGATGGCATGTGATCTAGAGAAGACTTAGATGAAGGAGGAGGGAGGTGATATTGGAGAGTGGGCCTCTCAATAGGTGAAGGGAATGATATTGTAAATGAATGTATATGAATATCCAGGACATTGAGTGATGACATCATGGACACTCAACACTGATCCGATACTATTGTTGAACTAATTCATTTGATACCTCGCCTTCTGAAAGTCTGATGACATCCGGTTTGACTTCAACTTTGTGAAATAAAATGTACTCATGAAAAGAAACATACAAAATTATAAATTGTTAAAATAAGATGATAAATCATTAAAGTAAAGATGCACCAGGTGGAACTTGGGACGACGCTGAGAATAAACGGAAAATGTCTTTGTAAACAAAGAGTGCAAACAGGAACTAAAATCCAGTGTCAATAATAGCAGCTGAAACTCCATTAAAACCAATAGCTTAACTAACTGGATTGAACGTGATTTGAACTTAATGCAAACATTCAATGCAAACAGGAAATGTAAATCTAGAACAAAATTGACCTGATCAGAAACACAATCATCAGAAATAATACTACTTTGATAATGTGTAACTGATAGTTAGCTTTTTTATCAAAATTGAAACAATTATCCAATCAGACTAGTGCATCCCTAGTGAGGTTTGTAATGAGAGTAACGGACCCACAGTATGTGTTTGGAATTATATTTCAGTCTCTTTTTTTTCACCAGTGAAGTTATATGACCACACAGATGGTTGACTTTGTAGCCCTCGTAATATTAATTACAGCCTGATTGTACTTGGAGTAACTGGCACGTGACATCACTTGTAGCTGTGAGGTTTACCGAGAAGAAAAGACCGCTTTGTCTGTGCATATGTAATTACCCAGTCAGACTGTGCACCGACTGCAGCGGTGATATTTATATCACTTGTCAAGAACCAGCGGGAAAATGTAAACAAGTTCATTATTAGTGGAGACACGTTAGAAAAATGTCCATTTATCAATAAGAAGGTGAATTGAATAGAAGATTCCACAGTTTATTTAGCTTTAACATCAGAACATTGACCTTAAATACATGGTAAACACAACTGTTTTTCCTTCGTTCTCGAAACAGAGAACAGAACGAAGCTCTTGGAAAAGATGTGAAAAGACATGGTGTGTCCTTAAAACCTTAACGTAAGGCGGATTCTCACTTAGAATTGAACATAAGTGAGAATCTAAGTTTAATTCTAAGTTTAATTCTAAGTGCACTTGATTGACCAACTATGTAAATTTGTTACCGTCACAATCTTCAGCAATGTGTAAATTGGATGCTCACCATTGCTGGACTCCTATTGGACAATCTCACTGTCAGTCATAAGCAGTGTCACAGACTACATTTTATGTTTTAACATTTATTATTGATTTGCTAAACAGACATCATATTCAGTGGTTCATAATGACTTAGCAGTAGTTGATGATAATGACCAAATGAGTTCCCATCAACCATCCCTACCAGGGTGTTATAGTATGGTATGACTTGACACTTGTAGAACAGTGAACAGTGCATTCTATATGATTGACAAAGGGAACAGATATATAATACTGAGTGAGTATTTGAATGTGTTGGGGGAAGGGAAAGAAGGAGGTCCGACGGATGAGAGGGAGGTGGAGGCAGTGAGGATGGAGGAAATTAATCAGTGGTATCCGCTCCATGGGAGTTGAGCTAAGAGCCAACCTCAGCATTTTAGTCAGCTTATACGAGAAGCCATTATTGTGGCTGCGACCAGAATTATGGGCATCTCCAAAATCAGTCCTTTGTCAGAAGAAGTATAATCCAAACGTCCACTGTCCCTACATATATAGACGTAATCTGTCAGGATGAGGTTGTGTAATGGTTTGATGAGATGTCTGTTTGCTTTGATTACATTTTTAAATACAGATGCTTTAATTTTACTTTGGAACTGTTATTCTTTGCAATAACAATTTGCAATCATTTTTCTTCCAATGGACTGATAGTGTTTTTTAGGGCAGAGGACAAAAGATTCAAATAGAAGTCACGGAGGTGCATTGTTAAAAAAAAAAATGTGGGAGAGAGGCAAGGGTTAACCAGCTTAGATACTTGACTTTTTATGATGCGGAATGGAAAAAACACCAAAGCCATTCTCTCTAAACATGTCTTAAATATAGCAAAGAGTTAAGAGAGCTAAATGTTAATTCTAATAAAAACAAACTGACAGTTAGCAAAGGAGCTAACCTTTCATTGCCCAAGAATTACTGCTAGCATAAAAGCTAAAATTAGCTAAAGTTGCTTGTGACCATCTCTAAGGCAATACTACCTAAAATTAGTTCACTTTGATTTGTCTATTGACTTTGTATAAAAAAGATGTTTGCATATTATTTTGGAATAGAACATAAGAACATATGTTTTAAAAAGGAAAAATAAATAGTCACATAAAGTACCAGGCACTGTGATGTCACACCCTAACGTGGGATTTGGGGACAAGGTGGAATCGGAACTCCAGGATATAGAGATATACAATTATTAAAATGGTTTGACGTTCCACTGTCTCTTGCTAATGCTGAATCAGCAGGTTACTGTTACCACACCATCACAGTACTTCCAGCCACTTAGTGTTAGTGTTTTACACCCTTTGAGTTGCTGTGCTTCTCAGCCTTATTGAGCTGTACTTGTGTTTCAAAGGCAGCCAGGCCTATTGAGACACGAGCACTGTCAGATAGAAACAAATGCCGCTCGCACACTCAAGTACACACCACCGAATCTGCATATAATTATGCTTTTGATCGAATGCCAAGGTTTCGCAGAGAAAGACATTGGAGTCAAATGGATTGAACATGTATGTAACACCTGTAGGATTTGTGTGTGTGTGTGTGTGTGTGCACGTGCGCCAGCCTGTTGGAAAGCAGCTGTGAAATCTGCACCTGTTTAATTGAATTAGCCTTGTAAATGTATTCACACTGGCTGCCAAAAAAGCTCGGCATTAACGAGCTCGTTAGACCAATTAGTTAATTAATTGTCTGTATAGCAGCAGTTTCCCAAGAGCTGTGTCTTCATTATCTGATGGCTGCCGTCTGTTGGATCACTGACTGAGAGCCGATAATGCACCGCCGCGGCGTGCTTTGACTCTGTGTGTGAGCTTCTATTCAAATGTCACGTATTATTGCATATTCTCTGAGTATATGGTACAGTATAGAGTCATCTTTTTGAGTCTTCAAACCTGCAGAGACAGTGACAGGTCCATGTATAGGTGCTGGTCTATATGTATATTTCTGACTTTGTGGGGCAGGCTCAGATTATGGTTGCCTATATCAGTGTGCATATTGCAGTGAAAAGGTTATGTGGGGGCTGTGGCTCCCATAGGTAAAGACAGAGCAGTCCTCCAAGCCACTTTCTAATCTCTCTTTTATTAGAAGTTAATATCTCGCCTGCTCTTTCTCACTCTCCACTCTCCCACCTGCGTAGAAATGGCCCTGCTCCATCTTTTTAATTCAATTATATTAGCCATCCTCGCTCTCTTTCTCTCTCTCCCCTTGTGCCCATAACTCTGCAACTCACATCTCTCCTTCACACCCAGTCTCCCTTCTCCTCGTGTCCCCTCCTTCCTTTGTCCTCAAATGTTCCACTTCTGTTCATAATCCTGAAAAAGGGGGATAGACTTTGGCCAATCAAGGATTTGAGCAAGCCGCTCTGCCTTTCTCTTCTCTCCCTCGATGAAAAAATGATGCTGGTTAGGAGAGGAGAAATGGGTGAAGATGAGGGATGGAGCAAGAGTAGGAGGAGAGGGAGGAGGAGGCAGGAGTTGAGGAAGACCCCAGGGGTGAAACTTTGATTGCTAAAGTAATGAGACTTGATCAGATTGAGGTTTCTCTCTCAATAGGAGCTTTACTGATATGACAGTCCACGGCTTAAACACTCGTTTGGAAGAAAAAAAAATCACATATCAGATATTCTTTATTTCTGGACTTCCAGCTAACGCCCTACTGGAGAATTAAGACTTCACTCAGACCACATGGGCACTTTAATCATCTCTGGTGGCAGCAGATGTGTGAAAAAATCACTTTATTGCATTAATTATGTCCAGGTGATATTGGTAATTTTAAAAATCATTGTATAAGGAAGTAGGGGGTAATGACTGAACTCTGACTCTACTAGTTAGTGGAAATTAAAAACAGCAATTAATGAGTCTAAAAGTTTTGAATTGAAAATTCAACGACGTGTGTTTCAGGATAAATATGTGGTTTTAATGCTGACAATTCTAGTTACATCCTATTTTAAAATATAATCTAAGAATGGCAGGAACCCTGCTGAGTCAGCCATTAGATCATAAATAGCTGAAGCTTATTTAAATATAAGACCTAAACATTATTGCCCCCTGCTCTTAACACAAACCTCACACAGATCAGCAGCACAGCTCACATAAAAACCTGTCTCTTAATTCAATATATTGAGCTGTACCTCAACAATGCACTTAGCTGAAACACTGAATTTCACCCGTTACTGTCTGAGTGTTTTTTTTTTTTTTGTGTTATGAGACATATTTAATTTCCCTGCAGTCACACTCATTTCAGAAGAATAACCTGATAAAAGAATAATTTTAATTTAATTTCTGCAACACGAGTGGCTCCCCGCTTGCTTGCGATCGTTACCATCCATTAGCCGTCCCGCAGATGACTTAACAGCGTGAAATGCCATCTGTGGCTCACTGTTACAATTCCGCTCTGGATATACAGTTTATTTAGTATGAGGCAGAGCCGGTCGGTGTCAGAGCTCAGACCTGCTGTGTAACTAAGACACAAGTTCAGAATGACAAGTCTGCTGTTATGGAGCCTGAGAGATGTCTGCACTTTATTTCCACTGTATATTTGTATCACTGTATATTTTCTCGTCTCTCAAATCATGCAGTCTGACAAGTGTGTGTGCAGAAAAGTGTGTGTACACCCACTCCCCGTGTAAACATCAGTGTGTGTCGTGGGTGTGTTGATTGACCACGGAGGCTACTCACGTATCTAACGTGGGGCTCATTGTAAGAAAGACTAATAAATAGAGAGTGTATGATTTGGCAAGGGGGTTTCAAACTGCAAGCCCACCCACTCAAAACAGTGTTGGTGTGAGGGGCTTTTTGTCTCTTCAGAAAAATAAAACATTCTTAATTGATTTTTAAGCAGGATTTTATGTTTGGTAACTGACCATTATTGTTTAATTGATTTCTGCTGGGTATAAGGGTGGTTATCGTTTCTGTGTAAATCCTGAGGCTAATGATTTGATACTACAGCCGAATTGACCACAAACAAAATGTTAGAAACTACTACTGCACCTAGAAAATAAACAGGATCAGGGTTTTTTTTTTTTAATTGCCTCCCACTGCCAGCTGTAACTGCTCCACCACCTCGACCCTGCTGTAAAAATGCCTGCTCCTGACTTAACATTTATGGTGGAGATTGCCTCTGCTGACTCTGAGCCAGAACAGACAGCATAACACAGACGCCTTTTGCAAAGAAAAGGTTGTCCATTTTCTCGGTAGCTCAGATGCCAAGCAATTTGCTTTGTCAAACATAAAGCACGGCAGACTCCTGGCCTTAGGAATATATGATTTGCTGGTGTCGTTCAGATGTTCTGAAAATATCATAGGCCTTAAAATAAAACCCATCACCTTTCTGGGTGGTGAATATTGGCTTCTGCTCATGTTTATAACAACAGAGCTGGGAGCTAGGTACGCACTGCACTTTGTTCTGAAAAGAAAAGAAAAGTCGGACACACGAACAAACTGATTTTTGGACGATGACTGAAAGACGATGACTGAGGATCAAACAGTCGTCTGATGAGTAAAACTGACTAGAGCCAAGCAAACTCATCAAGGCTGTAGCTCAGGGGTGGGCAATTCATTTATATATATATATATACTATATATAATTTTTCTATATAACTCCCTTATTTGTCCCACAAAGGGGAAATTCACAGTGTGAGTCTTTGCAGCCGATACCGGCAGCTGCCACACAGGAGCGCCATTAAGTATGTGGTTCCTCCGGGGCTCGAACCCCAGAGATCAAGGCTTTTGTGTGTGTGTGTTTTTATATAAATACCTATATTTATATGTGGGTATGTTTTATACATATGTGTAGTTATTATATGTAACTCCTGCATACAATAGAATACAAACTACTGTGTGATTGATTTGTGTTGCAGATGAAACAAAGACATGTAGATGTGATGCAGTTGAACCAGGATGTGATCAGTTTGCGAGCCACACAAGAAACACTGCAGAGAAGTTTGGTTATAAAAGAGAAACGTGCACAACAGCTGGTCCAGGCCAACGCACAGCTCAAAGAGATGCTGACCTCCCTGCAGAGCAAAGTAGGTAACACACACACACACACACACACACTCTCACAAGGGGGGGGCTCTACTTAAATAAGGAACAGAATCGGGCAACCTTCTCTATCAAATTCAGTCAGGTACATCAGGGAATTATCCTAGCTTTTTACTTCCTTCACAGTTAATGATCCACCTCTTCTTCTCCTCCTCCTCTGCCTTCCCTCTCTCCATATTTAATAACTCATCGCCTCCATCTTAGCTCCACAGAGGGTTGGCTCATTGTAAAAAAGAAAAAAAAAATCCCTCTTCATATGAATTGCACTTAACAAAGAAAGGAAGGTAGGGGAGGAGGAGGAGGAGGGGCTGGATTTGATTTTGTTTCATTCCTTCTCCTTTTTTTCTCTCAGATTATTTTCTCCAGATCTTTTTTTTTTTCTTCCTGTTTTTCCTCCTGTCCTCCTGTCCTCCTGTTTCCCTCTCATCCATCCTGTCCGGCCATGCCGTCACCCCGACGAGGACCAATGGTAATGAATGGGAACATTAAAGAGTCATACATGATGAATGGAATGGCCTTTAGGTTTCTCTCATAGTCCTTTCTCTCTCTTCTTTAATATTTGCTCTGTCTCATTTTTCCCCCTCTCTACCTCTATCTTACTGTATTTCTCCCTCTCCCTCCTTCATTTCCTCCTCTTCACCTCCCTCTAGGTATCATGGAGTGGTGCTGGGCTGTGGTTTGTTCAATGGCCTTTAGGTTTCTCTCATAGTCCATAGTCTCTTTCTCTCAGGCTTAAATTAACCCATTTACTGTGTCCTTGACCAAAGCGAGTCATTCCTCTGCTATGAGTGCGGCTGCTTGTCTGCCCCCTAAATGAAACACATTCAACATAAAAAAATAATTTCTTACTTGACTTGACTTGACTGAGAACAGTTGCTGCATCTATGCATTAAGTTCACAGGTGCTTATTTGATGTCAAACGTTTTAGGGATAATAATTGCTGTTTTCGGGCAGATGAAGTGTGAGTTATGTGTGTTTGAAAATGAGCGTTTCTGTTTGTACTGTGCATCAGTTCGCTGGTGTCATTGATGCAGCAGTCGAGTCAAACATCAAGATCTATTTTCCTCTTGAACCATGTTGTTTTTTCCCCTAGTATGATTCAAAACCAAATAAAGAAAGGGCCATGGCTCTCCAAGAGCCCTGCCCTAAGGTTTAGGAAGCACTGCTCTAAAGTGAGAGTCCTACATCTTTATGATGAGCAGTCCAGCAGTTTTATTGGTCCTGAGTCAAAGAATTAACTGTAGGGTTCCCCAACCTGGCACAAAGCCTTTATGATGTTCCCTTTCAATGCTATGGAGACAGAGTGGAGGCAAACATCCCTAAATTGCACTTTGATCTCCTTCTCCTCCAGGAACCCTTTCCTTTTTCTTTCTCTATTTCCTCCTCCTCTCCTCCACAGCTGTCCGCTCTGATGTTCCCACTCACTCGCTGCCTTTAAAGAAGGTTTTAAACCATAAACACTCGGGTGCATGGTGCGTGTTTCTCATTTCTTCCCTCCATTATATTTCTGCACACCTTTCAGTTACAAACAAGCGAGAGCACGGTGCAGAGCGTCGCTGAGACCCTGGATCAGACTGAGAGCAGCCTGCAGACGGAGAGACAACAGAGACAACAGATCCAGGAGCAGCTGAATCACAGCAACAAAGAGGTCGAACGTCTGCAGCAGGAACTCACGCGTGTGCATCGCACCATGGAGAAGAAGGTAATTGGTTTCCAACTCAAGGTCCACATTCAAATATTAAACAACAAAAAAAAAATTGCTCGTCTAAATTTGCCATCTCCTTGTCACAGTCGCACTGAGATCAGCAGGTTTGACTCCCGGTGTTGTCGGTGACGTACTGTATTGTTGACGACGCCTTATCAGCGTTTTCATTTGCTAACAAGGTCAGAGAACATTGTCAACACAAAACAGACAATGTCAGTGTGGGGAATAAAAAGCGGCCGAGGTTCTGCAGAATGGGGATGAAATGCAGTATTCACTTAAAATAATGCATTGTCTTTGTCCACAATGATTCTGATAAGACGGGGGTCGCACAGGTGGCAGATTCATTTAAATATTCAATTTTCAAATGTAATATTCTCTCTTCCAGGCATTGTCTATGTCTACAATAGTGCTGATAATAAGGTTTTAGATAATGGGTAATGGGATGTTCTGATATTTATTAAAACACCTCTGAAAAAGAAGACGGTGAAGTCATTTATTATATTAAGGTAAAATGAAAATTTTCTTCAGCACTGGTTTGACAGCTGTGCAAATATGACTTTGTTTGTTCTCTACATTAACGTCAAGCCCCTTCTTTTCAACGCGCTGACCTTTTATAAATTATATATCAAATTCTCATATTAATGCACTCTGTTTTGAACATAACCTTCGACCACACTTGCTCTCATACTTGTCACTAAGCCATTGACTATTTCCAAGGGCTTGAGTTTTAAAAGTAAAAAAAAGCAGAAGGTCAAGTTAAGTTCTTTTCATCGGTGAGTCCTCTTCACCAACCATTTTAGAGTAAGGTTGGGGTTGGGGTCAGGCCCTCGTTGGCCAACACCGCCGCTTGGTGACAAAAGGCCGGCGTCTTTCTATAGTGTGCAATTAAAATACCTCATGAGTTGAACATCAACAAGTTGTCTGATAAACAGTAGAATCAAGTATTTTAATTAATGTTCCAAGAGCTTTTTTGACCTTGCGTACTTCTCACATTAAGTGGGAACAAGGGACCTCGACTGTGATGTAAAAACAGCATAGAAATTTCACGTCCTCAACTCAACTTGTTGCATGAGACATTTCAGCAGACTGTCTGTCTGTCATTAAGGACAGAGGACTGCTTTATTAACCATAATTGCATTTTTTTTCACCCACATCTTTTGCAGAACTTTCTCACATGCACACCACGCTCGTCTCCACACGTAATGCCATTGCGATATAGTGATAGGTGATTGGAAAAGAGAAAGAAAGAGAAAGAAAAGACACAGTGAAAGTGAAAGAACTTTGTATGGAGTTGTTTCCTGAGCTGCTCTCAATGTCCTAACATTAGCACAGCTGAACAAATAACTGTCAACATCATCTGAAATGTTCACTTTCAGCTCCAGTCTTCCTCCCCTCCTCACTTTGGCGTACGTACATCAGGAGGATAGGAAGTCAGTTTTGCCTTTCTGGGAGAATGAATTGTTCCGTTCACATTAAAAAAAAATTGTTCAGTGACATCGCTGGAAACTTGGCAAAAGCTGTAGATGAAGAGATAAAGTACCACTGCAACCACTACGAAGGGATTTGTTATAAAGATCCTTCACATGAGAGATAGTTTAAACTAAAAAGTTTGAATGGAACTAATTTAACCCAATGAAATTTTTATAGGGACCAAGAAGTAGGATATATGCCAATATTAGCATACTGATGTAATGTCTGTAAAAGTCGTTATCGATTTTATCTCCGATAATGCAATGCCTGGGTATAGCCAAAAATGCTGGAATTCTGGGAGAATGAATTGTTCCGTTCACATTAAAAAAAAATTGTTCAGTGACATCGCTGGAAACTTGGCAAAAGCTGTAGATGAAGAGATAAAGTACCACTGCAACCACTACGAAGGGATTTGTTATAAAGATCCTTCACATGAGAGATAGTTTAAACTAAAAAGTTTGAATGGAACTAATTTAACCCAATGAAATTTTTATAGGGACCAAGAAGTAGGATATATGCCAATATTAGCATACTGATGTAATGTCTGTAAAAGTCGTTATCGATTTTATCTCCGATAATGCAATGCCTGGGTATAGCCAAAAATGCTGGAATTGCTTGTGGGGTCCTGAGATGTTTACCGCAGTTTTGGGGACAAGTGACTGCATATATCAGTACTGATTGATATCGAATTGAGTGTTTGGACAATATAAGCAAAAAGGACAACCCAAGTAAATACTGCTGTTACCATTGCTTTTTCGTAGTTTTCTTGATAATTTTGATCATAGTTTCTATCATAGTCACAATTCAATGCCATGTGTATTTTTGTTACAGTAAAAATTCATTGGTTATGTTTGGGATTGATGAATTATCTCAATTAATCATGATTATTCATGAACAATTGTAATTACAATTGATCATTATGAATCCGCAGTATGGCACTTTTTACTGGTTAGAAGCTGCTTTTGAGTGTTATAATCAGTTGAAGACCATTAGATGTGCAAATAAATTTTGTAACAAAGACATGCATAAAAACATAGGCTCAATAAATACAACAGTCTGCCTCCAAGCTAACTAGGATATATATATATATATATATATATACTATTTTACATTTGACGGCGCTACATTAAGCATATTTTGAAAACAAATTCAAACATTTAATTTAAAAAAAAATGACAAGTTGAACCGAGAAGGCATTGAAGAAAGAAAAGACCGAGGAAGAGCAGTACAGTGGAAGGCCATATTGGTGGAATCTTGTTGAAATGTTTCAAGGTTGGGCTTCAGGAAGCAGTGGCCCCGCTTTACAACCGAGTAGCTTACTGACTTTATTTTATCCTCTCCTTTTTATTTCCTAGTTTCACTTATTGCTCATTTTGTTTTTCTGGCTTTTCAGCTTCTCTGTGTCATCAGCACTCCTCACCTCTGACTGTTCAAATATTATTTCTCCCCCCTTGTCGTCCTCTTCCCCTTTTGTCTCCCACCTCTTTATCTTGTCATTGCCTGTCAGTAGGGATTCTACGAGTGCCGAGTATTGTGTGTGCAAATGTGTGAAAACATAAGACTGAGATACACTTAAGAGCTCATTGATTTAAAAATACCTTCGATATTGGAGGTCCCCTCCTGCAGATTTGTTCAGGAGCTTATCACAAGTGAAGACATCTGTGTAGAGACGTGGTGCAAAAAGAAAAAAGAAAAATACAAAGCCCCACTCTAAAGTTTCTTCTTTAACTTTGTGATTGACCTAGTTATCATGTCGTTTTTGACAACTCGTCTGTTCTGACACAACATCCTCGGGTGTTTATCAAAATCCATTCTGCCGTTCACATGCTCACATTGGGAATTCTCACATACAGAAAGGGATGGATCAAGCTTACGTTTAAAAAAAAAACAATTCAGTTGGAGAAGTTTGGGAACATAAATCAACAGATGATCTAGTCATTGTTATCCGCACACCAACGTATACACTGTTCCCTCTGACGTCTATAGAATGCAGAACATGGCCCACATTAATGCGGCCCGGGGTAGTATTTACTCTGCGTTTTTATGAGTGGTCATTTGTGAGTTTGCTGCCACGTACGTGCGCTGCAGTGTATATGCTGCTTTTTTTCGCCCTTCTCGCCGTACCTCAGGTTTAGTGTGTCTGCGAGCCTGGCTGCTGACAGGCAGGGGTGAGAGGTCAAAGAGCCAAGTTAACTCCATCAATCCCCCTGGACAGTTACAAACGAGCCCTCAACGCTGGTCAAAACAATCCCTGGATCATGCAAGGGTGGACAGGAGGTGGAGAAGGAGAAAGCAGGGTTTTGCCTTTTTTTTTTTCTTGGTCACCCTGGGAATGAAATGTACATTTCAGAAATTGAAATGTTAGAAGCTCAAATTGCGTTAATTAAATTTAAATCTCAGTCACTTGGTGACATGTAGGACACGCAATGTAAAAACCGCTAAATAAAACAGTTCTACAGCATACTGTAAAAACATTAAACACATGTATACACAAGCACACCCACGGTTTTGGCATGTGAGTGAAGAGGGTAATTAGAAGAGGTCGCCAAGGAAACAGACAAACAAAAACACTTTTCTGACCTGGGAAATACACAGATTTGTAAACAGTTCTTTCTGCGTGCATAGCATCATCCACCCAACGCCACCGCTAACCTAAACACAAATATGGGAAAATGCTATCGCTCATATATAGTAAACAGTGACCTAAGTTTCCGTCTCCTGAGGTGTGCAGTGTGTTGCCATAGCTGTTATTTGGTCAGAATATTGTCTACAAGAAAGTTTCTGTTTCACAATCGGAGAATAAAAATATCTGCCGTGCTTACATTATGGGAAAAAAACATGTCTTGCAGATGCAGAGGAGGGAGATGAAGATCAGTTCACTGATGAAAAAGCTCGCAGAAATTAAAATGCAGTTCTCTGATTTTCAGGCTGAGGTAAAACACAAGAGTTCATTATACAATGTTTGTGTAATGTAGTAAATGTGGCTGCTGACATATTTTATTTACAAAGAGAAATAGTGCAAAGTTATTCTGCATTATTTAACTACAATTTTTTCCATTTTTGTCAACTTGTCAAAATTATTTTTTTCTTTGTTTTCATACAACCTGACTGTGTTCCTCAGGTGTTTCAGAAGGAGAACATTTTAGAGCAGCTAAGCAAAGAAAGAGACGACCTCAGAACCAAGTTGGAGGAGCAGAAGGTCCAGTGTGTCCATGTGAACCAGAGCAAAGAGAGACTTGAGGCGGACTTGGCTCAAAGCCACGACAAACTCCACATCTCGCACCTCGAGGTCCGTGGCTCTCTCTGCTGCTGTCTGCATGAGTTCATGTGTTTCTGTGTCTATAGGTCAGAGATCTGCTCCAGAATAAACACACTTGAGTAAAATGTCAACATATGTACCTTATTGGAGTTTACTGTAGATTTAGGTTTGTTTTTTTGTTGGGTTCAGGTTCGAAGCAGAGACCAGTTAATCCTGCAGTTGAGAAATGAAATGAAGACGGCAGAGCTAAAGTATCGCAGGACAGAAGAACAGGTAGATTCAAAGTTCTGGATTTTACTGTGCTGTTATTTATAACTGGACTTGTTTTAGATCCAGTCTCTCGAATCATTGCATAATAATAGCTATGTTTCAAAAATGATCTCTTCTTTTCAGTATTTGGTTTTACTAAATTGTCCTAAATTTAGTTCTTCTCTTTTTCGTTCACTAAGGCTAGACCCTGAGCTTTTTTGCCAGCGGTGCCCTGCTGCACACCCACTCGTTTTCTCATATCCTCTCTCAGGAACTGCCCAAACCAGCCGTCTTCTCCTGTAGGCTCCTGAGCAGTTCCATTAGAACAGTGAGGAGAACAGCACCCTGCTCAAACACTCCACTAAAGTTGAAGCCGAGAAAAGGGGTTGGAAATCGTTAGTCAGTCGTGTCTGCCGTTCTCACATTCCCCCAGCTGGTCCTGAGATTAAACTGGGAAACTCTGACTTGAGAATATTTTACTTTCAGGCTGCTGCCGCCCCCTCGCTGTCTCTCCTGTCGGTGTGTGCTTTGTGTGTGCCCACATAAAGTTGAATTTCTTTTTAAAACTGCCACTCTTTCATTGCTCAGGTAGCAGCACTGGAGTCCGAGGTAAAACAGTTAAACCACAAAGTTGGGGAACATCAGAAAGAGGCCCATCAGTTCGGCAGAAAGGTCAGAGATGCAGAGCAGCTTAAAGAGCAGAAGGAAAAGGAACGGCAGCAGCTACTGGATCGACTCTGCACCAGTCAGCAACAGGTAAAGAAGAAGAAGAATTTCCTGCTTTTCCCCTCTCCTCCACTCCTGTGTGCACCTCCACTCCTGTTGAAATCTCTGGTAAAATTTATGGATCAGTTGAACTCTGACCTGGAATGTGTGAAACAGGCTCACAAAACTGATGCAGATACTGGAGCCAGAGGAGCATCTTGGGCCCGCTTCACAGGCTAGTGAAGCAGAACAAATCGAAGCTCAGCCAAATGCTCAGCCAACAGGCAGAAGGATCGAGAGTCAGAGGTCACGGAGCTCAAGGACAGTTTTTAAGTCGGCGGCACATGCTAGCTGCAGAGGAGCAGAGTCTGCGTGAATATTCAGTAACGCCCAAAGCCAACGTCGAAATAATGTTGGCCGTTGTTTTAGGGCTGTTGAAATTAACACATTAATCAAAGTTTTCAGACCAAGTGTCCACACGTTCAACAAACCAGCTTCACTTCAAATCCCCCGAAACTATGAGACAAAGTTTTAAGTTATTCTACTTTTCTTAATATTTGTCCAGAATATTCAGATTCACAAATGAAAACAGATGTGAGGCACTGTTCCAGCAATGTAAGAAAAAATATGATTTTGTTTTGTCGATTCATCTCAATGAATCATGATAGATGACGGATCATCATGACTTAAATTAAAGGACAAATGGTATTGGACAATAATTTATTTGGCAGAGATGGAGACATTTACAACAGTGAAGTCAAGTCTATATCTTAGGTTCAATCAAAACAATAGTAGTGTCTATCTAATTAATTTAATAGAAAGAAAGAAAATAAATAGTTGAAAAATGTCTTTTTTTTATTAGTTGTGTGTTTCATAGCCAAACTTACCTTGGCTAACCCCTCCTTTCTTATTCTTCCCGGCTTTGCACCAACAAATTTTCCACCCAACCGTACTCTCCTTTAGAATGCGTTAGTCGGATGTACCAGTTTAATCCCTGTTTGAACCCAGCCTTGGTGAACCCCTGGAATCTAACTAGTTGGCTGTCATTAGCTGTAAACCTTCGTGTTCGAATCCAGATTACAGCTGGATTAACGTGGATGAACCGGAGGCGAGCGTCTGAGTGGGTTTAACTTTGTCAACCTCTTCCCTCGGAAGGTGAGCAACGCTGGGATTCCCGGTGTAAAACCAGGATTAAGCCCAGGTTACACGCACTGAGTTCCAGTTTTTATAATGACAGAAGTAATTGTGGTGCAGTGCAGTGTACTTCACTGTGTTGTACTTCCTAGTACACAGCTATAACCAACGTAGGTAAAATACGCCAATGAAACATCACTTGGAACCAATTATGTCAATGGATTTTTGTCCTTTTTTTATTTCTCCTAACACTTAGTTCAACATTAATTAAATTGTCATTATTTGGTTACATGTTTTTTTTTAATTCTTAAATGTGTCATTTTTACATCCATATGTGTAGCTATGAAAGAAAAGAAGAATTTGTTCTTTCTGATCAAGCGTACTTTATTTGGCTTTTTTCACATTCAGGTTGAGGCATGTGAGAAGAAGCTCAAGGAGCAGGAGGATGAGATGGGACTTCTGCATCAGCAGCTGAAAGGAGCCGCAACAGAGCTTAGGGATGCCAGGCTGCAAATCCAGGAGCAGAAAGAAACCGTGGCAATCTCCAAGCTGAAGTACGCCGCAGCCATGGAGAAGGTTCATAAGTTGCAGGGGCAGGTGGAACTTTTAGAAGTGGAACTGCAGTACTCACAGACACAGGTGGGTGGTGTTTTAGTAATGATAATCAAACCTGTTTGAATGTTTTTATCATTGACCTTTTCACGGCCTGCAGCTAAGAGATTCCCAATTAGAAGCTCAGTCTCAGAAGCGAGAGCAAGCTGAGCTGGAGCGTCGGTACCAGAACAAGGTCGGCCAATGGGAGAGCTCACAAGAAGCTTTGGACCAGCTGACAGATGAGCTCCAGGCCAACCAGAACCTGCTGGAGGATAGTCGTCAAAAAATGGAGCACCTGCAAAACCTGCTGGCATCTACGCAGAAGCAGCAGGACCGTCTGAAACAACAGGTGAGGACGAGTGTTCGCACAAACATCCAGAGGCAAAAACACACACACACTGTTTGTCGTACCATACCATTTTCTTAATCTCAGTGATTCTCTCGGGACTTAACGTGTCCCTGTTCTAAACCCATGGAGAACAGTGTTACATTTACAGACGGTAACTTTGTTCTTGTAACTACCTATGGGATGCATTTCCATTTTTCTGACTTCTGACTCCTCGGTGTGTGCGTGCACATGTCCTTTGCCTGGATTCACGTGTGCACGCTCACAGGATGTGTGTGCCTGCGCACGTGTGCAGTGGCGTGTGTCACTTAATCTTTTCCCGCTTTTCTCTCTGTTTTATATTTACTACGTCAAGCAACAAATGAATCATCTTTATTACGCAGAAATTTAATTTGGATGAACTTAACTGCTGCCACCAAGGTCAGACGGGCAGAATGTCATTTTAATCCAATCAACTTTAATCTGTTGGTTATAAAAGAGTTAGGCTGTTGAAGAATGGCTGTATCTCAGGCCCTTTATTACACTGGCTAATGACTTTGATTGTGAGGCGCCTATCAAGAGGTTGGGAGCTCGTGCGGAGCTTCACATCCTGCTAATTCTCTATGTCCCACCAGCGTTGGGCTCAGATTACTCCTACTCTAAATCACAAGTGGCTTCATTTTCTGTTTTTATTCTGACACACAAATAGAGCAAAAACACAGTCATTGATTTTTTTATATATATATAAATTGGTAGCACTCATGTTCTGACAAGGTTGCTTATTGTAAATATGGCTTTAAATATAAATATTCTCTTCTTTCTTTCTAAGACATTTTCTTTACAGCAGTAACATTCAACAGTCACCAGCAGACTGTGATTGAAGTTGTTGATACATTAAGAGTTTTCTTTACTTTGACAACGTACAATCCGTTTGTTAGCACTCTGCTAATGCAATGAGGGTCAATTTCAAAGACCAAGGTGATGTGTCTCCACAGTGCAACAAATCAATACACAAATGTGTGCAATACATACTGTAATGATGACTTCAGCTAATGGCACGTCATCAGTGTTGTTTTTCACCAGTTTTAATGCACCAGAAATCAATGAAATCCTTTCAGATTGTTTTATTTGAAGACTTTATTAGCGACAGATATTTTTCGTCACAGTCATTTTTGCACATTTTTTCTCATTCTTCTTGCTCTATCTGATAGAAACTAGAGCTGGAGAGTGACTTACAGCTGCAGCGACAAAGTCACTCTCACTCTGACGAGGCGTATTTCGACCTGCAAAGACACAACCAGCAGCTGCAGAAGGTAAAGTTGGATTGTGGTTTTCAGATTATCAAATTGTTATCAATAACAAATGTATTATATTATATATTATATTATATTTATAGCAGAAACAAAGACAAGTACCTTAGAATTAACAATTAGCATTAAACAAATACATAATTTGTATTTAAATGTAGTGGCGTTAAATAAGTGTTGTATGTTTTTTGTTAAATATGCGGCCGTGTGCTTGTGTTGTTGTGTTCCAGTGCTGTGCTGAGCAGACTGAACACATTGCAGAGTGTGAAAAGGCTATTGTTCACACAAAGTCAGAGCTGGAAAGACGGTAATAACAGAGTCCATAAAACTCTCATTCTCCTCGGCTGATCTTGGTTCCTGTCATTGTCTATTCTGTCCCGCTCCTCCCTTCTGCCTCCAAGAGCTGTACATGTTTTTGCGACTGTAGTGTGTTTAAGCAATTTATCTTTTTTTTTTTTTGTTATGGCAAATCTGATTTATTTGGCTTGTTAATTAGGCCGATGCATTTCACAGCTGTTCAGACATAATAAACTGTCTGTCCTGTCTTTCCTACAGAGCCCAGCAAAACACAGCCCTGAAGCAGAGCCTGGCTCTGTCACTACAGTCACACCTGAACAGTCACAGCCTGCTGGAACAGGAAGTGACACGTCTGAAAAATGAAATCACACACTTACGGAAAGAGCTTGGAGATGCTGAGAAGGTATCAAGGATTAATATTAGTAATAATCTGCTGACGTGACCTCTCATTTACACAGTCTGCGCTGTTTTGACCTTTTCATACTGCGACCCACCTGCCTGCTCCATGTTGCCCGCATTCATCTCAGTTGAGCCTCACGAACTGTAGAGTCGGTTGAGGCGACCTCAGGAGCAGCACTCAAACCAAACTCAACTGGCACCAGCAAACCCAGCACTCATCATTTTCCTGCCACTGCTTTGGCAGAAACAAATTGCTGCACCATTAATTAAAGCCACCAAACAGTGCCAAGGTTGGTGAAATTGACTCCAATTAAGAGCTCAATGGGACACTAAATATTCAAATTACTCAAAGTGGTGACTGCTGGCTGGCTGAGTGCCAACAATGCTGGCAGTCATCGAGGCGTCACCCACATGAGTGTGTGTGTGTGTGTGGGGGGGGGGGGGGTGAGTGCGTAAGCCAAGCTGTCGCAGCACAGACGGAAATGAAAACGTTTCCCCAATCACAAACTGTACCAGGTCGTATTTATCGTGAACACACAAACACACACATCCTGTCCCTCTTCAAACAGCACAAACGCACACTTTAGGGAAGCTCGGTGTACACGACAAGACACCGTGTCATGTCACGTCGTGTCCCCCTGCTGTCAGGTCATTCTTTCAAAACTCTGTCCCTGTGGAATATGACATAATGAGTCTGTCTTGAAGAGACGACACATGTATTGATGGCTACATCTGCATTTGTCACCTTCATTATGCATGCGTACATTAATCTTTATTAGGCACAATTTCACAAGAATCTAACAAGTTGAATGCTCTGCACTTTGAACAGTAATGAGTTCAGGAAATGCTAAACAACGTCTATTTTATTGAATGCTCCACTGTCATTTCCACTGACCTGGGTGATGCTCAGATGAAGTGCTGCAAGTGTTTTGGCTGAAGCCTCAATAAAGATCATACATGTCAAACTTGAGGCCTGTGGAACGAATTCGGCCGCCACTTAATTTTGTGTGGCCCACCAGAGCTTAACATACATTTGGTTATTTTTAAATAAAATTTGATAGTATAGCCTCTACTAATGTTGAATTATATACTGCAAACTCTGTTTGTGTATAACTTACACATCAGGCACACATTTATGTATGTTACCTATGAACTACATCTCCCACAACGCACCTAACCTTTTACTATTTACCCTTAGAAAGAACAGAACAGAATCTTGATTTAGACCACAACAAACTGACCAAAAGAAAATTCAGTTGCAATGACAACAAAGAATGGATTATTTAAAATTATTTCAAGCCCATATAAATGATGTGGGTGTGTATACATATGTTGTACATTTCAAGACAAAGCCACAGTATTTACATAGTCATGGTAGTCATTTCTAAGTATAAAATATATTTTTTAAATGATACAGAAGAAAGCCAAGCACATAAAAACACTGGATCATGTTTCTCTTTACCTTCACTGCAGGAACGTGCATCGCTCCTCAGGAAATTTGACGAGGAACTCGATGAGGCCCGGCGCGAGTCTGTGCAAAGCAACAAGGATGCAGAGGTGCAGAAGGAAGAAGCTCAGGGGCTGCGGGAGGAGTTACTGGGAGAGAAAGAGAAAATGAGACGTGCCACTGGCGAGAACCGGCACCTGAGCGCTTGCATCAGGAAGCTGAGCCAAGAGCTGGACGAGCTGCACGGCAAACATCGAGTGACAGGTAGCAGTCAGTCAACACATCCATCAGCTTCTGTCAGTCCGTCGGTCGACATATTGCCTTTGGGTCGACCATGCAGTGTGTACTCGTTGACATTTTGAACTTTTTTTTATAAAAATGGCCTACAATAAATAAGCAAAAATGAGCAAAAATTAAAACTACTAATTAGAGTCACACTGCTGGTTTGATAGACTTCTACATCTTCAGTTTTGACAACATTAGTCTAAATATGACTGTATGTTATTCGCTTTTTTTTTGTTGTTGAATCATCCAAAACACTTTTAGATTATTCAGGTATCTCAAATTAGGACCACCTATGTACTTATATGGTGACTAGCTGTCTGCAAGCGAAACCAAGTCAGACTCACACACACACACATACATACGGAGGCCTGCAGTATATTGAGGTTTGATTTAATGGGGTACTGCTTTAGTTGTATGGTTGTGTGTTGGTGTGTGTGTGTGTGTGTGTGTGTGTGTCTGTCCAACAGTGGCCTTTGTAGTAGTGTTTTAGTGCAGGAATGGTCATGGCTGGATCTCTGTGGGCACAGAAATGTCTCATTAAGAATTAACGTACACATCCATGGTCACGCCAGGCAAACACCTCACATTTACACGCACACGGCCATTTCTCCCTGACTCCCACTGCTTTAATTAGCACATACACCGTCGCTCACACACACACACACACGCACGCACGCGTGCCCAATCACCTATTGTCCGCAGAGAGATGAATCTGAGGTCTCTCTCTGTGGCAGGCAGCGGCTGGCTCACTGGCTGAATACTGCTCATTAACAAGATGGAGACAGAAGGACAACACTGTGTAGTTTGGCCTTTGACTGTGATCAAAACGCATTCCCTCAACTCCACGCTTGACACAAAACCCACATATTATTCAGCTTTTACCTTCAGCGAATTCAATCCAGCGGCGCTGGAGCCGATCATAATGACTTAAGAAGAATAAAGATGCATTATTATAACAAAGAGGGCATTGTTTACCTGGATACAACGGTGGCCTGAATAGACTGGGTGAGAAGTCAGCTTGAGAAATTACTGCCAGGAACAAAAGGCCTTTTCATTAACGTGAACCCCTTGTCAAGGTTCTCTCTCTGTTTTGTAAACATTGCCATGAGTGGTGATGATTCTTTTTGTTGCTTGTTAACAGTAGATCTTGCCTGCGATGGAGGGAATTGTTAAAAATAAACAGGTTATCACAACACTTTACACAAAGACCTTTAAAAGGAAAGTGAAGGGGGGAAAAAAATCACTGTGGAGGAGAAATGGCTCATCAACGGTCAAAATTTTCCATAATTTCACATTTACCATTGCATGTTATTTTTTGGACTCTATTCTTCTATTCTTTTTGGTCATTTGGCTGGGTATTGTCAATGCGTAATAACTTTTCAATCATAAAAAAATGAAAAGTTTACCTGAGAGTTGAAATGGATTTGAATGGATGGAACTGTAAAAGTGCTGCTAATAGCAGGTAAATAATAATAATAATGTCCCATTTAGTTTTCTCATATCTCATGTTGACATATGAATTATTATAGAATTTTCTCTCCATCAAATTGTGTTATTTCTTTGATGGTGTGATGGAAATGACATCTCTCCCCAATCGCTCCTTTTTTTTTTTTTGCTGGTGCAAATGCACAGCCGTTGTCCCTCTGTATTTTTTACGGAGAAGACAGAGGAAGAAAGAAACGGAGGAGAGAAGGGTGAGCTGGGAATCAGGAAGGTGTCAGATGGATGAGACTGAAGTGTGTGAGGCAGCTTGCTACAATCAAACCCTGTCAGGAGAGAATTCAGAGACGGGAAAAAGCGAGTGATTAAAAAACAGCAGAGGGAAAAACTTCCTGATACACGGTGTACGTCTGTACGTGTCACATCCTGTCACTTTCTGACAGCATACCAGATATCAGTCTCACACAAAATACTGAGTAAATCACACAGCATTCGTTACGATGCTAAGAGTTCCCGTGTGTGCAGCACCTGCATCTTTCATACGGTGGGAGGGTAACTCAAAAAGTTTTAAGACATAGTGGAAAAAAAAATTTAATGAAAATAACAAAGTTCTCCTTCTATCCTCCATTTGGGTTTGTAGAACTGCTAACAGTTCTGGTAGCAGATTTTATCAGATCATTTTTATTTTTGTAGAATTGTGGGAGGGTCATGACCTGTGTCGTGACCTCATCGAAGGACTAGAATTTTGTTCTGTGTACAAAATCTGTTGTATTTTCAACTGTTTTTATTCATAGTCTGGTTAAAGTATTTGGTTTTAACATTGTTCTATTTTTAAGTTATGCCGGTAAAAACATGAGCATCAACATGTACAGTTCCACTCTGGACAAATCCTGTCAAATCACAGGTCTGGAAATTTTGACATCAGTCCTGGACTTATCGCTGTGTGTTAGTTTGACACAATGAATTTTCAACTTGTCCCAAAAGACATTCAAACATAAAGTAGGCCCGTGTCATATACCTCATGTTTAGTACAACACGTTGTGTTTACTGTTCAGCTGAAAATATTGAAAATGTAACTAATGCCGTCGCCTTACATGAAAAATAAGATGAGTTCTAAGGCCAGCCGTAATGTGGAATGAATGTGACGCCGTGTGACGACAAATGAAATAAGAGCATAAACAAAAACACAATAACCATATTTCTATACTCCCAAGAAAACCAGAAACGTGATATTACCACAGCTCTGCTGCTGCTGCTGCTGCTGCTGATGTGCATCTGCCTAAAGATGATGAAATCATTATGGTGTGCATTTTTTTTTTTTTTTGCACTCACATTCTCTCACGTGCATGCGTGTGCTGCTATTCACTGCCGATCCCCGGACGCACACATGCACAGGCCTCTCTCCTCCAATTCACCTCTATTACTAGCTATAATCCCATTTCACACTCTATCGATCCCCAAAACTGTTGTTCACCGGAACCAGCAGCAAACACTGGCATTTCTCCCCATCATTTCACCACCATTGTTCTTTATTACACAAAGAACCCTCCCTCCCTCACCCCTTCTCTCCCTCCCTCTCTCTTGTTCACTCTCTCTCTCTCCTACACCTTTGTCTTAGAGCAAACTCGGTCCAGCTGAAATATGAATTATAAATGTATGGCTAATAAAAGAGAACGGGAGGAAAAGAAAGGGAGCAGGAAAAGGAGAGACTGAAGATAGAGAAAAGTGGTCGGTAGAAACATCAGAGAAAATGACTCCTTTACAAGAGTCTATTGATCAGTTTCTATCAAAGGGGGATGTCAGACATGAGATTACCTGGCAGTTTGAGCATTAGGTGCCGTGTGTTATAGCCCCGGGCCCTTGTACCGCTGCCATAGCATTGTAAATAAAGCGAAGAGGAGAGTGCAAGAGGGGAGTGTTTGGGGTGAGTGTGTGTGGGTTTGACTTTCCGTGTGTGTGCACGTTGGTCCTTCCTTCCTCAATGCGAGTGCTCGTGATTGTTTGTTTGTTTGTTCTTGTGTTCTATTTGCCTTCATGGCGCCGTGCAGCTGTGTACCTGCACCTTTTGGCTTATACCCAAAAGCAGTGTTGCAAGCCCATGAAACTTCATAAAGGGAGGAAAGAGTCTTGAGAGGCTTCGGGACGCCTCTTGGGAGAATCTCAGCCCGCTACGAATCCTGCAACAAAGCCAAAGGAAGCCACTGTGAAGCCGTATGAAGCGTTTTTGTGGGCCGGGCAGGGCCCAGGACTGATTCAGGGTTGGCTGGCTTTTCATCCTTCTCATGTTAAAGGTTAGGTGCAAGTGCAAGGGTAATCTGACTGCTGATCTGTGATTATATAGCTGATGCTATATGATGAGCTTTGAAGCAGGTTTGAAAGGGAGAAACCGGGGGAGAGTAAGATTATGGATTAATGTCTCACCTTAAGTTGCCAAGCTGACATAAAAGGGTCAAGACAGTCAAAGTGCACCAGACCCAAGATCCTAGATTGTGGATGGATGTCAAATCTTAATTCATAATGCCTCCAAACTCCAGCTGTAATACAGACAAAATATTAAAGACGTTCTTACACAAGTAACATCAGACTACTGCAGTCCTCTGTGGACGCCTTGGTTCAGGCATGTGTGTGTGTGTGTGTGTGTGATTACAGAGTTTGTGTAACAGTTGGACTAACAAGCTGCTATTTCTGCGGCCTCTCCTGATTTGAGGTGTCACTGAGGTCGCCTCACGGCAAATATTTGGAGAAACAATCGGATTCACAAACCTGTGGTCAGAAACCTAAACTTTAGCATTTGGAGATGAAGAGAAAAACAAAGATGGACACGGTTAAAGTGAGAGTAAGACTAATGTAAGACTGGGAATGGTCATGTAATTAACATAGTGTTCGGTTTTATAATCAGACGGTAAACTGCAGCAAAGATGGGAATCAGATTTGTACCAAAAATCTTTACTTGTTTGTTGAAAAAAATAACAACTTACAATTGCCAAAAACTAAAACACCACATAGACAATGGTGGTACATCAGCAGTGTATGTCTAGTAAATATTAGCTATATGTGTAAATATATATGGCACATAATGATGTAACAGTGAGAAAACTACATCTGAAACGTATTAATGCAGTTCACCAAAAATGTTTGTCTGTTTTACAATGTTGAGGTATATCCTTGAAACAGAGCTCGCTCACACACACCTTTACATATTCAGTGCACACACACCTTCTCAATATTCACTAGCCTTGGCCACCGATGGCTGACAGTTTATGTTGTATTCAATGAATACGGAATTTAGTGAAAAGATTTTAACAGCTATGAAGAAACATTGACTTACAAAACAGCTCGAACAGAACAAAAAGAGGGGCTGTGAAGAGGGCAAAACCCAAATTTCAAATTCAAAGTGAAAAGAGTCTGAGAAGCAAACCTGACCAAAGAAACTGACTAGTGGTTTATTATTCATCCCTTCGATGTGCTAAACTACTAAGTGTAGGACAATGGGGTTTTATTGCATGTGGACTGAAGAGACAGCTGAAAAGGGAATGTGATTGAGGATCTGCTCTGTATGAGCTTAAGTGGCCTGCTCAAGGTAAAGAGTGCCATCTATTGACCAGGTCTGGGATCTCTTTTGCTTTAAAACAAAAGAGCTGCTGCTGCTGCTGCTGCCGCCGCTGCCCCATCCAAGTGTAATCAGTGCAATATGTTTTCTCTCCTTCCTCCTCGGCCTCTGAAAGGCATTCATTCGCCTTTTCTGTGCCGGAGTTCTGCCTTGTGCTGCAAAGGTGACTTGCAGTTCATGTTTTCCCATTCGTGCTGATCTTGAGGAGAATCAATAATCACCTCGCTGTATTCATGTTTTGTAAATCTCTCCATTAACCTTGGTGTACTGCAGATGTGAAGCAGCGTGGAGATATTTCACTCAGGTCAACCACTTGTTCTTCATGAATGCAGAGAGAACACAGAAGCAATTGGCGTTAAAGAAATAAGTGGGACAATTGCTAATAATATCTCCATTTGATTTTTTTTTTTTTTGTTCTTTTTTTTCATTCTGTCACATGTATGCAGTTTGAATTAGGTCTACTCTCTAATGGATCCTAAACAAGAGCATCTGAAGTGAACTGTTGCTCTTTATCTCACACATTCTTTCTCTGTCTCTCCTGCTCAGTGGAGGATTTGGCAGCCCGTGCAGAGGAAGTGAGGCGGATGGAGGGAAGCCTGACTGAGGGGAAGCTAGCAGAGGAGAAAATAAGGTAAAAAGAAGGGAGACGGGGGGAAGAGAAGCCGTCTCTCTTATCCCCCTTCCACAGTGTCCCCGGGGTAAACCGGGTAATCAAAAACATCTCGGATTTTTATGTGCGGTGTACAGTAGTCTGTTTAACTCAACATGTGTTGAACAGAACACCCCTGAACTCCAAACAGGCATCCTTCCTGATAAGTGCACAAAACAAAGTCATCGGCCCTCTGTTGGCTCTTTTAACACAATAAAATGTCATTTTTTAAATACATCTTGTCACCTCACCAACTGAAAATGACCAAAAATGTCTGTGTTATACACAAAGTCCTTCTTGATGAGACACAGGGGGTGAGCAGATGTTAGGTCACCGAGTTCATAGTTCAGAGGTGAGACCCCAGGCTGACCCCTGTGTGACACCAACGCTGCGGTGGTGACATCAGCAAGCATGCATCACCCCGTGTGTTTGTGTGTTCCTGTTTGTGCGCGCATATTTGCGGTTGTGGCTTTGGCTTCAGCATGACCTCACTGCAACAGTCTCCGTCTCGGGGAGTTTCTCGGTGAAGTCGAGCCATGGAACATTTTCCCTCGTCAACCAGCAATTTAAAACTCGGCATGGAGACTTTATAGGTTACACTCTGAGTTATTGCGTTTTATTACATTTCAACCCAATTTTGGGTCTTGGACGGTAAAAACAATGGCTACGTGTGCATATTACAGCCATTTGCAGAATCAAGCTGTTTACTGTTAGCCCTGTATTATCTAATAACTGCAAAGACATGAAAGGTTTTTAAGCAACAACACCATGCTAATGGCTTCCATCTGTGCTGTGGGAAATCCCCTCCTTACTCCACAGGACGCCTCCTCTCTTTCTTCCCTTTCTTTCTCCCACTCTGTTCGTCCTATCATGTGTTCTCTCCACGGACCAATCTATCAGCCATTGTCTTCCCTTTTTATTTTGGCTCTTCTCACTCTGACTCAGTTTTTTTTCCTACTATCTTCAGCACAGTCTGTTTGTATTATTGTAACCCCCTCCACTCAATTATTATGTATTGAGAAACCATATGTGTCATATACTAATTCCTCCAGATAACATGTTTTAGAATGGACTCTTTTTAAACGTGTAATTTAAAAATGATACTGTGTTATTGGTGGTTCAGGCTTGTCTCAGTTTCAGGATGGCTGTGGATTTATTTTCATTTTTAAATTAGTGAGTCCGGCTCAGAGTCTGTGTTTCGTGTCAGCATCCATCCCTCACACAGCTCATTTTTCTATATTTTACATTTCTCTGTCCAATTAATACATTAAGATAACAGATGATCTCCAATCCCTGACTGGGAATTCAATTGTTTCTCAATTTTTCAAATGATTAAAATGTTGTGGAACATTTTCCTGCATATATATTTTAAAAGCGGAAATCTACATTCCCATAAAAATATACAGAAATGTGATTTTACAATGAAATATCCACAAAAATGCTGACACATATCATATTTAGTCATTTGTAATTTTCTGTAAAATAAATGACACGCCCCATCTTTCCAGTAATTCCACCATCTGATCACCTAGAATTCATACAAAAGTACACATAAATATGTCATTTACACCAAACGCAGGAAACCATAGAGCTTTTACCTTAAAATTCCATCTCAACACCCAGCATGCACTTGTGGAGGCCTCATCCTCAGTGAGATGTCCAGCTTTACATGGTGCAGGGCAGGAAATGGTTGACCAGCTGACTAGCACCACGGTCAGTGGATATGGGAGGGAGTGTAGAAAAAATAAATGTTGTTGAAGACAACGACTTCATCACAGGTTAGGAAGAAACTTTTAATCCACTGTCAAAATGTGTAATAATGACCAAAATCCACCAAGTCTATGAAGATACATTTTTAGTTCAACTTTTAAAATTATTTAATCTCAATTAATCATGGTTAATCATTAATCACAATTAATCAATCATTAATTGTGATTTACCCACAGCTTCCCTTAAACAGATCAGTGCTCCAGCAGCAGACACAGACCTGACTGTATCATTCTGTTTGTTTTGGTTCCTACAAATTTTCACTTGAGGATTTTTATTTTTTTAATTTATTTTTTTAATCTGTGTCCATAAGAGTTGTCTGTGTCAGTGTGTACATGTGAATGGGTGGTTAAGGGGGGAGCGGGAGGTGAGGTGCGGGTGTTGAGGCCTAGTAAGCAGCCAAAGCGCGGCTGTGGAGGGAGGTTTGTGGAAATGGTAATCATTTGTCGTATTGATCCTGCAGTAGCCAGGGCAGCTGGCACACACGAGCGCAGCGGCGGGCGTGTACGCAAACACCAACAGACTCGCACACTCGTGGACGCACGGTTGCGTGGCAGGAATAGACCTTTTCATATTGATCCCCTTCACATTCCCTTAGCTCAAGTGCCACGCACGCTCACACATACATTACACACACACAAACACACACACACATTCCCACATACTCAGAGTACCTTAAATACTTTAAATTGAGTTCAAATACCATCTATTTTTTTAGAATTAAAAACATTAGTTTAAATTGCTGCTATAAAAATCACAATGGTGTAGATGGTTAAGAAATTATTTTGAAAACAAAATAAGTCCACTGTGACGTGTGTGTATTTTGACAGTGAAAATGTGTTGGAAATACCACAAATGTTATGAAGCTGAATTCTCCTTGTCTGTGCATACAGATCAGTGGCTGTAAAGTCGGAGGCAGAGGTGGCAGAGCTCAGGAAGAACCTTCAACAGGCTGTCAGTCAGAAGCTCAAGGCAGAGAGAGAGAAACAAGACGCACAGGACCAGGTAAATAAATACAGCAGACTGTGGCAAATCATTCCAAGTGTGTGTCTCTTCAGTTTTGGTGTCTGCACAGGTGAGTTGTCTGCCATTCCAACTATCCCCGCACCTTAGGAAAGCTTCACTTTGTGTTTTATAATGTGATTATTAACTTATTTACAGCCAGTCAGGCTACTAAGTAGTTTAAAATGCTATTTAAATAAAATTTTCATCCTCTCCTCGCCAATAGCGCCCTCTTAAGTCTTCAAGGCACAACCCTTGCTTTCCTTTATTTTTTTCTTCCTTCTCCATCCCCTTCCCTACCTCTGTGATGATTAGTGGCATATATCCGGTGCTACAGCCTGGATTATCTTGTCCAAGAGGATGGGGGGAATAGGTGGGGGTGGGGGGGGCATATGGGACCTTAAACCTGGCAAGGTGATTTGGCGCATTAATTCCTGGGAGTAATATTTCCTGATATTCCCTAATGTTCTGGTTTGGAGTGTGGGAAAATCCCTGGGGAAAGCGGTTGTCAGAGCTGAGCTGAAGCTGTACAAAGGCAGAATGGATAATTAAGGATAAAGGCAGGATGGCGGGGAGATGTTCATTTAGATTCCACAAACTTTTAATTCACCACTGTGCTCTCTCCCTCTCTGTCTCTCTCTCGCTCTCTTTTCTGCCTGATCTTGGCTTTGCATTTTCTTCCACCATCTTCCTAAACTTTTTCCTTGCTCTACTGTCTTAGTTCTTTACTGCTCCCTCTCTGATCTCTTGCTCTCCTTTTGTCTTTTTCTTTTTTACTCATCTGTTACCCATGAGGATGACAGACTAATTCCCTTAGCTCATTTTACACAGCCAGTTAAAGGCGGGAATGCTGCGCCTTTACAGCACTCCGCTTTACCTTTCTGTATGAGAAGTAAAAACACAGAGCCAGATTGTAGTAACACTGGGTCTCTAAGAGGCATAAAAGCAGGATTTTTTTCAAAGCGATGCAGCCTGTACAGCATACAGTACGGCTCCTGTTGGTTATCATATATATTTTCTTTGCCTAAAGCAAGCTGATTGGTCAGTCTGTAGACAAGTAAAACCTAATATGGATGCTGTCATCTGTTTTTCCAATCCTTACATATTCAATATTTCCACAAACAACTCACCCCTGCATTCGTCTTTTCCACCTGTCCTCAGGGCTGCCCGCGTGTTACTGGGTTCTGTAGAGGGTTCCACACGGCCTCACATGAGACAGTATTTAAGTCTGGCCTTATTGGACCTGCTCAGGGTTTTCCCCCAGTGTGTTCATTCAACCAGGGTAAGGCTCAGGTGGACAATCATACATTTCTTGGAATTTTTTATTTATTTATTTATTTTATTTACGTCTGCAATTTACCTGCACATCTTTGAGCACTTATTATTTTTTGGACTGTGGGACTTAGAAAAACAACGAACATTTTTGTAAACGTTAAAGAAAATGTCTATAAAAAATCCTTCCATTGTGCTCGAGCCACATGTGTTTTTCGTAGTACGAAAACAGGGGATGATTTGATATCCATGAGCTTAATGAATATGTCCGTTAATGTGTGTGTTTGCATTGCTGCACACTTGTGTGTCTGGGCCAATTCACAGTTTACGTTTCCCTCGTCTGCAAACTGTTTTCCATCATCTCAACAACAGATGAGCTTTTCGACGAATTCCTCCACAAACAGTGTTTAAACAGCGACGCGACGGCAGTCCTGACTATGACTCCTTCATTAGGTCCCAATCTGTGCTATCGACTAACAGAAGATGAATTATCCACTGGTGGAAAAAAAAATCAAAGGGTTTGAAATGGTAAATGGTACACTACAGTGGCCTATAGAGGAAATCTATATTACAAATTGCCTCAGTGCACAGTTGCTGAACCTCAGACAGCTCTGTCTTTCCAGTGGGTATGTCTATGTATGCAGGTCGTGCTCCTCACATACAGTGTGTGTGTGTGTGTTTACAGTATGTTGGTTCCATTAGTAAAAATGTTGGTTTTCTCATATTTGTTCGACTCATGCGGAGAAATAGATTTGGATATAATCTGGTGGTCAACTTTACTTCTGCATGTGAGTTCCTCAACACACACACACAGGCACACACAAAACAAACACACTCGGACATGCAGACTGATACATGCGCGGCTCGTTCCTGTCTCTCTGCATGAGTCCGGTTCAAATACGAGTCACAGTAAACACGAGGCATGTTTTTATGATTGATCAGACCAGGCCTCCCTCTTGCTCTTTTTTTCGCCCTCTCTCTCTCTCCAACTCTTCCTCTTTCACACACACACATACAATCACATTCATTAGTGTGTTAACCTCGACTTTTTTTTTTAACACGGAGAAAGATTTTAAACAGTTTTAATGAGAATATGCAGGCGAGGGAAGAAGTAAAGTTTGTGGGTTTTTCTTTTTTTCACGGTCAAAACTTGTCTTATTTGAGTCCGAATCTTCTACAGTGTTGAGGTCTTCCTATAGAAATGCAATTAGATTCTGGCTTTTAATCATGTTGTGTTTGGGGATTGCCTTGTGGTCCATACGTAGCATTGATCAAGACAAAAAAATCACAAACTGTTCCTCAACGATTTTTGTACAGCACAGAAGTTGCATCAAGGACTAAGTGTGCAAAGAAATAAATATATTTTTTCTTCCACTGTTCTTTACCAACTCAGCACTGATGGCTGTAACTGTGGGACTTCACCTGCCAACTTGTCACAAATTCTAAATAAAGAAGTTCTTTTTATTGCTGTTTTATCAGGTTAAATTATGCTAAATCGTCTTGTTTCTAGTCCTGTGTGACGGACAGACATCCAGAACTCAGTAGTAGGAAACACTATCTGTGGTTATGCACAAATGTATGTAAATGTGTTCACCCGTTAATAGCTGTGTGGGTGGGCGGCCTCATCTGCTCATTGATCTCACTCATTACACCTCACCAAAGCCACAGGTCTGGTCTAATTAGCTTAGAATGTCCTCACACAAGACCAGTTTTTGCACACACACACACACACACAGTCTGATGTTGAGGAAATGAGAACAGATAAATGAAGCTCATTTGTTTAGTTGATGGATCTAAAGAAATAGACCAATTCTCCGTATGTTTAACCACCAAATAGTCTCTGTATTAGTTCATTTTTTTGTGTGTGCGCACGTGCGCGTTTAGAGCGTGTCCTAGTGTCACCATCGCTTTCAAACACAGCTCATTAAGTTACAGAGCTGTAATTCATTTGAGAGATGAGACACACTGACAAAGTAACAACGCTTTATTTCCCGTCCTCACATTAACTTGATAACTCTGTGTGTGTCCCCGGTGTCTGTCATAAACTGTCTCCGTCCCCATTGAAAGTTGCTGTGTTAGGGTTGATTGGGGGCCACTTAAGACATGGAGATTTTAATTGAGAAAGGGACAGAAAAGGACAAGAGGCAATTATGAGAAGAGGACTTACGTAACGCTGTTTTAGCACAGCTCTGTTAGTGATTTTCTCATATTCTTTATAAACCTGGAACAGAGGAAGGTTTGAATCTCAGTTGTCTTAAGGCCGTTATACGCTGGGGCTGAAGTTTACAGTAAATTCCACTCTATTTTTGTAATTTTTGATGTATTTCTGTTGGATTTAAAGTTGAATCTGTCCTTGTTTTTACACTTGATTTTAGTTTCCCGTTCAGGCAAAATAACTTTTAACTAAATGCTAATGTTGCATTAGTGGTAGTCGTCATTGTTTTGGTTTGGAATTAGGTGTAAGAACAGCACATTTTTGAGTAGTTGAAACACCACTGCAGTGCATTGTGTTTAGAAAACAGGTTTCACAGCTGAGCAGAGCAGTGCCGTTCAATGAAGGCCCTGCGACGTCAGCAAATCACTACACTAAAGACTGAACAAGTTACTCTTTAAATGCTTTCACTTTGACCTAAAGGATACACTTGACTGTGGATAGGAAAAATTGTATTTAACCTGACAGAAAAGTGGCCAAAATAAAAGCTTTATTCCGAGACTGGTAATGTACCAGCGTGCATGCAGGCTAGATGTTAGATAGTGGGCTTTAATAATGGCAGGCACTGATAAACAACCCAGCAGCATGCGTAGGAGAGTGTGTGATGAAAGGGCTGAGGGAGAAGGAGCCTGGCCATGCAGGAGCAGATGAAGGTAATTAAAGAAGCCATCATCAGCATCATTAATATGCTAGATCTGCTGTGGCCCACTGACTAGTCTAATGGAGAACATGTCATCATCGTCACCATTAGGGAGAGTGGGGCACACATAAACACATGCACACGCTGTCTTAATGTTGGGTCACGCCATGATTATCACCATTAAGCCCAGAGTGAGAAGACCTGCGTAGGAAACGTCATTCACCCCTGCCTTGGTACATGCAGTAGACACACACACACACACACAGACGTAGAGGCTCAGATCTTTAATTCAAACCCTGCGAGTGATAAGTATGCATATTTAAGTGATGTCAGGCCTGTTGGGTCTTTTAATTAGACAGAATGAATGAATGTTTTATAAAAACGTGTTTAACAATAAATGTGTTCATTAATTTGATGAGAGTATGTTCTCTGATGAGCAGTGGAACGGAGTAATGGCTGGAATTCAGCTCCGCTGGTTTGACGCTGATGGCAGCAACAGCCAGACTGTTTCTGATTTCATTCCCTTAATCTTCATGTTCCCCACTCCACCCGGAGAAGTTCACTTTGAATTATGTTTATCCCACGACTTTGGACAGCTTGATCTGTTTTAGTGCGAATGCACATTTGTCCTGTTCGGCTAATGCGTAATGCGATACCAGACTGCAGCTCCATGGAGAATAGAAAAGATGGAAAATCCATTAACTGCACCAGTCCTTGCAACTTTTTCCCCCCTGTCTGCAGGTATGCTTTGTGGTTTGTCATGAAAGTAAATTCAGATGTAGAAGTTCGGGAGTTTTAAAAAAAAAAAAAAAAGTTTAGTTCACAAAGTCCATCTTGCACCTATTGTCAACTGAGAGTGCGGGCTGTGGGCTGGACAACTCTGCCTTATTCTGATAAAATAAACCATCAACATGATAAATACTGTTGAAGCAGCTGCAAAAGGTTCTAAATCCCCCGGCAGCAGCAGCTCAGCCAGTAAACTCATTTTTTAGCGCAGACCTGAAAGGGACCATTGGTGTCGCCAAACTTGTGTCCCAAATGCATTCTGTTGCCCCTTTTAGCCCCCCATCATCTGCTAAAATATTTGTGCAACAAAACCAATCTAAATGTTAAGCAGCTACGCTACTTTACTCCCACACCCCCGCCCCCTGCAATCGCACCTCCATGTCCCCTTTTTGCCTTTTTCTCTAAATGTCCCCCCACTCTCCCTCAAACACACTTGCAGCTCAACCTCCACCCCCGCCACCCCCCACCCTCACCTCCCCTTTCCTCACACCCTTTCACTGCCTCTCTTGTCACAACATCAGGCTCACACTGAGATTTACATCCCTCCACCAGCCGAGCCAGACAGTCATGGGGGAGATGCTAATGTGAGACCACAGGTAATTACTGTCATTACACTGTGCCACATATCCAGCCAGGGTGTGTATGTGCTTGTGTGCACTTGTTCAAGTGGAGTGCGTGCGTGCTGGTGTGTGTGTGTGTGTGTGTGATTGTGTGCAAATGCATGTTTTATTTTTCTTCTTTTTTTTTATATGAGCCTTTAATGGTTTACTACTTTTTTTTTTAAGTAAAATAATTAATATTGGTGGATATGCCTGTGGTTCGTAGCCATTACCTTCTTCATATGAAGATGCATCAAAGCAGGGAACAACTCAAATGAAATCCCAAAACAACAGGGATTGGCAATATTTATTATAAACTTAATTACAATTGATAGCCTCACTCTGTTGACTCTTCAGAATTGAACGATTTGCTCAATATGAGTTCAGTGTCTCCATTGTTTAGTCTTCAATAATTTATGGAGCTGAAATGCAGCCGTTTCTTAATCCAGACACAGTGAAATAAGTGTAATTCTTTTCATCGTTTTAATTATTTATTACGCGTCGCTGTCATTTCCACAGTCAAGGAAAAACCTCTCCTTCAGCTGAACCTCCAGCATCTTATTAAATAGTTGAATTTAAGTCTCTGAGTGTGTTCCAAGACTATATTTTTGTAATATATTTACACTTTAGTGTTCGCCCAAATTGCACAAGATGTAGAAAAATAATCTTTTAAATATTATTAATTCATATTGAAATTCAATTGGTGCACCATTCATGTCTCACATCAGTTAATATTTTAACATTTACCAGTAATTACTTTACTTTTTTTGTGACATCTTATTGGAAACTTTTCACACTCGCCCTGTGGGATGATGGCATGTTATATCAAGGTGTTTCCATGGCGATAAGGGTAATGTGTCAGGGCCCCCTGAGTTCAGGGCTGCAGAGGTCCCGCCAGATAAGCAGAATGAAAAAGTCAGCATTTTGGAGAACCATGCCATCCCAGTTTTTTTTCACCCTTCCAACAGACCTCACCCTTCTCCAAACCTCGCCTGCGACACATTCTGCTCATCCCCATCCTTCATCTTTTGTTCTTAAGCACCTGCATGCAGTAATACTTCACCCTGCTATTTATACCTTGTCTAGACATGTCACCGCCCTCAGCCTTAATTTTTCACTATTTTAGCAATTTTCACCTATTTCTTTTTTTCTCTGGGGCCAGCATGAGTGGATGAAGCCCCATGTCTCTCATTACTCACCCGCAAATATTTTTTTTTTAGTGTAAAGTTTGTGGACATAAATACTGCCATGTACTGCTGTACAAAAGTTTTATGGTATTCATTTTCTATTTCTATTTAATTTAAAGTATTTAAATAAATAAGATAGAGAAGTAAAAGCTTGTTTTCCACTTAAAATAATATATATATATTTCCATTCTTCACTCTAGTATGTGTATTTAAAAAGAATATCTGGATCGCAGCCTGTGATCATGCCCATCTTTCACTCTCTTGGGTTCTAGATTCCAGGGAAAGGTCAAAAATTCATATTTACTCAAATTTCTGTAATTATACAAATACAAAACTCCTTAATGACCCAGACTGATTAGAGAACATGTTGTAAATAATGGGATTATCTACTTACATTGGCTTAAATATTGGAGAAAGGGGAAAGGCTGAACAAAAGGTAAAGTGAATACACCTGCAGGAAACACATGCCCAGTCCCATATATCAGCAGAACACTGCATATTTACAAACTCATCTGGTTCACAGCCAACCAAAAAGCAGCGTGATTGAATATTTTAATAAATACAATATTATTATGCGTAAATCATCAGGGCTCAGATGAAAACGACGTGAATCAAGTAAATGGCACTAAAACGACAAAGAATGAAGAAAAATTTATTGACTTAGAATTTAATGAAAGGAGTTGCTGATCAGTTTGCCTGCATTTTTGGTTGGCTTAGAAAATGAGACTCCGAGGAGATGTCCATCATTTATATGGAGTCTGTGGCTCTGACATTTATTTTCCACATTTTTCCCCCCCATCTCAGCATCTTGCCTTTCTCCACTTATCTTTCACACCTTTTCTACGTTTCCACCAGTCCTAACAAAGAAAAGTACAAATTCTGAAGTCTTTGTTTAAAAACAGACACTGTCCAGTCAATGTCAGTTCATGTTTGACAAAGAAAAGCAGCTCCAGTTCAGTCTGTTTTAAACCAAGTACAGTACATGATGACGATGTTGAAGTGAATATCTGAATTTGCAGTTTTCTGCCTCGCCAGTCCTTTATGAGAGGAGATGACAGTGATTCATTTAACACTGTCGCTGTTCCAACTGAGAGATAATTGCTTGAAGTGACAGAGGATTTGACTTTGCTCTTTAGGTGGACAAACTCCGGTCAGAGCTGGAGGGGACGCGGTCTGACAATGTGAACCTCCGTCATGAGAGCCAACTGGTCATGACTAACGTCGACCTTTGGATCAATGAACAAAGGTGAGAACTCACTTCCAATGGAACAGAAGTCAATGAGGAATCATCATCGAGAAACCAGTGGTTGACAAAATATTTTGTGCAGCGCCCCTTTTAGTAGATAAGACTATTGACTAAGACCCCAGATTGATTCATCCATCGAATCACCTCTTATTTGAAACACTCATTCATTGAACAAAGGAAACAAATTACAAATAAAAATAAAGAAAGTTCTATTTATTTGCCTTTGTGCACCCTCCTGGAAAACCTGTGCACCCTATGGGAGACCCACCCCTCACTTTGGGAAGCATCAGGTTAAAAAGTTTTACTGAATAGTTTTTAAGAATTTAATATTAAATGCATTTTTTTCAGGGCGTCCAGCAGAAGCCTCAAAGCCCAGACGGAGGTCCAAAACAACCTGCTGCTTCTCGTCACTAAAGAAAAAGAGTGAGTATTTCCACTTCCACTTTTTCAGTCCACCCTCATGGGTGTACACCTGGTGATTGTAGCACTCGTACGCCCGTGTGTGTCTAATACCGGGACTCTTTGACCTGCCAGTTTTTTTGTGTCACTGTGACTCAAACGCAGAAACCCGTGCACGTACGCACAGTCAAGACAGAGACAGAGGTGTGACATATTTCTCTTCTCAGAGATTAAAGCCGTCTTCTGTTGTTCTGCTCTCCTGCAGTGTCTTAGCCCTGTCCAACAGAAGCACCACTGTCTCTGTCTGACTCCTTTTTACCTTCCTTGTATCTCTCTCATCTGTATGCATTTAATGGGTATATCTTTGACAGAACATGTATCAGTAGTACTACAGAGTACTGAAATACAGTAGTATTAATAAGCTCTCTTTTTTTTTTTTTGCAGAAACAACGAGGTTTTGGACTCTTGATAACTGCGTTTAATATTATCAGTGGCATTATTTTGACCCCATAGTTTGTATTTTTACTTAATCAGCAGGCTATATGTTATGCACTAAGAATGTTAAATTACAGGAAGTTATTAATGAGTGAGGGCAACTATTAAATAATGAAAATAACTTTGAATTAAAAATTAATATATTGGTTGTGTACTGGTCTGAAAAAAATAAAAATTTAACAAATCTTACCTTATTATTTTCCTAAATAATAAAGGGTTATTCCTTGAGAATTTGCTGGCAGAATTCAGGTGTATCAGACGCTTTTTAGTTAAAATAAATGCATAGATGCATAATCAGAGCACAGACACCACTGCAGTTGCCTGCTAGAATATTTGTCTGCCATGTTAACAAGAGTCTCTTGATGATAATAGGTGTCTGTCTCTCCCTGCCTCTCCATGTATATTCCCTGCTCATCTGGGTCTCTGTTTCTGGCTCACTTTGTTAGACATCTTCAGGAGGCTAATGACACCTTGAGGGTTGAGGTAAAGAGGCTGACAGAAGTGGCGGATAAGACAGCAAGAGACTTGGAAGGCTTCAAGGTGAACAAGTGCAGAGTGGAGAAACAATGGAGTGCAAATAAAAAGAGACAAGATGACAAAAAGGGTTTGTTTTCCATTTTATAATTGTTTGCAGGCCCAGATCCGAGACGGGGCTACCGAGCAAGATGAGAGAAGGTTGGTTATCTACATGTCTGTCTAAGTGTGTGTGTGCGCGTGTGTGTGTTAGTGTCAGTATCTGTACATATGCATTTGTGTTCGTCCTCCAGCCGTGGCCCACCATGTTTCCAACTTTCACACACAATCTAGTCTGAACAAAGCTGATGATGATAATAGCAGCAGGAGTGCCAAGTTGTGAATGAAACACCCCTTGGGCTCAGACACTTGTGTACCTCCAAATGTGTGTGTGTGTTTTGTGTCTCTTCTCCCATCTGAATACATTATTCATGCTGTGCCTTTAACAATGATTACACTCCAATCAAGGGCCCATCCTCTTCTACTTGTCAGCCCATGGCTGTCAAATAGCATTCATCAATAGAGAGGAGATATATTTATTATGTTCATTAAGACAATGAAAATGAATGTGGCACGAGCGGGAGAGGGTGCAGGATGGAGGTGAGAAAGGAGGGAGTTGGAGGCTGGTGAGAGACGGCGTCGGTTCGGGGGGCACCTGCTTACAGGAGAACTCCCTGAGATCCCCACTTTGACCCCTCCCCTCCTAAGGTCACCCTCATTAACAGCCCCCCCGCCCCTTTTTCTCCTCCTCACCCCGTGCTTCGCACTCATGTTGCACCTCTCCCCTAACGAAGCAGCAGGCGCTGTTTCCAAAATGGATCAGATTTGTTTTGACTGGAGTAAATTTCCAATGCTATTCAAAGCTGTCAGTCATTTTAATGATATCATTAAGGGGCCACGACAGAAAGATGAATCACTTTTCTTTGTCTTTCCTTCATAATTGCGAATGAGCTCAAGTGTATGCATGTGTGTGTGTGAGAGAGGGAGTGTGAGTGCCTGTGTGTTGGAGAGTGAGACGGGGAGAGAGAGGCAGTTCATATAGATGTAGGTATAAGAGGGCTTTTTTGATTGAGCGAATATAATAACGCAGAATGAGATAAAAACAGTGAATGAAAGCCTGTTCCTCAGCGTCTCCTCATCCATCCCATTTTCCTTATTATGAGAGTTCCTTATTTATTTTATTCCATTATTGTAACCACCACCAACACACACACAGTGATACTTACCTGAAATGCCATATGTATGCATATCATATATCTCCTAAGCAACAGATGTGTCATGATATTCACACGGCAGTGTATAAATCTCATTACTGGTGGCAATGGGGGTATCTGCGCAGTGTCACTATCACCGATGGCAATCGTCATAGCGTGAAGGTTTTGTCATTAGATATGCCTTTATTAAAGGAATTTATTATGATTATATGGCCTGCTGTTCCCAAGCGACGCCCGTGTCAGTGCCTTCACACACAGATGGATCGCTAAGGTTAGCAGAAAAGTGCAATTGTGGGAAAAAAAACATGTTCTAATTGAATGATGTTGCCTGTGTTGGGTTGGATTTGCACTTTGAGGATATTGAAGTAAACAAAGAAATGTTTGAGATTCATGTGATAATAATCTAATGGTTTGTGTGACTATTCATTTTATACATTGGAGGTATTCCATTCGTAACATTTCTTCTGTTTAATTACAATATTACAAAATATATAAAAATGATATTCATCAATGTTTTAATAATTTTTGTTTAATTGAAACTGCCAATTCTTGTCTCTGCTGTGCCAAACCATGTCGGCTTACTCTGGGTTTTATTTATTTATTTATTTTTAAATCACAGTCGTCTTGATCAATGGTATTGAAATGGCAACGAGATAACAAGCAGTCATCCGACAACCTCTGCATTCTTGTAACAAAAGCAGAGAAATGAAATAATCTGATATTACAATTTTCACAGTAATTTTGTTGCGGTAATTATATTCTTGTCTCTAATTAATTGTAAAATGAAGTAGGGAGTGAAAGCAGAGACTAATGCTGTTTGCTTTGGCAGCACTGACTCCCTAAGTGTCTGACACTGCCATCCGGGGGCGAGGGGGAGGTGGCGCTCGGAAAGTGGCATCAAGCTTCATCAGTCGCACCGCTAACTAACCCGGAGATCAGAGCAGACTGTTTGTACAAACACAGATTGCAAAAGTGACAGAGAAACTGAAAAAGGAGATAAGGAGGATACTGTGAGAGGAACATCAAGTCTTGCATAAAATTTACAGCAATGTGAAGGCAGTAAATAAGAAAGATGAGAGCGAGATTGGAGCAAAGAGAGGAGCCGTGTTTATTGCCTAGTTTGGAGAGCATGGCAGCTTGGCTTCGACGCTAATGACTGTAATTATACACACACTGATTGGGTTAGGCCGCTAATTACACACAACCATGTTTGCGTGTAAACACAGGAACACATGTTTACACAGGCTTCGCGCCAAGCACTCAGCGCATCGCTGCCTTCTCACATTGCTTGCATAAATCTCGTACAGTTGTCTCAGTGGCGGTGATGTTTCATGATCTGCTGAAGACCACATTACCACCGAGGAACAAGCTTAAATCATGTAGAGGATGAGTGGAGAAGCGGTGTTGGATTTTATAGAGTTGGCCTGAGCTAAAAGTATTACTTATTTTTTTATTCTCCTACAACAGAACCCCCCCCCTCCCCCCCGTGCTATTAAAAAAATGCATTTGCAATTTAAAACATCAAAAGAAATTCCAGGATTGCATCTTATTAATGTACCTTGTCTCATCATGGTGTGAAATTAGACGTCTGTAAAGGTCAGTTGCAATTATGTTCCGTTTATGGGTGTTATCGTCGGAGAAACGATTTCTTTACTACCTCCACTTGACTGCTGTAAATTAGTTGGTTGGTTAATAGTGAACCATATTAGGATGGTGTTAGCCAATGGTGGCTGCATGTCATACATGTCTCTGCTAACATATTAATCACACCCGACAGTATCCAGTTACGCACTGTATTCCCTAAGTATTTGTCTGTTCCATGAAAGAAAAAGTATGAAACAATCTTCTTCTTACGGTTTACAAACACTTATCTTAACCTGTCAACTATGTCTGTTTAGCCCCTGGTGATTACCTGAAATGCATGCTATTAATATCACAGACTATCAGTGATTGAGACAATACAACAGGCCATGTTACTGAATCAATGAGCTTACTGCGAGACTACGTTCACACTGCAGGTAATAAATTTGTGCTTTTGCCTCGAAAGGGTTTCCGTTGTGGCTCAAGTGCTGGACAGCAGTCTGTGAAGGCCCCGGCTGAGGGGAGACCACAGGCCTACAATTGGTGGCAAAATGATCTAATGGCCTGCCATTGCCTCTATGAAGGCAAGGTGTGATGTCACATCTTCTTATGTAGAGAGCTATATACTGTTTACACACATTTTTGGGAATGTTATGGACTGTCCTGATCATACAGTAGCAGCCTTTCAACCAGTGTCAGCAGCACTTCACCATAACACTGGAAAGAATGAAGTGACTGAAGACAGTGTGTGGTGTCATTTTAGATTTAGTATAGCCAGGCTTCTAAAAGGGTTTCTAATTGGACTAATTAAAGTATGTGTACGCTTCACGTCTTAGCCACTCTTGACAGAGACACATTTCTGTAGTGCTGCGGCGAAGCTACGCGTCGTCTCAACTGAAGCAAAACTGAAGCGACTCTCTTCTCTCCGTTAGCTTGATAGAAAACCACCGGTGGCTTTTTCAGAAGAAAATTTACGCCAGAGAGGTACAGTGGTTCTTTAATGAACTAAGAAGTCTTTAACAAAGTATTTAGAAGGTTTCCTCCGAATGCTAACTGGACAGGTTCACTGGGGCATGACAACACGAGCATAAAGCGAGGGGCCGCCACTGCTACAGCCAGTACAGAGCGCCATTATCCATCGTCGTTAATTTAATAGACATTCTTTAGTCAGACGCGGGGCTGAAGATAGGAGACCAAGCATTTGTTTGTCATTTCCCAAACCTTTTTAATAAACAGTTAAAATCTTAAATGGCTTCTTGTACTCTTAATGTTCCCCGGCTGCTGCTGCCTTTGTTTTCTTCTGTGTATATATATGTTTATTATTTCACTTTTCTATGGTCTTTCATGTATAATTTAATGATTCCTGGGACCCATTTGCTCGCCCATCTTTGAGTTTAGTAATAAGTTAATATGCAGATGGTTGTAATGAAGATGATGTACGCCAAGCTCTCTCCGCCTCAGGTTTCTGTGGATGTCTGACTGCAACTGCTTGGTTTTACTAGAAAAATGTAAAAAAAAAAACTGTAGAAGAAATACTGTAGTTTAAAAGTTTGCTGCATGGTCGTGGCAGTGGGGATACACTTTTTATGGAAAACTACAAATGAGCCAGGTTTTATTGTTCTGCTTTTTTCACAGCGCCTCAAGTAAAAATGTCAAAGATACCTCCCCTCTGATATATGTTTATGTGAACGCATGTGAATATTGTGTTACAGCATGAAGAATCAGACCTGTATGGCTCGAAACCTTGGCAAAATCGAGAAAATGCAGACCAGACTGCGCTGCAACCTGGAGGCCATATCAATGCTAAATCAACAAGTAAGACACACACACACACACATGTCTGACTGTCCTTTTACCCGACAGTAACGCACACCTGCACACTGGCCCACATGCTGTTGAGCTTGCACAGAGGAGGAAGCTTTTATGTGTCCAACTTCAAACACATGCATGCACTCGCACACAGGCGCACGGAGACATCCATTTCCTCTTCCTACGATAAAAGTGAAAGTTGAAATTGGGGGGGTGGATGGTGTACTGTGTGGGGAGAGGGAGTGGGGGGGGCGCAAATTGTATCAGGAGAAAGCAGTGACGTTCCCTTTCGCTGGTAAATGATTTGCCTTTCATGGAGCTGGGAGAGGGATGTATATCAATACAGACGCACTGATCTCTCCGTGACAGCATAAGGAAACGGCCCGCTGTGATAAAACAATGTGGGGGGAAAAAACACAGAGGAATTATTCACAGGAAACACTGACGTTTTTTTAAGACTACGTTGAACTTCATACGAGTCAACAAATCACCAAAGGAGAGTGGAATCAAACGTGCTCCTCATCCCCCACAGTTCTCTAACACTGAAAGGCCTGGGGAACCGCTCACCTGACTTCTCCAAGACTGATTGACGGTGTGTGAGCCAAGCTGATATTTGATCAAGTTTTAATGTAGCGTCTCTTTGTGGAGAGCAAATGTTGTTAGCTGCACGTTCGAGACACAGGATGGCGGAGAAAAGGAAGGGAGCAGACGGAGACAAGAAAAGAGTGAGGCGTTGTTTAACAGCTCAGGTGTGTAATAGCACCCTTTAATCTCTAGTGGGAATCATTACACACTTTCTTCCCACATGAACAGTCCAAACACTCACACTAACAAACAACTGAGCGGACCTAGACGGGAAACTATAAACAGCCAACTTTCATAAGGTTTTATCATTCACCGTCCAGTGGACACCAACATTCGTCTTCAGTCCTGCTCCCTCAGATATCAGCAGAGGAGCTGAATGGACTGTCTGACTGAGGTTTTTGAAGGACACATAAATCAGTGTCTGTCTCTCTGCTGTAGTCAGGTCTCTGCACTCATTGTTGAACTGATCTCTGCAAACTTTCTCTTTCCAAATGATTTTTTTTTCTGTTTTTTTACATTTCCTTTCTATATCTACACTGTCCTCTTAGACAAACAGTCCACATGTTATGGATGAAGGAAACAAACAGGTATTTAAAAAAATGCTTTTGTCATTTGCACAAAAGCACTGAAGTTGTAGGATGTTTGTCGCAGATATTTAATATTTTAAAGCTTTAAACTTTATCACTGGACATTTTTTTTTACACGTCACTGCCTTTGTGAGGGTTCAACCTCACATCTTTTTTGTGGACATCACACGTTGTGAGTCTGCGGGTGTAGATTTGTGTGTCCATTGTGTCTGTGAGTGTAATAGTTAGCAGAAACATGTCAGTCAAACACACAGACACTCCTAAACAGATGTAAATGAGTGCTACTGCCATTACCTGACATGTCTTTTTATCCTCCGTGTCTTATTTTCTTCTTTCCCAATAACTTCAAATACATTTAAAATACATCCTCCCAGATCGCTTAATCTCCGTTGTCACGTTATTACACATTTTAGACTGGCATATTTTTGCATGCAATTACCATGGGTTTTAACAAACACAATTTTATTTTTAAAGCCACTTTTTACACTCCCTCCTGTTCCTGTCTTTAAGAAGCAGTCTTCCCCAAAAGATAAAATGCCCTCAATTTAGCTAGCCTGTAATTGTGTTTGAGGGGGCGCCAAATCATGTCCTGATGTCGTGCGATTTGTTTTGTGTCACGGATGATTTTGTGTCAAATAGAACTCTAATGATCGCCCAAATTGGTTGTTTTCATGTTGAAAATTTCCACCGTTGCATGACTCCCACTCACGACCATTTCCAACTGTGAACTCAATATACTCCTGAATCAAACCCCCCACTTTTCTGCCCCCCAACAAACTCGCAATTTCCCATTTGCATTTCTGTTTCAACAGGCATGAAAGCAACTGTGAAAGATGAATTAAGCCCATAATGGGATGTCAGCTACTTCATCAACATGATAGCGGTTGACTTTTGATGGTTAATATTTGTTGTTGACATCAAATTAAGTTTAGCAGTTTCAGAGCTTTAACTGAACAAGTGTAATGTTTTGACTTCCCTGATCGTCTCCCCTCACCTCTGCCGTCCTTCTCCTATTCTTTAGAATATTTTCATTATTAGTCCTCATTATGCACCGTGTCCACATGTCTTAATGTCTCCCTCTTGTTTCTCTCCAGTTAAACACTCTCAGCGGGGAGAATAAGCACTTACGCAGGCAGCTGGAGGAGGAGAGGTCCATGCGTAGACGAGTGGAGCAACGACTGCCTGCTGCTCCTCCCAACCTTCTGCACAGCTCCTCCATACGTCCCCCCCTCTGTGCCGCTGCTCCACTCTCCACCTCCCTCCCTTCATCCCACCAACCTAATCCCCTGGGTTCAGACCCAGCAACGGGCCACATTGATGGGATTCTCCAGGAAACCAAGCTGAGTAGAGCTGTATTAGAGAAACCAGGTGAGTTCCAGGTTTTGTCTAAAGCCCTCTGGATGAAACCAGCTGCAGTGAGCACTGTCTCCGCCTCTGTGGGAGATGTATGGTCTGGGAGGACAAGCTGGGATCTGACCAAATGAAGCCCCCCGAAGACTTTGACCTGTCATGACTTTTTGACCTCTACCTCCCCACCGGGGAGTGTATTCAGCATGAGGTTAATGTCCTGCAGGTCAAAGTCAAGTCCCTGGATTATTTTTTTGCCTGAGGGTGGAGTTGGGAGGGGGTCTAGAGAGCCAGCAGATGATGGAATTTGCAGTAAATAGTCAAAATGTAGGTCGAAAAAAACCCCAGATCACCATCAGAATATTTTATCTAAGAAAACCTTGTCAAACACTGCATCACATCATTTTACCCACTGATCATCAGAACAATTCAAAAAGTGGCATTGTCCTTTTAAAACAATGATCTTCTTTGCCAGAAAATAAAATTAAGCACTGAGATCTTTTTTAATGGCTGCACTTATGTAAAAACTCTCATTGAATTTAATACAGTCAGCAAATGAACCAAATGACAAAAAGCACTAATTCCCCTCCCGATGAATACGTTGCTTTGGATGCCAGAGAGTCAAGGCATCATCAATATCCAGAGGGGAACCTGTTGGGAGCGACTGTACTGTAACTCGGTGTGATTGCAGCGTAGCTGTGTGCCATGTGTCGCTGCGTCTTTGTCTGTGTGTGCTTCTGTGACGGAGTAGTTTAGATGTTTAACATTGAAGGCGCTTTAAGTTTTGATTTATTGTGGAGACAAAAAAAAAACCCACTTTGTTGACTTTTTTCCACTCATCTGTTGCTGTGTTGTATTGATGGACAATAAAAACAGATACATCTGTACCTAAGTGGTCACAGATGCAGCAGTCAGTATTTATAGTTATCTGACTCCCAGTTAAGCCAACCTGTGTTGCATAATCCCAACATACACAAACATATATCAACAGCGTTTGGCTGCATCACTATTAAACAATCAACACTGTAGTTTTCTTTTCCAAAATCACACAAACATACGGTGACTATTCAATGTCTTTCTTTGTTTTTCTTCAGGTGAGACACAACACTTTTTAGGGATGTTTTCTTTTACCCAAACAAAGAATACTGAGAGAAGTATGCAAATATGTGTCTGTTATACCGCGATAATGAGAATTCGGGGCGAAAAGGTCTCAAACCACAATTGGCTCTGTTTTTCTATCTGTTCTCTCCCACCTGTCCCCCACTCGCTCCCAAAACCTTTTTTTCCCCTCATCGTTCATTGGTTTTGTATAAACATAGCCTGTTAAACTTAACTAAACTATAAACTATAGCTGTTTAGGATGTCATACATTTTAATGATTTCCCACAGAGCTGCGTGTCCTTGTTAGCTTGGTTTTCCTCATCTGCCATGTCACACTCAAAAATACCCTTCTTTTATGTGCAAACACTCATGCGTGCACCCTCTTGCACATCCACACGCACTTATATTCTTTTGCAAACACACACACTCTCGCACTTACACAAACGGCGCAGTCATTAAAAATAAAACCACAGGCTTTTTTTTTTTTTTAAACTCCCAAGACTGAAGGAAAAGTCAGCAGCACAGCGGTGAAATAAGTCCCCCTGGAAACAATGAGGAGAATGATCATTTGTTGTTCTTGAAAACCCAGTGAGGTTTCACAGAGGTTAAGCTTCTCTTTGATGTGTTTTTAACTCATTTCAGCTCTGTAGAGGGATTAGTCAGCCTCACACACACACACACACAAACACACAAACACACATGCACACATTCACACTCACAAAAACACATAGCGGCACTTAATTTCCACACCACGTTTTCTTACAGACAGAAAGCACAGAAAAGGCTTCTTCCTAACCTAATTTCATCAAATGAGCGTGTGGTACTTCACTGCTGTACGTGTGGTCCCCTGGAAATGTGTGGTAAACCAGCGAAATTTTGCAAGTCAGTATTTTCTTTTTATCCTAAATTAGCATCTGGCTGTTTTTGAACAGTGTGGGCCCTCAACCACGAGAGACGCTGAGAAAGAGACGGAGAATAGCTGTTGACCATCATGGCGCTCATTACAGTGTTTACAAGGCATTATTCCATCCTTATTTTAGGATACAAATGACTGGAGTGCTTGTGCACTTGGGTGTGTGTGTGTGTGTTATCAGCTCCAGTCTGGGTGTCTCTGTGTGGTTGCCCATGCTAATAATCAACAAAAAAGCTCGACTGTTGTTTGACTCTATGATCTCTGGCAAAACAGTAATTTGTTATTTACGCTTTGTCTGTTTTATTTTTAAATATACCTTGGAAAAAAAAATTCGAACTCATAAGTTAACCCTGGTTGGCTCTCATTGGTCACAGGTGGTGGTGCTGCCGTTTGCTTTCATTTTCTCTAATTCTATTCTATATATAAGTTCCAAGTTGCTTCTTGACAGCCATACCAGTTGAAAAACTACCAAGTTGGCATTGTTACAGAGTCTGTCAGCTGCTGTTGGATTCTGAATGCAAGTTGGAAAGATTAGCAGTAATAGCTTAGCATAGCTAAAGCTAAAGAAACTTCTTCATTTAATATATATGTCTTGCCCTGTTTGTGTGGCTAAAGTTTACTTGTAATGTAAAGGTATTTAATTGGAATAAATAAATAAATATATTTTATTTTTATTATTCACTATGAAAAATATAGATTGACATATCTATGAAATCAACTAAGGTTGAGTAGTTTATGATGTAGTGTGTAAAATATGTATTTGCATACATATTTTATACACATATTTTCATGCATATAAAGTTATTTAATCAGTACTTCCTCTGCATACAGTCCAGTATCATATACATGGGCTCTCCACACCTGTGACAGCCTACACGTCTGACACCTGAAAAAGGCCTTGTGTCGTGTGGAAAATGTTTCTGTTCCTGAACAGCAGAGGATTGTGCCAACGTTGAAATAAAATAACTTTTAGTGGAAGAGACAGTTCTGTCACACCGCACAGAAAATGACAGAGCAGCAAGGGAGGGTGAGAAAGAAACAAAACTGACAGGAGTGCTGGAAACGTGTCTGCTCCTAAAGTTAGGTCAGTCAAGATGGCAGAAGAGAAGACAGTCATTCACAGTGTTCTCTTTTTTTAGAGCTGGGTTTTTGTTATTTAGTATCTTTTTATAGGCTGTGCAGCCACCGTACAGCAAAATACTGCGGTTTTGATGGTGTGGTTGAGTTTTAGCCGTAGCATGGTTTCATTTTTACAACTTATATTCAGATGCACAGTTGTAAACACAGTAATGTATATTTGTGCCAGATTTTTATGGCTTCACTAATTCATGGAACTTTAAATGCTACACAACAAAATAACTTCAACTGTTACGTTTTACGCCCAAATATCGAGGTACTTGAAACAGAAAGTAACATTTGGTATATTGTTCTATCTCATTGCACCTTTTAATGAGAGTTTTGGCCATCAGGCCAACGTCTCAAAGAAGTTGCTGCGTTCCCTTAAGAGCTAAAGAGAATTGTGGGAAATAGTACAATAGTAGAAAGTAGGAAAACCCACAGGGAATAAGAGATTACAAGACAATTTCAGGGA
>NC_024309.1:2692633-2694054 GCF_000523025.1 Cynoglossus semilaevis | reverse complement strand
GGACTTGGTAAAAGAGGGATGCATGGGGAGGAGATTGAAAGACTGCTGTTTGGTATTTAGGGAATACTACAAGATATGAAGGTGTGAAGGAAAATTGATGGACAGATGCTAGCTGAAACCAAGAAAAAAGAAAACAACATGCCATGTGTGACTTTTGAGCATTTAATAACGGTGAAGGAAAGGTCGAAAAGGCAACTGATGGGGCATTTAGGCAAAAATGGAAAGTGAAAGGTGAGAGGCGGCAGAGAGATGGAGGAATGAGGGAGACGCCGGAGATTAACCTAGGGTAGAGATGGGAAAATAGCAAAAAGAGAGAAAAGGAGAATGAGAGAGAAGTGGGAGATTTGGGGTATATATGGAAGAGAGAGTTCCAAAGAAAAGCACATTGTCCTTATCGGTCTGCTCCAGAAAGCCTGCTCCCTAATGGGTCCAGTGTGAAGGGGAAATGAGGACTAGGCCTGATGCTGCCTGATTAGCCATTGACTCAAATACACATCAAAGCTATGAAGGGAGGGGAAGTGCAAGGTGTGTGCTTGCGTGACTGCGCGAGTCTGCACGTGACGGTGGAAGATGAGTCACCTTCACCTCCTTCCCTGGGACCACCAATGAAAAACGCCCTCCCCCCCCCCCCCCCAACCCTCCCCACGAGCACATATGCCGGCACATGGCCATTTTCTTCAACCTTGAAAGAGAAAGCTGCTGTGAATAAGGTGATCCTCTGAATGCGGGTGTAGAGGGGACGAGGGGTGGAGGAGGAGGTGGGGTAAGGAGACAAAAAGGTGGTCGTAGGCGTGGATATGGTGAAAAGAGGTGGAAAAAAATGACGAGAGACGTCAAGAAGAGTCATCGTGCTGCAGATTAGTGGTAAAATGAAATTAGCTTTTTAGCTAATGGTGTATAAAGACAGCTCTGTTAGTTTTCAGTTAAAATGCAGCAGACCAGTGTGTGTCTTAGGCTCAGTAAATGGCCTCTCCATTTAGATCGCTTAAGTGAGTTTTGGGTGTTTCATGACACCAACACCAAAAGTCCTGATACCAATTGACACAAATGCAATGATATTCTCTTGTGTTGTGTCCAATCCCAACTCCAAGACGGATACTTCTTTAGATCAGGTTTTAATAAACATGCAAAGACATGCGGCATTGAGTTCTTCTCATTAAATGAAGATTATTTCAAAGGGCCAAAAATGTTCAAACTGACACTGTGATCACATTTGACAAACACGAGTTAAATGTCAGATAAAATAAATAAAAATAACTACTTTCTTTGTAGTAAAACACAGCCAGCTGAACAGAAAGTGACCAGAGCTTTTACACAATTAGCAACAAATACTAGTAAAACAGCATCTCTTAAACTCAGTAACTCTGTTTGGACTGCTGAGATTTTTGACCTGCTTAAATAAAGAAGAAATAAAGATGTGT
>NC_024309.1:2692206-2692591 GCF_000523025.1 Cynoglossus semilaevis | reverse complement strand
GCTGGCACAGCAGTGACCATTTGGTGTTTGAAATTCAACACTCTTCAGAGACCGCTATCCCTTTTTCTATTCTGCACCCTGAATTCATTAGTGTCACACATTCGCACACCTATAATCATATTCATCAGATTCGCTGGAGCCTTTCCGAGCCCTTTACCTAAATTTCTATCCAGGGTAGCCCCAATATGGCTGCTGATGACCTTCATTAGTCCCCCCATTGCTTCTCTTTCACAGCCTACCTACTGCATTTGTTTTTCATTTCTCTCACACTGTGTACCCTGGTGGATGTGCTATATTTTTTTTCCGTTCCCTTTTATTTGCACATCCATTCAAACACTTGGCTCAAATGTAATTTTTTTCCCTTGGTTTCACGTGCCGCTCCTTC
>NC_024309.1:2673504-2692118 GCF_000523025.1 Cynoglossus semilaevis | reverse complement strand
CCTCTCTGTGTTTCATTAGCATACAGAGTAAGAAGATGGCGCTGGGGTAATCTGCGCCAGTCGCCTCTGACAAAATGGAGGGCGTCATAAGAGGTCGTCGTGCTGTCATCAAGCACCAGACCTCCACTGATGTCTGCCTGTCAACCCCACGTTCGTGCATGCACCACACATATTTGCAGAGCACCGAGGGGTGGGGCGCGTGGGGGGGGGGGCACGTATCCATAATCAGGTGTGACACATCACAGCGTAAATGCTGCAATCTCACCTGACAGCCATGTACACACGCTCAGTGTTTGCGATGTGGACGGCTGCGACGGAAACAGACATTGACAGGTATCCGAGTTTATTCTGAGTTATACTTAACAGTGGCTTCAGTGGAAACAGCCAGTTTATTTTGTTGTGGTTGTTGAATTCACCAGGGTTTTAGAGGATGTCGCTGTGGCAGCTGTGCCCAGTGGTGCTGGGATTCCTCTTCCTCTGTCGTCAGGCATCACCGATGATCATTGGAGTGGACTTTCGGTCAAAAGCAGCCTCTAATCACTTAACTGAAACATTATTTCAAAACAAACCTTGTTGTGCTGTCGGCGAAAAAAACAAATCAGTGCTGTCTATTCCAAACAACATCATCTGACGAGGAGTCTTTTTTTTTATTTTTTGCAGAAGCTACAGTAATCTAATACTTTTTTTTTCTTTTCTAATGATGAACAACATATTCTGGAGACAGTTTTTTTTAACCTGTTTACTTTTGTTTTGTATTGTTATGCTTGGCAGACAACAGTTATGTTCAGCTTTACCTGTGTAACCTTTGCACAACGTGAGAAATTGTTTTAACAAATATTGCAAATAAGTACAGTGAAAGAGTGCGTATTTATATCCAACCTAATATGGAAATACACACAAATTATTTGGCTGGAATGATCAAAAAGATTCTTTTTATTGTGTGATGTTAAAAACGTGTTCAATCATAGTGTGTACAATAATTTGGTGGGTTTTTTATCAGTAAACATTGAACTTGGAGCAATAAAGTGTTTTTCAATGGCCTTGTCTATTAATGTTAGAAGGGTTTTTTTTATAGTGCAATGTGAATTCTTACACTTGGAATAATTTTACCAGTGGTCTCAAAAAAAGAAAACAGAGGGCAGTTGTTCTGCAGATACTCATCAGTTGATTGGCTCATGGAAAAACAGCTGATGGTATGTCAGTGTGTTTCTGTAGTTTTAGTTCAACATCTGAAACCAGGTTAAACTTTTTGACATTACTGACACTGCATTAACGATATTAAACCCCATAAAACTGTATAAAAGTTCTATATTTTTTATTCAGTAAAGACTGCTTGATCAGATGATGGCCTCTAGGTGCACTTCATATTTATATCTAGGTACTTTTCTGCTTACTCAAGAGGCAAAATGCACTCATGGCGCAGCGGAGAAGTTGGAGATGTTTGTTGGTTTGTATAGCAGTTGTACTGTAATAGTGAAGTGGGGAAGAAAAAGAAAAAAAAAGTCTCCGTGATTGGCTCAGCCTGGAAAGATGGAGAAAAAGAGAAAACAAGAGTGCTGGGGGAAGACAAACAGAGAATGAAGAATGAAGGCCCAGGAGGCATTTTTAGGTTTTTATTGGTGTTTGTTCTCATCACTAATAGTGTCCCTGTCATGGTTATGAGAGCTGGAAATATTTTGGTGCTAATAGACAGATTATGGAAGGAAACAAGGCATGTCCCCAAAATCCTCTTAGCAAATCTTCACCTTATTTATTTATTTATTTCTGAAAATAGTTCCTTTATTTCCTCCTCCATGACGGTGGCCTTGGCACGGTCTCATTGAAATCGTGTCATGTGTTGTCTGACACTTGGCGGATGGCATTGTCTCTGTCTCTATTTTCTCCCGGCCTTCCTTCTCTCTTCTCCCCCCTTTTTTCTCTCTCTACGTGTCACTGTCTATCTTTTTCTGTCTCCCGCCTTTTCAAAAGGCACTTTATTTATTGTCCCGGGAGAGCACTACATTATGCATTAACCTGTTCAATTATGCATTCATTTATGCAGCCGTTGCCTTATGTAAATGCACTTTATGATTAAACAAATTGTTTTGCTGTTTTGCCCTGTGTTCCTCACACTGAGTGTTTGCCAGTGACATCATGCAGCAGCAGCAAGAGATTCCAGTGCCTGTGCTGTGTGTGTATGTGCGAGTCCCATTTTTGCCCTATTAAACTGTTGAAGGGGCCTTGGGGATTGTGAGAGCACTCTGTGGGCTTTCTAAACTGATATAAAGCAGAGAAAGCAGTGGTTTTCCTCGGCCACTTTCTCCAACAGATCTTAATCCAGAAGGCCGTGAAAAAGCCATCTGATGACAGAAAGCGTTGGTTGTTGGCAAAGACCATTTTGGATTAATCAGTGCCAAATAACAGTCCTGGCAAAAGACACCTTAGGCAAATATGTAAAATAAATAAGGACAGAGACACTGAGGAATATTAGAGTTGTCTTAGAGTACAATTTGTACTACAGCACTGAGTCCACTATTGTCAGTGATTATTATTATTATTCGTTTTTTTTTTTTTTTTACTTGAATGTATTGACTCTACTTTTTGGAATATAGTTGAGGATTACTACCTCAGAAAACAGATTTTTTTCTATCACTTTTACCACTTTGTTTTTCAAAACTATAACCAACTATATTTTCATCTATAATTTAGAAAGGTATGTAAAGATAAGAAATAATCAACCCTGACGTTAAAGGTCACGACTTTTGCTTGATAAAGCCACACACACAGCCTTCAAATGTGTCCATGGAATTAAAATAAAATCTTTATACTCTCTTTTTCAGATAATATAAGGAGATTAATTTATTCTATAACTATTCTCAGAAGACATAGAAGTAAAACGAATTAAATGCGGCCAAGGGAGCTCATTCCATTGTGGTTATATAACATTTACCTTAGAAGGCACCTAAAACTTCACAGTTTTACATCTAAATTATTAATTTTCTCTCAAACGGCTGAATAAAAGAGACATGGGCCAGCCTTCAATACACGGAATAAACCACATAGCTTGTAAAATTGAAATATTACTAAAGCTACGATATTTTTGTAACGATGTTGTGACTGGTCAGTGTTTGGATGCTGGTAAAAATGTCCAAATACAACCTTAGGCCTTTGTGTTTGTAGTTTTGTTTCTACATCTACACTCTATGGTGATGAACATGTTCATCTTTACTATCTAAAATTTCTAAATGCAGTACTAATATGTCACAAAGATCTAGTCAGTATTTGTGCCATCCTGATGTATGAACACATTGTAAACATTAGAAAAAATGTTATGAAAAATGAGATGTAGTGGAAATTAAAATTAAATTCAGATTCTGAGCAACTAAGGCAAAGTTGGGGATACTCACGCATGTGAGAGTATCATTAAGAGATTGACTAACTTACCATATGTGCTCGACTGAACCGTCACATCTGTTCATCCTTCTTAGAAAGCATGTGAATGTTTTCAAAAATGTGGTTTGTATTTCTCTGAGGTCATGTCGATGAGTTTGTGCCCAATCCTGTCACAGTCCAGTCTTGTAGTGATATCAGTGTGTTAACACCATGCACTTCTATTTAAAACAAAAGGAGACAAACCAACAGTAAAGCCCTGGAACTACAGCTAATGTAAAACAAATACCCCTAATAGGCAGCATGACAATGTCAGCGGAGGCCCTGGAGGACTGGTATTGACTAAACACTGAGAGAGTTGCAGGACACATTTTAATCACAGCTATATACAGGCTATTCCCTCTATCTGACAAGAGAAATGAGCAGCCATTTAAGACAGATGAACTGTGTCTGCATGGTGGCGAGACTTATCTAAACTGCAGCCACACCTTTGATCTACTTCTGAATCTTCCATTGGCTTCCATCTGATACAGGCTATCTGATTTGCCCGTGCCTCTGAGAAATGAGAAATCTTAAAGGCGAAAAAGATAAATGGAATATGCAATAAGACACCTTGGCTATATGCATTCGCTCTATATTTCTGCCGTGCACTCGCCGTTTTTCCTCACTGTTCTTCAATCAAACGGTTGTAGTGCTCGCTCTCTGTTCCTCTCTGCATTTCTCCATCTCTTCTGGGCCGTGATTGAGTGATGGACTTTTAGTAGACCCCTGCAGCAGTCCTGTGTTGTTTTTTCAGGGCCACACATCAGAGGTAGAGCTTTCATCCTCTGCATGCTTCGGGAGTTTGGTTTGGCAGAGCACCAGGCCTTAACCGACTCCACTCTGCCGTCACCACAGTCCAGACGAACCACCTGAGCTTTACTCACCGTACACATAAAACGATTCCGACGTCCCACTGTTTATATTTATATTCATTAACCTTTATAAGGACGTATGCATGCTTTTATTGCATTAATTTTCTGAGTGTATCCTGACACAGGATGAGTTAAGGCAAGTTTATATTGGCTCTTTTAAAGGAAAGTGGCTCCTATCTGCATAATATACAGTAAATCTTCATTATCCAAACCTCAGGAAGCCCTTTCAGACTGAATGGTTGAAGGAACAACATTAATGAAGAGAATGTGCACCGCAATTCAAAGTTATAGTCTGGTAATTTTGTAGATTAATAATGAAGCTACCTGGGATTTTTGCATCTTGGAGCAATAAAGTGATGTGAGCTTGATTAAAAAAGCTCGGTCCTGGTGGAGATATTAGACTAACAAATGGATGAAAATTTTAAAGAAAGGATAAAGCATTTATTGGCATTTGATTCATGGGGTACATACCGTAGGTACACACTGGTGTGCAGTGTATTATTATTGTTATTATGTGGGTAGGTGAAAGAGGAGAGCATTTTTTCCGAAAGCTCGCAGCTCCTCGCAGAGCACTGCTCAGAATTTCACGTACTTTAACTGTAATTAAAGACAGACGAAGATCAGTAATCTGGTTTGAAAACACTGCGTTGCTGTGATGGAACACGAGCGGCGGATAGATGCGAGCATAAACATTAATTTATTATTCACCACATATTAGTTAATAGTCGGTATGTGGTCAAAACTGCAGCTCCACCACTTCTGACATCTGCCCTCTTATTGCAGCTTTGTCAAACAGCTGCCATTTCCATACCAGTTTTTTTTTTTTTAAGCAGGATTTCTTTTAAATTCTGTCGCCCTGGACAAGAGGACATTTATTCTTGCCCTGGGAACCTGTGTGACTGAAACAAACTGGAAGCCTCCTCAGTTGGGGACCTACATGAAATGAGTCTCTGACATTTTTTTGACCCGAGACATATTTTGAAAAGAGGGAAAAAAAACAGCTTTATTGTGACTGACGGTCTGACGGAAGTGGGAGTGCGGCGAGAGTCACTGCAGTCGACAGATAGCCTCAGGCTGTGTCACACACTGTCTGCACTGCTACTGTGTGTGTGCCCCTACACTGGGTGTGTGTGGGGGGCTTATTGTGTTGCGATGCACATCCTATATACATACTTTGGCACAAAACCCAGCCTTAATACCTGATTTCAATTTTCTGCTGCATAAAGTAGTAAACACTGCAGCGTTAGATTGCTATAATATATTGCATTTTCTAATACAGGACAGAGAAACGCTCACGTTCCCTACAGCGTGTTCCAGCTAATTCCTGGACATTACATGGAGCTAATACTTATTTAAAACAGCTCTCTGGTGGCGTTGCGAGAGAATAATTTATCAAAACAAATGCTACATTTTATGCTGTCCCTCAATTGAATGTGACCAGCTCTTAAAGATGCAATACTTAGCCATGTAATATGCATGAAATTATGTTAATGCACAACACTGCACTCAAGTATATCTAGATGTGGGCACATGTGTAATTGTATTACTTAAATCTGACAGGAATAGTTTGACATCGAATTGTTGGGAATATAAAAGCAGTCTTGGAACCTCAGATATTAAATCTTCTGATGGAAGTTTTAATACAAAAAGAAAAGAAAGCAAAACAATATAAAAGAAGGAGGGACATATAGATAATGCTGCAACATTCAGGTTCACTTTAATGGACAGATTGTGTGGTTTGATATAGAAATGTAGAACAGAATTACGCTTAGAAATGAATGTTTGACTTGAGAATTAAAGTTTGATTATTCTGAAGGCCTTTTTTGGTTTAATTTATGCATTTGCATATGCAAATATTAATTTAAGGCCACAGAGCTATACTTTTTGGAAAAAATGACGTTTTAATATTTGCTCAGACGTAAGTAAATATTTAAGATTTTTGTTGAATTAAACACTGAACTCATTCTTTTGGGGAAGAGGTTGATCAAGCGGTTGGTCTGAGGTTCACAGTAAGCAGTTCTTTTTTTTTTTGTTTGTTTTTTTTTTTTTTACAAAGTTACAAGTTCTGCTAAAATACAACACGCACAGAGTACAGTGTAAACCTCCCAAGGCCAATGAAAGGGACATCTGAGTAGGATGTGCATCTGCCATAATGGTTACTACTCTGACGATCAGAGCTATTTACTTTAAATGGGTCATTATGGGCGGAAGAGTCTACCTTAGGATGGTGATTTGACAGATATATTGCCAGGTGGGAATAGGTGGCGATGATGAGCCATGGATGTGTGCTATGACTATTCTACGCTTCCATTCACTCCTGGTGTCTCTCCACCTCATCGTCACTTCACCTCTTTGTCCTCTGGTTCAATTTACAAATCACAAGTCAGGAGCAGTCAAGTACTGCAATCCCGCCACACAACAGTGACTCTCGGAATACTAAAAGGAGATGGCGCACGTGTTGCAATTGCACCAAGGCTGCGCTGGTGGAGATTTTTTTTTATTATTGAACTACAAAGAATTTATGGTAACAATTGGATCGGGTGTATCACTTTCAGGCCGGCTCCTGTTTTGCATGTTTAAGATTGTGTAGCACTTGAGTGTCTGTCTCTTCAGGGAGTTGGCAGGCAGCGGAGCCAGCTGTGTGACACTCCACTCAGTCCCATCACAGTCTTCAAAGAAGATGACTCCAATTCAGATTTTCCACGGTGAAAATTAAAATACTTAAAACCAAATACTCTCTCTCCACATCCCTCTGCTTTGATAAGTTCGTGTTTATCTCCCCTATTTTAATTAGTAAGTGGCATTAATTTCTGCTTTTGCTTTTATCGCCAATCATTTACAAGCACATGGATGATCATGTTAATGTTACCGAATCATGGAATACATTCCCCGGGTTAATTAGGTTGTTCTTTTTTTAATTAGAATGTAATTGTGTGAATTGGTGTCGTTTCAAGGCCGTCAGACCTTACATGGAGTTCAGAGCGTCAGAGTGGCTGAGAATGTAGGCAATAGTGCCCTCTAGACGTCAGTAAAGGTCTTACAACTTTCATTCTGTGTGTTCAAAACCTTTTTATCTCCATTTTTGCTGTGGTAACTGTTTTCTTTTTTTTTGGAATGTCGACTTTTCTTCAGTTATGAACAGTCAGGTGATTTAACCCTTTGATACACAACATATTTAATTTGCTTCATATAAGTTAGCAGATACGATTTCTAATGAACTGAAGTACCTGAACCTGTCGTGTATCAAAATAAAACAAAACACACCTGATCACATCAGAGGATCACAAACTGAGCACCACTCAATTCTTGTCTTTATTCGTCTTCCTTTGTCTTTGGGCCTCCAGCCTGATGTCCTACTGGATGTTTTGGTTTCCTGCATCTTCTCGTTCCATCAGAGATAGGTTTTTGGAGTTGGGATATGCCCTCCATGCACCTTGTCGTGTGTGGCATGACTAATTATTTGCTTGATGAACCTGGATGAACAGCCATTGTTCAAACCATTCATATAATCAGAGTGCTTTGCAGTGAAGTAGGTTCCAACATCCAGCATGTTCTACCAGAGCAGCATGGAGGCCTCCTTCCTGTCCCTCACTAACATTAGTAGGTGCTAATCATCTGATCCATTGTGTCTACTCATCCTTTTGTTCTGTTTTGCTGCTGGAGTTTTCTGGTTTCTTTTTCTGACTGTTGTCATCTACTGCTCTGTCTTCATGTGTGGTACTGAGGACGAGAAAATACATCTTTTGCACATAGCTCACCGTGGTTATGTTGCCATCGATTCAAAATTCAGAGCTAGGAATTTGCCTGTGACATGGGCGGCTTCACAATGCTGTAAGGAGTACTGTGTGTCTGTCTTAGTCTGGTGAAATGTCCCTACAATGGTCTGAGTTCTCTTTAAAGGACACATGAATCCTCTCTATCATTAGAGTTTATAGTTACAGCACCTGTCAATTGTCACAGTGGTTTGATTTTTATCCAAGATAACTCAGCTCGGTACAAGATACTGTATGTCCACAGCTAGCTAGATAAAATTATTTTCCTTTCTGAGGTACACACAATGAACTTTCACCTGTGTTCATATTTACATCTTTTTGGAAAAGACACAAATGGTAAAACAAGACTTAAGTGTATCACATATGATTTATATGGCAGGCCAATAGCTGTTTGTAGTGATTACAGATCCTAATTGCGAACATGGACAAATTGCATTAAAGTTACATACATACATACATACATAGCTGTAATCACGTGACTTAAATGTAGCTGACTATCAAGTTGCTATAATCCTGCCTTCTTTATAAAATCCTAATGTATTATTTATAATTATCCCCACCTTACACTTACTACACTTACTAGTAAACGTATGGCTCATGGTGCAGAAGTTATGAGCTCAGAGACGGGAGTAGCTCTTAGGCAATAAAAGCAAAATATTAATATTTAAATATAAATACAATTGAAAAGATATATTTTTCACGGCCCGTGTTTGAATTCCCAGATACCCTTAGGTTTTTAAAAGTGCATTATAATCTGCTATTAAACTGAAGGATTCAGACATTTGATAGGAACCAGATAAAGTTCTTTCCAGGTCTGGTGTAAATTTTGTGGACATTACTGTGTCTGTCTGCCCACGGTCCACTCCTGTTCAGGTTCGTCTTCATCCCAAACACCTCGTCCCCAAACTTAAGCATTTTGTGCAGCTCTCTCTCTCCATTAACCCCCACCCCCCACCCCCCACCCCCAAAAAAACAAAAAACAGCAAACATAGCAGGCCACAGGTAAACAGCACTATCTCCAGGCCAATCCATCACAGGGGGGGAGGCAATTACAAACTACTCTTCACCCCCGGTATGCCACCTACATATACGCACACGTGCACACACACACGCAAACGTGCACACTGGAGACACGCCCCTCAGTCTTGAATCACCATGCACATTTTCGCACTATTTCATCTCTCTCTCTCATTCCCTCACCCTCCCTCTCTGCATGTCATTCTCTGTCACTCGCCTTGTGCAAAATTGCACTGAGGCGAGCTGCCACAGTATTGAGGAATAGTGTCATATACTGGCAATTTCCTCCCTAGGTGTCAGGCATACTTTACCTTAATATGTCTGCAGCGACTCTTAATAAAACAGTCTTGTCTATATACATATCTCTACCGCAGCCCGGCCTGTGCCACACTGCACACGGCACTCAATAGCATACTGTTAAATATTTACCTCCCCTGAATGTCAGTGGAGGAGGAGTATGAGGAGGAGAGGAGTGGGGACAGAGGGTAGAAATGGAAAAATGTGTCCCCTGTTGGTGTTTCAGCTGTCTGGATTTGTTGCAAGGCAGTCTGGGAAAAATTCCATATCAGCCAGCGGAATGTTTTAGGATATCTTGATGCCATATCAATGCAGTCCGCTTGCTTGACTAAGGAAAAAAGAAAAAAGTGTGAGATTTTGAAATGGAAAACATTGTGATTCAGGCAGAAAGAGAACACATTGGATGCACTTAAATTTGCATCACAAATCTTTATGATCTGCATGTCATGTGTATTGTGTCACTATAAAAAAACTGAGTAAACTAATAACCACCAACCTGGGAAAACTAAACTGGATTGGGATCAAGAAAAACTTTGCAGGATTTCACTGCCGCTCATGGTTTTTCCTGCAGATGTTGTGTCATCTTTTTTATTCCCTGATGACAAAAACTGGCTACTATTTCCAAGGCATTCGCTTTTAATACATAAAATGAAGATGCAGTAAGTTTTGTGTTCAGCTGGATGAAACAGAATGTGTCGTTTGTGCCAGAGATCGGGAGACACTGTAATGATGTATATTACATTTACCTGAATATTCACGATTCCTAAGGGAGTGAGCATCAGTCCTATTTCTTGTACTAGGGTGAGTTAAGTGTTTTGAGTGAATTAGTGAATAAGGGTTAATACAAAGACTCAAATAAACTCATCTGCCAAAGCATAACAAGTGTTTCACCTCAGAGGAGCATCAGGTGAAATGACTGTAATTAATCATGAACATATCTAATGGCCAGAGATGGGAAGTTAAAACTCTCCCCACAAACATATTCATTTAGCAGCAGTTTTCATTTGAGTCAAAGTTTATAAAGTATTTCCAGATTCGTCACTGTGTGGCAGGTGATGATAATCATGAGCTTGAAGGAAAGGAAGCTAACATCTCCTTCAAGTGCAAACGCTCTGACTTAAAGTCAGAAATGCTCTCAGCAAGGGGAAAACTGGGGGGAAGGAGTGGAGAGAAAAACGGCAGCTGGGTTTTTAATGACTTTCTGCACATTAGAATAATCTGTCATTTCAATTAGCAGGATTGTCATCTAGGAGACATCTGCTGCTGCACCCACACATAGACACACCGCCACGTGCACGTGCACACACACCACGGCTCATACCTATACCTTGAGGTTGTCATCTGTACCCCTCATGGGAGTGAAGCAGGGGTTGTCAAAGCAACCCCCCACTGCCCCCACTGCAATACACGTACACACATCACCAACACCAGAGCCGCAACTACACACATCATCGCTTAAAAACAAAGCGAGGTTTCAAGGGAAATTGCTTGACAGCAGCTTAAAAGCAAGTCAGGAATAACTTATCAGGCGAGGGCTGCCATCGTGCCTCGCGGGGTCATTTCATTACGATTACCTTACCCTCCTTAACTCAAAGAGAGTGAAGAGAGAGAATGAGTAAAAGGGGAGAAGAAGAAGAAGGGGGGGGTGTAGGTGGTAGTGGTGATGGTGATGGCAGGGAGGGGGTAAACTCTTCAAGAAGGATAGATAGAAAGGAAGTCGAAGTTTCAGGAAGTGCTTAACTTTTACTTTTCTTCTCTCCGAGTCTCTGGTTTTTTAAGTTGTCTCAGTAATGAGCTTACATCTTTTTTTCTGCTCCCCATCATATACAGTATATGTCATCTGCTGCTTCCTCTTTCCTGCAGGCATTATGGGATGTTTCAAGCTGGAAAGAATGTTAAAAAAAAAAGGCGAGAGGAGGGGGGATGACACTTTATGCGCTTCTTTATATTGTCACTGGTTTTAAAGGTCCACATTTATACACAGTGGAGTGTACAGTATATGACCCTGGACCTTATTTCCCCGAGGGGCTCTTGCTGCCTTCAGAACAGTGTCTGCACTCACTTCCTCAAGCCAAGGAGAAATTGTGCTTGTGTCCAGTCCAGTAACTTCATTAAATTTTTCTATTTATTGAGCTTTTCTACCTTTGCCTATTTTTAAGCTTCTATTACTTTCGTCTAATTATGTTTTTGACGGTAAAAAAAAATGTATTTCTATTACTTTTTCTTTTTTGCGCTGTTGTACCTCAAGGCAATTAAGTGGCTTCCAGAAAATAAGGCAGTATGGCATGTAGGGATGATGTTATGATTGCTAATTATGCTCTGATGTGGCCCTGAGAAATGCTCTGCGCTCTGGCTTTTGTCCGGCCAGCTTTGCCAGGCCCAGATAATATTTATGAAATGTAGACATTCTTGGGGCTACAGCAGAGTCTTTATAATGGGAGACAGATGGGGTCTGCTTCGGATTAAGAACATCGACTCCACTATCTGTGGGAACACCTTCTCTGGCTGTGTGTGTGTGTGTGTTTGTGCACTTTGAATGGGTGTGCATGTTTTGCCGCAGTACAATTTTAGCCTGCCTTATAAGTGCGTAAGCGCTCGCCTGCGTGTGCACGTGTGTGCGTATGTAAAAGCAATTGTCTTTGACAGCTGAAGTGTAGTTATTTTTTAATGCATTTCTGAGTTATGATAACCACCGCTTATTCTGCTCCCTCCAGTGGCTTATGTATCTGACAGTGGAAATGGGAATAATTGCACAAAAACACTTCTCAGTAACAAAAAAGAAGTCCTAGCAATTACAAAGCTGGAGTTAATTCCAGCCAAAACTTTGTTGTTGCCAACAACCCAAGCTACGTTTGTGAGTACACGTTTCCGCGGCCTTGATTCACCTCGTTGAGATGAAACGAAATACAATATGGGAAAATTGCAGGTAATACTTAGCTTTAGAAGTATCCTACACATATTGCGGTGCATTGTTTACATGGCTAACATGCTCTCCTAATGACATGAAAGTTCATCGTCTAATGACGCCGTGATGACTCCAAATGCACAAATGGTCGTCAGACTCCCTCTGTGGAGAAAATGTTGTCCTGTCTCTCCATGGTTTGCAGATATTGAAATTTAATTATGTCTGTGTGGTTCCCAGAAATGGAACGAGGGAAGTGAATGCACCGTTTTATGTTGTTGTGAACTCTATTATATTCATTAGATTCTGGAGTAACCATAAAAGCAGATGGAGCCTCAGGATTCATATAGGTGGTTTTGGTTGATGCTGATGATAATGATGCGGAGATATCAGCTACTTGACTGCATATTGCTCTGTCTCCTGCTTAATCTCCCACACCCCGCACTTCACAATATCTGCTCCTATATCGCCTTTTCCTCTTATATTACATGTCTTTCTTCTCCCTCCAAATCTCTTTTTTTCCCCTTTCCGCCTTCCTTTGTAGCCGTCCTTCTCTTAAACAACTCCCCTCCCTGTGGAGCAGTGGTTGACAGGATAAAAAACATGTTTCAATAAGACAGTCCAGGAAGGTAAGGATTGATAGTGAGACAAAGAAAGGCTTTACTGTGGTATCCTACATACAGTATACACACGGTATGAATACCTGTGTGTGTGCTTGCGCGTGTGTGAATGTGCATCTGTAAGTGCCCTTACATGCGTGTGCTCCTGTCTGATCCGTACACTTAGGTCTTTCAGCAAGAAGAGACAGAAAATGGAGTGAAACTTGGGTAATTGCATTAGCATTGAGCAGAGCTCAGATTCAACCAGCACAACACTGCTTCCTTGAAATATGTTGGCTGGGATTCATCAGGACACTAACACACCACACCTAAGCACGGGGAAAATCAAATATTTCTGATTCTTTGTGTTGTGTTTGGCCCTTTTTTTTTCTCTCCCGCTCATACTCTGGTATTGTAAATAATTAAAATACTCTCATTAATTGTGGATTAAAACAGTTCTTCTGCAGGTTGAATGACACGACAAAGACACTTGGAACTGGTCCATTTCCCTCCCATATTAATAATCTTCCTCTGCCAAATTGAGAAGATGGAAATTAAGCGAATCTACCGAGGCCATATTAGTCCCATTTGGGGAAGTGTCATTGAAAAGATAGTGGAGTGAGCCAAGTCCAGTGACACCCCCAGCTCAATGAATTAGCCACAGTTAGGGATTAGCCCACAATGGAGGTCAATTGATTAACAGTGTTAAATACAGTATCTAAGCAGGGGAGGAATGAAAGTGAAAGGGCTTTCACAGCAAAGGCTTTATTTTTAGGTCTAGTTTGCGTGATCTTGTTTTTCCTACTAGTACGTTGTCTCTCCTGCAGAGATGCGGCTCCTGCGATATCAAAGCCCCGCATCTCCCGTCTTTCATCCTCGCATCAAGACTTTTATTCCTTCCCCTCTTCTGCCATGGCTTTCCTGTCATATTCCATCTTTTGTCCTGTGCCTGGTTTCATCCCACAACAATGGGGCTGAAAATTACATTTTAGCTGGAACGTTTCATGTCGCAAAGTGCCAGCCGGTGTGATCTTTTATGCAGAGGTAAAAAAAAAAACATCAGGCTGCATTTGCTGCACTTCATGTATGTAAATCAGAACACTTTCATAGGACCGGCACGATGATGTGTTTAGACTGCTTACAGTGTCTGATACAATGTAAGCTCTGTGTGTACACGGAGAGTGTGTTTTTTTTGTTGTTTTTTTTTAAACGGGCATGAGAGACTGTGTGTGCGTGTGTGTGTGTGTGTGTGTGTGTGTGTGTATGCCCGTGTTTATACCCTTTAGTGACAGCCTTAACATAATCTGAGCTTGCACTACAGGCATGGTGGGATGATACTTCAAAGTAAGTACCTGCTAAGAGACATTAGTCCATGTAAACAGGGCATGCTCTACCTAAGCTGGCTGTGTAGAGCTACAGCGTGTAAGTGTGTGTGTCTTTGTGGATCCTCTGTTTTTTTGTTTGTGCGTTGATGTAGGCGGCATAGCACCTTAATATATTTCTAAAATTTATGTCATGCTGCGTGGAGTGATGTAGAATCCACATGTTCTCACACAGACGCACACACACTCAGAGAGAGTCTGTTTGCATGTCACACTGCCTCTGCAGTGGCAGGTGAGAGAGTCAAATGTAATGAGTCTGTCTCCCTTATGCTTTAAACATGAGCATGGAAAGATGAAGACACACACACACACACACACACACACTACATGGAGCATCAGTTCAGTTTCCTGAGAGACAGAGAGCAAGAGGGACTCAACCCTTATCTGTGTTCCACATTTAACCGAGAGCATAAAATATACATTTCACACCTTTGCATGCATTTACCACAACAAACAGTGACTTACGCTGCACCTGACACAAAGGCATGTTGTTAAAGCTGTTAATGTCGGGATTTCAGAATATCCCTTATTGGGGTTATTCGACATTTCTGTATTTTTTTTCATTAACCTTCATATCTACACAGACTACATTTCTAGAAAAAAAAACCCCACATATTAAATTAAATTAAACTGAAAAAGTCAAGTTCAGGAAATCACTTGAACCTTTATTTAAAGCACAAACACTGATGAAATACTTGATCCTTTATGTAAAAATCAGGGGAGAGTGATTAGACAGGAGTAGAAAAATACTTTTTTTTTTCTTGCTATAAACATATTCAAAACATAGAAATCCCAGCTAAATACTGAGAAATAGACACCGTAAGAGAACAAATTCAAATGTTCTTCCAGTGAGTCCAACAGGAGCCCTGTTGGACTCGGAATAAAGTTCTGCCATAAAGACGTGTACAGTATATTAAAGGAACTTTCTTCCTATTGGTTTAAAAGGTAACACGATGTCCTGAAGCGATGTAACCAAAGTAGATCGAGATCAGACAAAAATCCAATGATTTCATTCCATTTTCACCCTGTGGAGGAGAAAATTAGATTCCAAGCTCAAATGATCCACTGACTTGGATAATCTGTTAAGACATGGAACACCCAAATCCCAAAATCCTCACCCTATACTTCTCCGTGCTGCTGACAGGTTATGTATCAAGTGCACTTATCAAACACCATTCTGACACCTTTGGATGCAGTGATGGTCACCCGACCTGTCTGAACTGGCCGGGCAATCCTTCCTTACATCTCCATCCATTCTTTCCAATGATAGAAATGAGAGACCCGAGAAGAAGGTGTGACTGAGGAGAAGTCGCCCTCGCAGACATCATTCCCACACTCAGACCTATTTAATGATTTGCCTTTCGTGTGTGACTTCCAGCCAACATATTTTTGCACTTCTTTCCCTTTGGTTCCCCCGTGTTCTTCTTTGCATCTCTTCTCACTCTCCTCCATGTAGCGGCTTGTCCCTTATCACTGCGTGTACAACATAGGCTGAGGGACTCCTCCCTCCTCTGTCCTCCCTCGCTCTTCTCTCTCCTCTCCCCTGCCAAGACAATAGGAGGGCAGGATAACCCTTCACTGTAGAATTAATTATCTGGCCCTTTAATTTCTCAGCAGTGCTGATTAGCTCTGAATGTAAAACGGAGTCCATATTAACATAATATTTGGCTATCTCCTCTAAGCCGAGGTCCCTTGACCTTTTTAGCCTCCTAATTCGCCCCCCTCTTTCTCTCTCCCTTTCTCTCTCAGTCATCTTTTACTCTCAGGAGGAACCTGACAGTCCCAGCCTATGAATGTGATTTGAAGGGGTAAATTAGATTTTGCTGCTCTGTCTCTTTCTCTCATGTCTCCTAACCCTCCATCTTCTCCTCCCTATGTGTGTGTGTCTGTGTGTGTGTGTGTGTAGAGGTACAGACAGTTCATTTGGCCCAGGTATAATTACGTGAGCTTTTTACACCATTGACTGCTCCGATAGTGAGGCTGATATGCAGTGCTAATATAAACATTTAGCCGGGGTTATTATGGGCTGTAAAGGACAGCCAACCTTCCTGGCCATTGTCTCCTGAACAGAATGTCCAACCTCACCGTCTATTCTTTTATTTCCCCACTGCTCCTCAGCTCTCTCTTCCTCTATCTCACATCTCTCTGCCTGTTGTGTAGAATTAAAGACTTTTTAAAAAAAATCAACTTCCCCCAGTGCTCGTGAATAGCCGCCCGTTGGATGGCTCCTTTAGAACTAATAACGATGATTCTAATTATATTTTCATTGTGGAAATGCACATTGATGTGGCATAATTGATAATAATAGTACAATAATTGTGGTGCTTGGGCCAGATGTTGTGTGCGTGTGTGTACTTTACAATGACTTTGAACTAAAGGGTAATATGTAGTACATAAAACATATTTAACCCCAGCTATTAAATCTGCCTTTACTCTTTTCACTTCACTTTTCATTGTTCATGATTTTCTTTTCTTTTTTTTATTCTACCACAAACTCTCGGTCCACTAGTGTCAGCTTTGACCTCATCTCAGTTTTTGGCACAGTAGAATGTAGTGTCGAGGCGTTCACCTAAAAGTTGATATTTTGTTTGTTTTTGTTGTGTTAATTCATGTTTTTTATTAGCAAATATTAAGATGACGTCAGTAAAACTGTACTTTTGCTAATTATAGTTTCAAAGTAAACTTTTTAAAATTATTCTCATTCAATATAATATAGTTGTGGTTTTGTTTGGACATAAATAGCAATATTTATCTAATTTTTGTCCATGTCTGACTTACAGGATAATTAAGTGCATTGCTCTGTTACAGGCAGGACATGACACTGCAATGTCTCTCTGCTTGTATTGAAAAAGGAAACTCTCGACCTTGTGTTTCCGACCATATTCACCTCCTGCCTTACTTTGTTGTCTGTTTTCCTCTAAATCGGAGTCTAACGTACAGTTAGCTGCTGAAACTTGCAGTAAAGTTCATAAACCAAATGTTTTGGTGCAAAACAATTGAATAGACCTCTGATATAGACATTGATGGGTTTGCTACATCATTTTATATTTACATTCTGCACATGTCAGTCACTCACTCCTTTCACTCACTTACACCTTCAGCAACTATTGCACACTTGGAATTAACAAGCCGTTACAGAATTCAACACACGTATGTGTGTGTGTGTGTGTGTGTGTGTGTGTGTGCGTGTGCCCTCCTACAGCCATTAGATACGCTGTGTGTTGTTTCAGCTCTGGGCAGGTAAACAGTCAGAAGGACATTAGCTTCTAATCAGCCTGCACTATATCACTTAGAAGTTTAATTAATTTCAATCCATAGGGCGTGCAGTGTGTTTGGACGGTTTAAATGTCTTTAACGTGTGTGTGTGTGTGTCTGTGTGCGTGTGTGTGAGTTTTGTGTGTCCATTTAAACTCCCTTATAACCTGTTCACGGTCAGGGTGTCTAAAACTGCTGGAAAGGTCAGCACATAATCACTCTCTTTAGCCTGACTCACATTTTAATTGACTATCTCCGGCTTCCCCCTTTACCCTAGCTCCACCTACACACATACACACATACTGTACATACGCACACACTCTCTCCCCAATCATTACAGCTGGTATGGATCCCAGTATGAATTGATGATCTCCTATCTAAAGCCTAATCACTCCACAGGACCTCAGGGAGGCTCAGTGATCCGTTTCCCTCTACTACTCCGCAGGAAACTCTCACTCACACGCTGGGCCTGTTGATGAGTAGAAAATGAGCATTCTACCTGCTTTAATATTGTCGTTCATCACACCGTCCGCTGGAAAATTGAAACGGACACAGAATGGCTCGGTCAGACAGGCATCGGTCAGACGGGCGAGATTGCGAAGACTGGTGGAAGTGAAGGATTAATAGTGGCGTGAAGAGGAAAATTTAGTTTAGTTCATGATGACTTTCCTTTTATTGACAAGTAATCACAGGTGATGACTCATCACAGCGCGTAAAAGGGCAGATACTGCCACCAAAGGGGCATGACCAAAGTTTAGCTGTGGTTCAGAGTGCAGTCACACACACGTCATAGTCCACATGTGTCCGCATTGGCAGCTCTTCCCTAGTTGGTACACGACATATGCATGTGTTCGTCCCAGATTTAGGGATTGGTACAGTATGTTCTTTAGCACAAAGGAAACGTCTATGAGCTTGTTGGTCGGATGTCTCCAGGTTTCAGCTTGTTTCTGGAAAAACAGACAGAACAAGGTACTTCAAATTTGTAGTCCAAGTGCAAAGTCAAAAAGCTCAGTGACTTTATACACTAGGCATTGGAAAAAAAATATTTTTCCAATGCTACATAAACTATTATGTGAGCTAGTAATAAACCTCCATCTGTCCAGACT